>NC_133870.1:6321165-6707817 GCF_044706935.1 Curcuma longa
TTCTTTCCTTATTTAGTTTTGTTAGTATATCTCTTGATTACCTCTCTAAGATTTTCATTCTTGTTGTATATATATTCTTGTTGTAATTATTATTGTATTTCTTCCTATATTAGACCCTACGATTAAGAGATTTGATAATTCTTGATGCCTATATATTGTAATGTAATTCTTGATGTCTATATATTGTAATTCTCTTAGTGAAATGATACAATTTCAGAAATTCTCTTTTATATCTTTGTCATGGTATCAGAGCCAAAACTCTGAGATCATTTCATCTTGTGTCTGGTTCCTTGTCTAGCTCCAAGATCTTAGTGTTTTGTTCTTTTTTGTATTCTTCTAGTCTGTTTTCTTGGACCTGATCTCTTAATACTTGTTTCTGGTTGAATCATGTCTTTGGAACGATTTGAACATTTCTTGTTCAATTTAATGGCAAGAACTATTCTACTTGGGCATTCCAATGTCAGATATTTGTCAAGGGAAAGAAATTATGGAGTCATATTGATGAGACAGATCTAGCACCTAACAACGAGAAAAAGGAGAAATATGTGAAATGGGAGGTGAAGGATGCTTAGATTATGTCTTAGATCCTTGGAAGTGTGGAACCCTCCATACTTCTCAATCTCAAGAGTCAAGCCTTATGAGACCTCTAGAGAAATGTGGGATTACTTGAAGAAAATTTACAACCAAAGCATACAGCATGAAAGTTTCAATTCGAACTCGGGTTGGGTTAGCTCAGTCAAAGGATTGTGTCAATCCAAGAGTTTTATTCTTCCTTCAAAAATCTTTTGGCTAAGGACACTGATATGGTGTGTGCAAGTGTACCTCTTGAAGGACTCATTGCTATCCAAAGTGTGCATGAGACTAGCAAGCGTGACAAGTTTTTAATGAAGTCAAGGGAGAGTTTGAAGCAATCAGGTCCAACCTGATGAACAGAGAACCAATTCCTTTATTATATCTTTGTGTAGGAGAGCGTCTTAAGGAAGAACAACAGCTCATTACACAGGCTGTCTTGGAACAACAAACTCAACATTCTACTCCAATTCCTGTTGCCTACGCTGCTCAAGGGAGGTTCAAAAGAGGCAGAGATATGACTAATGTTCAGTGCTATAGTTGCAAAGGATTCGGGCACATTGCCACTAATTGTACTAAAAAATTCTGCAATTATTGTAAGAAACCAAGGCATATCATCAAAGATTATTCCACTTGACCACCAATGAAATTGCCTACAATGCCTTAGTTGGTTTCTCAGATGCCCCTAGTCTTGATCAGTCTTCTATTACTCCTGAAATGGTCCAACAAATGATAGTTTCTGCCCTTTCTGCTTTAGACCTTTCAGGTAACAAAAATTCTAATCCTGAGCCTTGGTATTTTGATTCCGATACTTCCAATCACATGGCCAACACTACTTTACCTTTACATAATATTAAAAAATATAAAGGAGATCTTCAGATTCATACTGCTGATGGTAATTCCTTACCTATCACAACTAATGGTGATATTTCAGCCTCTTTAAATACCATTTTTGTATCTCCTAAGCTATCCACTAATCTTATATCTATTGGTCAATTAGTTGACAACAATTGTAATGTTCAATTTTCAAATTCTAGTTGTCTTGTGCAGGATCAAGTGCCCGAGAAGATGATCGCGAAGGGACCTAAAGTGGGACGTCTCTTACTTTTGTTTCTATCTCCCTCTCCGGTGTCAAAACTATGTTGCTTGTAGCATTGTTCTATGTGATAATCAGGTGTGGCATAGATGTTTAGGACACCCTAATTCTCATATACTTCGAGTCTTATTTAAATATGATTTACTTGGAAATAAAAATTCGACCTCTTCTAATAATGATATTGTTGATTGTGCATCTTGCAAACTTGGTAAAAGCAAAACATTTTCTTTTCCATTGCATAAAAACCACACCACCAAACCTTTTGAATGCGTACATACTAATGTATGGAGTATTGCCCCTATAATCTCTCATGAACATTACAAATATTTTGTTACATTTATCGATGATTTCACTCGCTTTACTTGGGCATATTTTCTTCAGTCTAAAAGTGAGCTTTTTCTGTGTTTAAAGTCTTTCATGCTTTAGTTGAAACATAATTTTCTGCCAAAATCAAAATCTTGCAATCTGATTCAGGTGGTGAATATATGCCGAATGAATTTCAATTTTTTTCTTCAAAGTCATGGGATCATATCACAACGTTCTTGTCTTTTCACTTCACAACAAAACAGTGTGGCTAAAAGAAAGAATCATCATCTTCTTGATGTTGTTCACACTCTTCTAATTGAGTCTTGTGTTCCTTCTCATTTTTGGTGTGAAGTTTAGTCTACAATTGTTTATTTGATTAATAAATTATCATCTCCCAACTTGAACGATTCTCCCTACTTTCGTTTACTTGGGCATGCACCAAATTATTCCAATCTTCATATTTTTGGATGTGTTTGTTTTGTTCACCTTCTTGCACATGAAAGAAATAAACTTATTACTCAATTTGTCAAGTGTGCTTTCTTAGATTTTTTTTACTATGATCCTCATGCCAAAAAAACAAAAAATCAGCCCTTCTTTAGCACACAACAAACCTCAAAATTCCCTACTCTATCTGCTTTACCACATTTTTCTAAGTCACCGACACCAATTCCAAGATTTAAATCTAGTTATGTTTATTGTAAACGCACTCCTCTTCATCTGGTCTCACTAAGGTTCCTCCACGTCTTATTGCGGCATTTGATCCTCTTTCCAATGATCCACCTCCTCTTCGAAGAAACTCTAGACCTCACAAACCTCCTAAAAGGTATGATTTTTCAGCTCCTGTGGTTATATCTACTACTTTGTCTTCTATTTCCATTCCCACTTGTTATAAAGAGGCTATAGAACATGAGTGTTGGCAATAAGCAATGGAAGCAGCTCTTCAAGCACTTGAGGAAAACCATACTTGGAACATTGTTTCTAATCCTCCAAATGTTAAGCTCATTAGTAGTAAGTGGATTTATACTATGAAACTCAAGTCCGATGGGTCTTTAGATAGATACAAAGCTCGATTGATTGCTCTTGGCAATAAACAAGAATATGGCCTCGACTGTGAAAAAACATTCGCACAAGTTGCTAAGATGACCATGGTGAGAACCATTCTTACAATTGCATCCTCTAAATTTTGGCCTTTATATCAAATGGATGTAAAAAATGTCTTCTTGAATGGGGATCATAAGGAAGAGGTTTACATGAAACTTCCACTCGGTATGTCAATGACAGCTTCTCATGAAGTTTGCAAGCTAAGACGCTCTTTGTATGGGTTGAAACAGACACCTAGAGCATGGTTTGAGAAGTTTCGCAGCACTCGTCTCACCTTCTCTTTCACACAAAGTCAATATGATTCATTACTTTTCTTTCACAAGACAACCAGTGATATGGTCTTTCTCTTAGTCTATGTTAATGATATTATCGTCACTGGTAATAATAATGGACTGATCACTAAGCTTCAAAATATGTTACATAGTACATTTAAAATGAAAGATCTTGAGTATCTCACATATTTTTGGGGACTAGAAGTTCACTCTCGAGTTCATGGTTTATTCTTAAATCAACATAAATATATCTAAGATCTCATTGAGCTAGATGGTTTAAAGGATGCTATTGTTGTTGATATGCCAATGGAGGTGAATGTGAAATACCAAAAAGATGAAGACAGGCTTTTGATTGATCCTTTTTTATATAAGTAACTTGTTGGTAGTCTTATCTACCTAACAATCGTATGTCTGATATCTCAGATGTTGTCCATATAGTTAGCAAATTTATGCAATCACCTTGACGTCTTCATCTTGTTGCAGGTCATCGCATTATTCGATACTTAATTGGGTCATCTACTCATGGGTTGTGTTTTCCTACAAAATATGTTCTTTATTTGACTACGTATAGTGATGCAGATTGGGTTGGTTGCTCGGATACTAGGAAGTCTACAACAGGTTGATGCATTTTTCTTGCAAATGACTTGATTTCTTAGATGTGTAAGAAACATGATTGTGTCTCTAAATCTTTCACGGAGGCTGAGTATAGAGCTATGTCTACAGCTTGTTCTGAAATTGTATGGTTACGTGGTCTTCTTTCCGAACTTGGATTTCCTCCACCTACTCCCACTCTACTTCATGGTGATAATACTAGTGTCATTCAAATAGCTATAAATCCAATATATCATGAACGTTGGTGGACTATCATTGCATCGGGAGGCCTTTATTCGAGGTGTTATTACTCTTCCTCATCTTACTATTGATCTTCAAATAGCTGATGTCTTTACGAAAGCTTTAAAAAGCCAACGACATAAGTTTCTTAGTAGCAAATTGATGCTGATAGGCTTACCCGCATCAATTTGAGGGGGATACCAATATATTCTTCTTTCCTTATTTAGTTTCGTTATAGCAGTTGTATATCCCTTGATTACCTCTCTAAGATTTTCATTATTGTTGTATATATTCTTGCTGTAATTCTTATTGTATTTCTTCCTATATTAGTAGACCTTAGGATTAAGGGATTTGATAATTCTTGATGTCTATATATTGTAATTCTCTTAGTGAAATGATATAGAAAACATTTCGGAAATTCTCTTTTATTTCTTTGTCAAAAATGATAGACACAAAATGATATTTCACACTTTGATCCTAATAATTTTCAAAATTCAATTTTGAACTATAAGCCCTATCTAAGAGGGATGACAAAGATGCTTATTTTTCCTATAAATAAATGAGGTACTATAATCATTTCGTCTAGATATTAGTTCCACAAATAAACATTTGTATCTAATGGATTGTAAAACCAAACAAAATAATATGGTTAATTTGACAATCAAAACCTAGAAGCAATCTCAATAGTGCAATTGAATTAAGCCCATCAGATACAACTTTATGATTGAAGCAGCAGATATAATACTCGAGTGTGATTAGTGCAGCCATATCAATGGCAAATTAAACAAGAAAGAAAGGAATGACAATAAATAACTATGAAAACCCTTACAGAAACTTACCATCATATCAGGGAGTGGCATCTTGACCTTTGTCAGCATGATTTCAGTGTTATTGGCACGCCTCAATTCAATCTAAAAAGCAATTAAATGAGAGATACTAGTTAGAAGAATATCATGAAAGGGTGAAGAGGACTTGCTAGTTAATTCTAATTCCCTACTTTTGTCATGTCAGAAAATTAAGCAGATATATTTAGTACACCATACTGAACATGAATGCAAAAGGCTGATAATTGTGTAAGCCACTTTTTGAAAAACAACAAAACTTTATCAACATGGAACTTAGACGTAGTTATAATAAGGCTAAGTCATTACCTGTAAGTCAAGAGATAGGCCTTCAAGGCAATATGCAAAGGATGCACTAGGAGATTGCCCAAAAAGTCATCTAGTTATAACCTTACATAAAGTTCAATGGAGGAATGAGGTCCTTAGAGCTCTAAATAGTTGGAACTAATATGGCTTCTTTTATGCTAAATGACCCTCTCTAGTTGTGCATGGTTAGATAAATACACAAGGCAACAAAAAATGAACGTTAAACCCCAAAAAAAAAAATCAACATAAATGAATCTTAAGTAGGTAAAAACATTTATTCAAAAACAATAACATTTTCAAAGTTAACATGGAATTAGATTAGATGCAGTGCAAACTTCACAAGGTGGACAACTCAAGTGTATCTACCAAGTGAAAGGTATTGATAACTTACTAGATGGACTTTATCTGATTTAGATCCAACAGACTTACGGCGTCCATCAGATTTCGAGCTATCATCTGCTTTTGGAACTGCAGTAGAGAAGAGACTTTCAAGTTCTGACACATCAAATTCTGAAGCACTGCATCCATGTAGACAGTTGAGCAAAATGAGATAATACTAGAAGCAACAAGAACAAAAGGTCCCCATAGAAAATACGGAATTTAAGCACTTTTGCAACCTTGAAGCATCACCAGATCTTTGTAGCTCAGCCCATAAACTTCCTTGAACAGCTCTTGTTACTTTCACCCAGTGCAATGGCTTGAGCGATGACCTACGGGGTGCCAAACATGCTGCATTTGAGGCTGTAGAACGTGTGAGTCCACGACCTCTTCCTCCATTTGGCAATGCTCCTCTCGCATCAACTTGACCATTGGTTGGTGGAGGTGGTGGTGCGCCTGGTGCCCTAGGTGGGGTGGGTGGAGGAGGTGCGCCTCCACGTGGACCAGAAGGAGGAGGAGGAGGAGGAGGACCGCCACGTGGTCCTGGAGGGGGCGGAGGAGGTGCACGTGTGCCTGGTGGCGGTGGTGGTGGTGGAGTAGGAGCACTAACTCGTGGACCTGGAGGAGGAGGTGGAGGTGGAGCACTAACTCGTGGACCTGGAGGAGGGGGTGGAGGTGGAGCAATACCACGTGCCCCTAGAGGAGGTGATGGATGGGGGGCACCACTTTGTGGCCCAATAGGTGGTGGTGGAGGAGGAGGAGGAGGAGCACCTCGCTGATTAGTTGGAGGAGGCGGCAGCGGCGGCGGCGGCGGAGCAGAAGCACCACGTGGGTTAGAAGCATGTTGTGGATTAAGAGGAGGAGGTGGTGGTGTAGGAGGAGGAGCACCACGTGAATTAGGAGGAGGTGGTGGTGCTGGAGGAGGAGAAATACCATACTGATTAGGAGGTGGCAGTGGTGGTGGCAATGGAGGAGCACCACGTGGGTTAGAAGGAGGAGGTGGTGGAGGAGGAGGTGGTGGTGGTGGTGGAAGAGGAGCACCATGTGGATTAAGAAGGGGTGGAGGCAAAGGTGAATAAGAAACATTATTATGTGATAATGGCGGGGGTGGCGGGGGTGGCGGGGGTGGCGGGGGTGGTGCAAGAATCACACGTGCTGGAGGTGGTGGCGGTGGCGGTGGCGGTGGTGGTGGCGGCGGTGGTGCAAGAATCACACGTGTTGGAGGTGGTGGTGGTGGTGGTGGTGGTGGCGGCGGCATAAGACTAGAATTACTAGGAAACTTTGAAGAGCTTGAGAAAGGAAAAGGAGGTGGTGGCGGGGGAGGGGGTGGCGGGGGAGGTGCTTTAGCAAAAGCATTAGACAATGGAGCTGGTGGTGGGGGAGGAGGGGGAGGGGGAGCTAGACTATTGTGTGATATTGTTGAGGGGGGAGGTGGTGGTGGTGGTGGTGGTGGTGGAGGAGGAGGAGGAGGAGGAGGATTGATCGGTGGGGATGGCAAATATCTAGTGGATGTTTCTGATTGTGTAGCATAGGAGTCAATTTTACTAGATGGAAGAGGAGGAGGTGGTGGTGGAACTTTTGTATGAGAAACGTTGATTACTGAAGGAGAAATTTGAGAGGATAGTTGAAAAGATCCATATGAGATTCCAAATGAGGAAAACGGTGTTGGTGGAGGTGGAGGTGGAGGTGGAGGCGGTGGTGGCGGCGGTGGAGGCAATGAATGAAATGGGGAGGAAGTAGATATAGTATCAACATTTGTCTTTGGAGTAGGAAATGAAATGGATGGGCGTGGGGGTGAGGTAGGAGGTGGGGGTGGTGGCAGGGGTGAAATATTGTGAGCTTTCAACTTGAGAGGTGGATTTCCAGATGCAGGTAGAATGCCTGACGCTGAAGAAGATTGAGGTACTTCCTCAATTGAAGACAACACTGGACCTGCAAAAGATTGATCTGATAATGCAGGGAAGATGCAGCTTTGTCCAAACAAATTTGATACACATCTGAAATTTGACCAGTTTTATTACCTTGAGCCGCAGAGATGGCCAGAGCAGGAGGTGCACTGTTATATCTGGACGGAGGATGGGGTGGCATATGGACTGAAGTAGCATCAGAGTCTTTCTTTGGTGAGATCCACCTAGCAATTGTTTTGGGTTTTGTAGATTTCTTTGGACCAACAGAAGAGTCCTGTTTCTTGACAATTGGTTTACCTACTGGAGAATCAGGTTGTGTTGTGCTTGTTAATGATTTCTCCATTGTCGAACACAGATATACTTCTGAAGTCTGTTTTTGCTCATTATTTTTTGTCTTCTGAGGAAGGGCGTTGGTCTCTGTCTTCTTTTCAGTAACAGAACTTTCTGTTTCCTTTTTTGGTTTACACTTCAGTTCCCTTGCTATATTTTGTCCCTCTTGATTGCAACCATTGTCAACCAAGGTTTTTCTCATGGTACCATTCTCTCGATAAAATTTTGAGTCAATTTTTTCTGATAAAGCTTCTACATCAGTTGCAATTTCTTTTGTAGAAATCATATTACATGAGGTTGTTGTCTTTTCAATAATTTGGTTATCTGCATCTTGATCAACCTTGCAGGTTTCAACTATATTCATCTCTTCAACATCAACTGCAACAATTTCCTTCACCTCGTGTTCGATTTCATTGACTTCTACTATGTTCTTCTCATGACAAGGAAAGGTGTCCTCCAGAGATATTGAATTTTCACTGATAATTTCACCATCAAGAATGCTAGAGATAGTAGGAAATTTAGTTATTGTCTCTTGTGGGGTTCTTAATGTACTAACGCTATAACGTTCAAAGTTATCTGGATGTCTGATATAATCTGTCCCTCTTTCATGATTAATTTTGTCCTGACTTGGATTCTTACAGATTAGATTGGTAGTCTTCATTGGCACACCTTCTGAATCAACCTTAAGCTTGTTAATATTATTAAAATTCTTCTCTTCGGAAAATGAAGCGACTCCCTTGAAGTTTTGTTGCCTTGTGCTGCTTTCTATTACACCCTTCTCTTCAATATGAACCACATATTCTGAAGTAACTGATTTCTCTGTCACAAAATCATCATCATGGTCAGATTTGCCAAATTCGGAATGGGCCTCAGCTGGACCGGGCACACTAGGAGTTTTTGTCATTGTAATTTCTGCAACTACGCCTGCAAATTCATTGGAACCCCTTGTATTTGAATTCTCTTGATCTTTGCTTCGCTCAAATCTATTTCTTGCTCCACCAGCTAAACTATATGTTTCTGATGTAGTATTCACACCAGTTATGGAAGTTCCACTTTTAGTTGCAGTCACTTCAGAATCTCGATTTGCATTATGCCAGTCTGCATTAGTAAAAATTTCCTCTGCCTCAAAAAACTCCTCGGCCTCAGTGAAATTACCTTCTGTTTCATTACCATCTTCAACTGATGTTTCCGAACTTGAATCAGATTCATAAGCATCAAAGTCTGAAAATATCACCTAGATCAAGCATAATGTGTGTAAAACTTGAGTGCCTAAGAGGAACAAGTATGCACAAGAAACAAATGAGAACAAACCTCAGCTTTGAAATCTCTAGGAAAGTGTTCCTCAGAATTCCACACAACATCAATTTCCTCGCGAGACAGGATCAGAGTATTAGATTGGACAAAAGCTGTGTTGAACATCACCCTGAACATCATCTTCTCATTTTCTAAATCTTTATCCATATGAATGCACTCAATAACTACATCTCCTTGAACACGACAACGAGTCTTTATCCTTAATGGTGTCCCCTCCCCCTGTGCATACAGTCAGTCAACGAGTAGACTGAAAAACCAATAATATTGAAAGGAAGAAATAAGGATTACCTGTTTGTGATGTCGAATGTGCATTTTGGTCTTAGAAGTTGCAAAAAGGATCTTTGGATTCCTATTAGGAGCCAAGGGATCTTGACCATGGATGCGAACCATTGGTCTGCAACCATCTTCCCCATCACAATTAGGGATTACCCTAAGAATCAAGGATTCCAAGGTTAAAGGCATATCGTTTGGAGGCCATTCTGATGCATTGCCTCGTCTTGATATGTACTCAAGATATCTTAGGTGAGAAGATTGTGGGTTTAAGGGGGACAAAAGATGGAGCAATTCTTTAGGGGCTTGTCTATACACCATGTCAAGAGTCTTATGCTCTCCAGTGTACTGCTTTCTGTAAAGGAGCAAACCAGCAAGCATGAAGGCAAGCACCGGCCAACCTCCTCTCTCACAGTGCATTAGTAACACATTATGTTGCCCTTCCAACGACAGCCAGCTCTCACTCGACTTCAAAAAGTGGTGGATCATCTCGAGCGGAAGAAGAGGGCACCCTTCGTACTGAACAGGATAGTCCATGATCGTCATGCCATAATCAGACAAAATGTCTGAAATGTGGCTCCTTTGATTACCTTCTCTGAAGTTAAACACCATGAAAGAGGCTTCTGGGAAGTAATCATTCAGTTGGGTAACTATCCCATTCAGGTAGTCACTGTATTCTTGTTCCCCGAGAGTGTCAGTCGAGAAGCAGCAATCAAAAACTGCAACAATGTTATTCAAACATCTCTTAATGAATTCATAGAGGCAAAAACCGTTTTTTTAAGTTTGATCTTTCAGAAGGAGCACTCATGAAAGTAAATAAAAGCGTAGAAGTATAGATAACCGTAGAAATAACACAATGATTCAAAAAGACAATGACTCCTAATAACCGCTAAAATAGGAAACTACAAAAGTACACATTGAACCCCAGATTTGCAATATTTTAGCTGCATTTTACTTTCGCCAAGTTAGTAGTTTTAAGCGATACATAATCAACGACAAGAGACGATAAGCGACAACGAAAATACGAGCTATCCAGCTATGCTTCAGAATTTTTTTGTTCCCTCCCAAAAGGTTCAAGAATGAACTTTCAAGCAAGTTCAATAAACTATCTCCCCTTGAAACCCCTAATTAAGAAGGATAGCCGCCAGCATTTCTCAAATTGCCAGTCTGACTATCAATTTAACCGCAAAAAACGAACCCACTCCCACGAGATACCTGTTAGGTCAAAAGTGAGAACCTACCGTAGACTCTCTCCGAGATCTCCAGCAGCCGATCCGGCGGCTTCCGGTAGAAAAGCCTCCTGAACAACGCCATCCGCCGGCGCTTCCACCGGCGGTCGACGCCGCACCCACTACCGGATCCAAACCCGAATCAACCGCCCCAATTCCCCTGCCGCGCTCCCGCGCCGTGCTCGCGTAGGGCAACCCGATCCCCACCACGTCCCTCGCGCCGGCCCACAGAGCAGCTCCCCGAGGGCGAAATCCCCACCGAGGAAGACCGATCGGAAGGATTTCGACCCGGAGCAAGGCGACGAAGAGAAGAAGGAGAGGGATCGAAGGAGAAGCGAATTATTAGACAAAAAGGACTCAACTTTTTCCTTCCCCTCTTTTTACCGTTCGCCAGGACGAAGGAGCTAAGTGGGAAAACAAAAACACTGTGCGAGGAAAACGGGGGTTGTATTACGGCGTTATTTCTAGTAGTATAAACGGTCGAGATCTACGGTGAAGATCCATCGGACGAACGATCCCACTTCTCGCATACAAAATCACGTGCGTCGGACAAGGACGACGTGGGCGCCCGCCTGTTTTTTACTGCGCACGCACGATCGCGTAATCGTCCGCCAGCTTGATTAATCCACTGTATTTGTTTATTAATGATGCATTATTTAAAGTATTCAGGTTGCATACTTACTTATATACGAGCTAAAATACCGGCTTATACCTTATTTTTTTAGGAGTTTTCCTATAGAGAGCGCACTCATTGTTGATTTTGAAGGTTGGATATTATTTTGATATTTGTTATGGTTGTAAGAGACGGAGTCGGGTTTTTCTATCGAGGGCGCCCGAGCAGATTCGACAGCCCCCGAATGTACAGGCTAAACCCGGGAGGCCAGGTGCAACTTCGCCATGATTTACACTCGGGTCCTCCAATAAAAATCCGATCCGAATCCTCGAAGATGGCCCGTCAGTATGAAATCCGGGAGATATGTCCGAGCCGATTCCTCGCGGATAGACGGTCCGGGTCGGGCGAGCTGTTTCATGAATCATACTGCCCGAGCCGAGTCGGCCTCCCCTAATTTCACTCCCGCCTATTCCCTTACCCCGCGCGGGCCTGATTCTGACAGTCCTCCTCCTGTCGTCCTCCTCTACTTTAGACCACTCCTTCGCCATGTTGTACGAGTGACGCTCCTCTGACACCCCCTCTACTCGGTATGATGGCATGCTGACAGGCATAAATCTTCGTCCTCGAGAGTACGATCACCCTGCATACCCCATGCTTCCTCACTCTTTCCGTGGTACGATGCTTTACTAAGTATGACCCTCTTTCCGTGGTACGACATCCTCGGCAGTATATAAGGTTAGTCCCTTTGCGGGGGAAGGTATGCGATCTCAAACTTTTCATCTTCTTCTTCGTTCTTGTTGCACTTCGTTTCTCCTCGTAAGCTGACTTAAGCATCGGAGTGGTCGCGCCGGGCACCCTGGCCTTCCTTTTCACGGTTGCTGTGTTTGCAGGCCTAGGTGACTTCCTAGTCATTTCATCATCCATTCTCGCTCCGGTGTGGTGCTGAAAAGAGGCCGCGCATCCAGAAACTTGATCTTGACGGGAACAATATTGATTTTTAAAATTTAGTATCACTGTATTATTGAATTCGAAAAATCAAAGTGTAAATTTAGTATTACTGTCTTATTGTGTAAAAAAATCAAAATATTATAATGTCCATTTTGAAAATTCAGCACCAATTTGATGTTTTTTTTTAAAGCTCGACATCGTTGTGTTGTTGTATTCAATAAATCAGCACACTACATTATTAACTTTAAAAATTCAATACCATTTTGACTGATTTTTAAAGTTTAGCATCCTTGTATTGTTTAATTCAAGATATCAGAATCTGTGGTGTTGCTTTTGAAGGTTCAATATAATTTTTGATGTTGATTTTTAAAATTTAATTTCATTGTATTCAAAGTTTAATTTTGAAAATTAACTACTATTTTGGCATTGATTTTCAAAATTTAGCATTATTTAATTCAAAAATGAGATAATGCTCATTTTCATCGTAGTTAACTATAATTTTTCAATTTACCTTTTCACATATGATTATGAGACTGACCATGTAGGATACTGAAGTGGCAGATTTTATTTTTTATTGAAATATTATTTAATTCAAAAAATTAGAATACCATAGTGTTGATTTTGAAGGTTTAATATAATTCTATTGTATTATAAAGTTCAAGGAATTAAAATATTTTATTATTAATTTTGAAGATTCAATACCATGTTGATTTTTAAAATTTAACATCTTTGTATTATTTAATTTGAGAAATTAAAATACAATGGTATTGATTTTGAAGTTTCAATATTACTTTAATATTGATTTTTAAAGTTCAAGTTTATTATATTATAAAGCTTAAGAAATCAGAACACTATATCATTGATTTTAAAACTTCAATATTATTTTGTAGACACTCTTTGGTAAAAAAAAAAAAACCTTTTGATAATTTCAAAACATTAGGTGCGTGGGAAAACATCAAAAAAAAATCCACATTAGTTTGGAGTGTCTTTTCATTTGTTGGGATTGAATTCCTAAAACGAAGGTTAAAGACTAGACGATTTGCTCTTGAAACATAGCTAAGTTAGTTATGATGTAGTAGAGTTGCAGAAGAAGGATAAGGTTCGAATCTTGACAAAATCAGTCAACATCCTCCTGCATGACCAACTACAGTTTCTTGATTTACCTCCTCACATATGGTCGTGGGGCCGATCGTGTGGAGCTGTTAAGATCTTCTGTATTGTGACCAACTGAATGGTCCCTCTTTATAAATGATCGTGAAGCCGACCTTGTGTGATCACTAAAATGACAGATTTCATCTTTTGCAGAAGAAAAAAAAACTAGACGATCGATTTCATTTTTGTCGGCCCCACGACCAAGGAGGTAAAAAAACTATCACGACGCGATTGCCTGCCTTCGCCAGGGCTTTTGTTTTCGTAATCAGCTCAATATGTAGTGACTCAATTTAGTGTTGAGTAGTTGAAAGAATCCACTAATAGTTGAATGAATCCACTAAGATCTAATAAAATTGTATATATCCATCTATTAAAAAAATCGATTCAATTACCAATATATTGCTCACTTAAATATTAATCTTTTTATTTATTTTTTTGAAATTAAAGTAAAAAACTCTGAACCGTACGTCAGTCTCGTTAGATAAGGTGCGAAAGGTTAATGAGCAGATTCATTGACAACAAAAAAAAAAAGTCAAAACTTCCTTTTTATTTATTTATTTATTTATTTTTCTTTGTCGCGGATTGGTTTGTCTCCATGCTCGAAAAGTTACAAAGCGATCATGAATCTGTGGACACATTCGCCGTAATTTTTGCACCAATAATATTTTTTCCTGCCTGAATTTGCGAAACCGAAGAATTATTCATAAATCGTCATTAAATCTTAGCAAAAAATGATTATGATTTTTTTTCATGCCTAAACTTTTTTTAAACTAAAATTAAAAATCTCCATCATCATTGATGGAATCCTTTTCACTTTTTCGAATGCGATTAGGAGACAATCTATAAGAGAAATCTCTATTAGGAATGCGATGTACCCACTTGTTATTCATTTGCGAGGCAAGTAGGGGACCAAAAAACATGTGGAGTGTTTCTGTTGAGATCGTCCCCAGGACACGTCACCGTTCACTCAGCACCAGAGTTGACCTCGCGACGATGAAGGAGACCATGAGCTACTGCGATCCTGCAAGTACAAACACAATGAGATGAAAGGTCAGGGGTGTTCTAGTTCGACTACTCCGATCCTCAAGTTAGTTGTTGGAATGAGGGGAGAAGAAGAAGTGTAATTAGAAGAGTGTCGTGGAGGTGTATGTATGAGGGCATGCGTACTTGTATGTGCAATGAAGGAAGATTATATAGACGAAGAAGTGAGAGAGTTATACTAGTCTATCTTGTCGCTAATTAAGGAGAATATTGGTGCGACGAGATTTTATCAGATATGTCACATCAATATGTGGAGAATATTTTATCATTGTCATAATAGCCTCAAGTCACGTCATTCAGAATCATACTGTCATACTGTTATAACAAGGTGCAGGTTATTATGTCACGGTGATTTAACTGATTGATAAAGATAAGAAGGGGAATCAGATCTGTTGTTGGGCAAGGCGAAACTAGATGGCGGAGAAATTGGAGTGGAGTTCAAGCTTGACCACGTTTTCGCCGAATCGAGAGCTAGGGCTCTTGCTCTTGCTCTTGGTACCTTAGCCTGTGCTCTGGGGTTCAAGTAGAGTGAGGCTGAGTCGGGCAAAGCGTTGAGTCAAACAGAGCGTAGTCGAGCTAGGAGTCAGGCTCTCGAGTGGGTGGGTGAGTGACCGAGTCGGAAAATAGAAATACTTTTATTTTGAAGTTTCTATGAGATTATTATGAAACTCCAATAGTTAAATATCTAATTCTACATTTCTGTAAGTTCTTTCTTTCTGCTAACCTACAATATTTCTGATATAGTAATATGTCGTTTAGATCTTGTTGAAGCCCCCTATCAAAGAAAGCACTTAACCTCTAGACATTGTTTTGCACAGTGATGTCCGTGCAGTTGAAAGGGCTGGGTTTGATAAATTTGTAAGCTTTCTAGACATTGCTATCATCAGCAAAAAAAAAAAAAAACAAAACAAAACTTGAGCATAATTCCAATATCATGTAGTGCTGAAGCCAATATACATCACTAAGCTTTCTTTGTTGCTTACTCTACCATTCATCAGGTAGCTGAGCGACTGAGCTTTGCTGAACAACTAAGATTAGAAAGGGAGATGCAACAGAAGGTTTTTTTCTCTCTCTCTTTCCCCTTAACATTCATGATTTATCATGAATTCAAAAAATTGTATGCTTAAATATTAAATATTTTATAGTTTGAGGAAGAAGAAGAAATACGGAGGCTCAAAAGAGAGCTTGTGCCTAAAGCTCAACCGATGCCATACTTTGATCGACCCTTTGTTCCTAAAACTTCATATAAGATTTTTTTTTTTCTTGAAACCAAATAGAAAGTATTTCTTAATTTTTCTGTTTGGTGGCTAAGCATCATAAAGCAATCTGCTAAAATTCCTGATCGCACACTGAATGCAGTAGTTATTTCCTTTTTCTTTTTTTTTTTTTTTTTTCTTTTTTGTCTGCCAAACAAGTATCATGAATCCTTCCACATTATAAATTCAGTAGGCATTTGATAATGCAGGAATTCTTGCAGTATAGTGAGCCACACTTGTGAGGCTGATGAGAACATATGCAGAAATTCTTGCAGCTGGCCGCAAATTGAAAAACCGAACTAAACTAAACCTAACTGAAGTTCTCCATTCAGTTTGGCTTCCTTGAGAATAGTTTGGTTGAGTTTCAATCTAACTTAACAACAGCTAACCATTTATAGTTAAACAAAAAAAATTCAATTCAGTTCAAACTTCATATAAGATTTTTTTTTAATTTGGGTTGTTTCTATTTACAATAAAATAAAATTATATTTGAATGGAAAAGAGAGACATCCTGAACTTACTGTTGTTTGTTATCGTTTCATTATATTTTGCTCTTCTCTTGTTCTTGACTCTTTTTTCATATCATAAAAAGGTCGGAAAAGAGAGACATCCTTAACTTACTGTTGTTTGTTATTGTTTCATTATATTTTGCTCTTCTCTTGCTCTTGACTCTTTTTTCATCTCATAAAAAGGTCAGAAAAGCCTCGCACAATCTCAGAGGAACCAAGTTTTCACATCCACCCAAAAAAATCTTCATGGTAATTATTTTAGCCAACAATTATTTCATTTGTCATGTTTTACAATTATTTTCGTTGAAGATTACAGAATGAGTGACTTTCATATGCTATTTTACTCAATATTACCACGTGAGGAGGAAAGATTTCGGAAGAGATTCCGGAGAGAAATCAGCAAGATCAGGCGAGAGGCGAGCGAGATCGGCGAGAGAGGGCGAGCTGCGGTGCAGGGGAAAAGAGAAAGTCGCATTCGCATGAAGGGAAAAAGTCGAATCTAGGGTTTAATAAGTTTTTGGCAACAAAAAATATTGTTAAGTCGCCGCCAATTCGGCGACGAATTTATCGTTCATTGCTGAATTGGCGATGAAAACAAGGACCGTCGCCGAATTGGCGACGAACAATCAAGTTTCGTCACCAATTTGGCGACGAATTCTCCGTTCTACTCAACCAATTTGGCGACGAATTCTCCGTTTGTCACCAATTTGGCGACGAATAGAATTTTTGTCACCAATTTTAGCGACGAAACTCACTGTTCGTCGCGTAATTTAGCGACGAGTAGAGTTTTTCGTCGCCAATTTTTACGATGAAACTCGCTTTTCATCGCCAATTCGGTGATAAATGAAGAATTCGTCGCTAAAATTGGCGAGAACACGATATTCATCGCCAATTTCGATGATGAATTCTTCGTTCGTCGCTGAATTGGCGACGAACAGCGAGTTCATCGCTTTTTTTAGCGAGATTCTGCACAGTGGTGTATTTTTGGCGACGAAAAAATAATTCATCGCCAAATTATGACGAATAATTTATTCGTTGTAAATCTGCGATGAATTTAGCGACGAACTGTTGGATTGCGATGAATTTATTTTGTTGCTAAATTGACAACTAATATTGTTTTGTCACAAATTTTGTTGCGGATTTGCGACAAAAATTGGATTCGTCCCAAAATTCGTTACCAATTGGCGACGAAAATAATTCGTCTCAAAAATTCATTGCTAATCTACCATTTTTTTGTAGTGTGAATATCTTGTATGCTATTATTTCCTATTATGCATGCGTGTATTGTGATAATAATTAGTTTAATTATTTATTTATTTCGGCTGCGCGCGTTTGCGAAACGTGTAAACACGCGCATTGCATTGAGACGATCCCAACATATATATATATAACAAGAGCAATATTAATGCTTTGAGACTAGCATGTAGGTTAACTGATGACTTAATCTCACAAGCCATGGATATAAGATATCAAGTTGACACATGGATATATATTAGAGAATATTTACTGAATTGACCCTCTATGAGAATGTTTCATGGATCGTTATATAAGTGTCATAAACATTCTCATAGTGACTATTAATATAAATAGTCCTTAGACCTGAAGTCACTACGGTTCCCTACATTATAAGTTATGTACTTTAGTATTGGCAAACATCACCTGTAACAAGGTGGACTATAAAGTCAATCACTGGGTATATAATAAATTATGTGGAGGAATGTGAGTGATGTAGGTGAGATCTATCCCTTCCATATAACAAAAGTGATATTTGTGGACCCCTTGATTAAGTAGGACTACTAAAATGCATGATCATGTTTAAATAAGTCAATATGAGATATTGAGCTCATTTGATTAAGTGAGTCTACTTAGAGATCAAGAAACATAAATATTGATAAGAGGATGACACAATCTATGTCTCATGGATCAATCTAGATATCGAGGATAGAAGGACAAAGTTATACAAGATAATAGACACATAAAGGTTAAGTCGGATCTAGACATTCACATTACTTGGGTAGCAATGATGCATTGTTAGATGTTAGTCATTGCCTATGTATCTAAAATATTATTTAGAGAACCTATTGGGTCACGCACAAATAACATATTGATTTGAAGATAAGTTTATTTTAGTTTGACTAAAATATGATAGACCCTAAGATTATAGGGTTAAGTCTAATCCGAATTAGACTTATTGAGTTAGACTCAAATGAATCCAACTATTGGATTATTAGATTAAGTCTAAACCGAATTAGACTCATTAAATTAGACTCAAACGAATTCAACTATTGGATTATTGGATTGAGTCTAATTTGAATTAGACTCATTGGATTAGACTCAACCACTAAACAGGATTGATGTCCATTAATAGAGATTAATGGAGCATTAAAGAAAGGGAGAGCAAAAGGCAAAAATCTTTTGTATTCATTCGATGAGTACAAAATCCATTCTTTGCAATGTATTTGAGAATGATCACTTCTAGTCTCCTCTTCTTCTCCTCTTGGCCGAACCATCCAAGTTGTTAGCACAACGAAGGTGGTTCTTCTCCAAAGGCTGAGTTCGTGCAACGAACGAAAGACGTATTTGTGTGGATACCAAAAAGGCACGACCATTCTGATCATGCTGAGATCTGCCAAATCAAAGTTGCTACCAGGATTATTTCGTTCATACAACAAAGGTGACAACTCGATCAAACATGTATATTGTATTCGTATGGATCTCTAGAGGGATCGATTTTTCTGCTGCTTTTATTGCTATTTTTGTAAAAGATCTCGACACCATGTAGCTAGGGGAGACATTGTCTTTGACTATATTAAGTCCAAGTCAAACCTGACAGATATTTTCACTAAACCCTTATCAGAAGATGAGTTTAGCACACTAAAAAGACAACTAAGAATGTGCTTAGTAGAATATATTATTATTCTTTTCAAACTTATGTTGTTTAAACTCATGCTTTGTTAAACTTCTATTTTAAAACTCATGTCTTTTCAAACTTATGTTGTTTAAACTCACGCTTTGTTAAAATTTCTATTTTAAAATTCATGTCTTTTTCAAACGTATGTTGTTTAAACTCATGATTCGATAAACTTCTATTTTAAAATTCATGTCTTTTCAAACTTATGTTTTTACTTGCAAAATGGATCTAACTTAGGTTTTATCTTAGAAAGCATGAACATATAGACATGATAGCCAACATCTCACAGATATATTGGGGTTAACTTGTTTATGTATTGAACCACCTAAATAGGTGTGAAATGTTTAGATCCAAACCTAGATTTCAAATATTTATATCAATGCATCATCATAAATCAGGGTTAAAAAGCTCAAATTAATCAAGTAATCCTTTATACTAACCGTAACTGACTTAACAGGACACTCTTACTCTACTTGACTAATTTATTGAAGGCTTCTATCCTATATATAGTATGATTTAATAGATAATTTAATTTTAAATATTATTTTCAAATTAGTTAGAGTCAGTAAATTATGCGTTCAAAAATTTTGAAAGGGACATGCTTGGACTCTAGAACCTATTTTTGCTGGCTTTATAAATTTCTTAAGCTATTACAAGCATTAAAGTTTTGGTTAAATATTCATTAAATATTTATTGGAAATATTACTTAATTTTGTTTTCTGATTTTTCACATGCCCTTAAAATTATCAATGATTAAAATGAGTTCTTAAGGGGTTAGAGATAATTCTTTTTCAAAAATTTCCTATTGATTTATCTTTTTGACTTAAAAAGTATTATCTCTACTTTGAAAATCCATTTTGAAAAGTTATTTTCTATCTTAAACGTGGTTTTTAAAATCTTATTGTTGAACACTTGTATTTTTTGCAAAATGTTATATTTGATTACTTAGATCTTGTTAAACTTTTAAATTGCTCTTTCAAAATTATTTCCAAAAACTTAAAAATCTTTTGGAAATATTTTTAACATCAACATTACTATTTATTATGGTTTTATAAGATCTCTCGATTACTATTTTTGATGTATATCAGAGGCTGAAAGTTAATGAAATTTCTTTGAAGAGGTTAAAAAAAATTCTTCTGAAAAGTTAAATATTTTCAAATTTAAGGGGGAGCTTTTTGAAAATAAAACTTGGTCTTATTCCCTTAATTTTGAATCATGTTGCCATAATAAAAAAGGAAAGATTGTTGATGTAAGAAGTACCAGATAATCGAACTTATATTTTGATATTGATAAAAATTCAAAGTTAAGTTTAGTTGTGATCTAACAAGGTAACTCAAGTGTACAAGTAGCTCTACTTGGAAAGTCTTAATAAGTCAAGTTGACTGGATACTAGACAAGTTAAAGCCCTAGTAGGTCAGTTGGATAGGATATTAGACAAGGAAGCCTTAACATATCAAGAACACTAGGCGGCTAAGTCTAGATGGGTCAGTGGAAACATCTAGCAGGAGGGACTTGATGGGTCAGAGAAGACCAATGATTAAGTTAGAAAGTCTTGGTGGTCAAGTGATCAGATGCTAAGTAGAGAAAGCTCAAACAAGTTTGGAGGACCAAGGTTTGACCAATGGTAAGTTGATGTGAGCTCTTGGAGTATTCTTCCAAAAAGAAAAACGGGTAAGAATGAATCCCCTTTATAAGGACAACCTTAGGCGGCGGTCCAGCTAAGAGATTCACTCGAATTTCAAAACCAAGATTGAACAGTAAATCTATTGTCAGACTCAATTTTATCTACTTGTCATATTACTGTGCTAATCCTTATTTTGCAGAATCAATAGACCAATTGGCTAGATCCGTAGACTGAATGGATCGATTGATCGATCCTCAGCTAGATCGATTGACTAAAAGTAACCTCAAGCCTTTAGAAATTTTGTTGATGATCAAATTGTCAGACAATCTTCCACAGCCTCGTTGGAGATATTCACCGGAGTTACAAGGAAAATGTTGAATTGAAATCCAAATCCAAATTCAACTTCAACTTATCTGTTAAATGACATGAGCTTATAATCACAGACTGATAATAGGGAAGGAAGATTTGTTGGATTATCAACTTTGTCGAGAGATAGAGCCAATTGTTGGTACGTCCACATGCCCGAGTGTCCCCGACTCAGAGTGAGAAGTCAAGTGAGTTGAGATGTTGAGTGCCGAGTTAAAAAAGTGATGCTAAGTCGAGAACCACATGCTCGACTGCCGAGTCCAAGTAGAAAAATGAAGATGTCAAAAGTCAAGTTGGGATATTGACTGCCAAGTCCAAGTAGAAAATGAAGATGTCAAAAGTCAAGTTGGGATGCTGAGTCGCCCGACTGTTGGTTGTCGCCTGTCACTCACGTGCCAAGTGCTCAGACGCAAAGTCCAAGTGCTTAGGATGAGAAGCCGAGCACTTGGGAAATAATCTCAAGTCTGAATGGATTTCTGAGTGCTCGAAAATAGAGAAACTGATGTCTACATTTAATATAGTTTTCTTAAAATAAATTCATCTCTCTTCGACTGTGCTTCGATGTTATGACGAACGTCTGTTTCCTAGAATACAATAAAAACTACGATTGCTACCTAGCACAGATTATTCGTGACAAACTGAGAAAGTACCCGATTGCTATAATTAGAAGACGAGCAAACAAAAAAACACAACAAAGAAGAAGATGAGGGAATAAAGGTGGAAGACTTATGCATCTGCTTATCGTTGTGTCGCTATTGCTTGAGATCGCAACCTCCTTATATAAGAGCTCAAACCTTTGCCAATAATATATAACTAACCGACTAAAAGTCATTACTCGCCCAACTTTGAAACATCAACTATCGATCATCAATGATTAGTTATTTCACTCAACGATTACAGATTCTCTATTAATCATTGATTAATTCATCCATTACATACGTAAAACAGTTTGTAGAAGAATGATTCATATGACAAAACAAATTTTCCCTCAATCGATCTGACATTCACACACGAGTCAATTTGATTTGTGCAATCCAAATCTTGATTTTACATCCCCCGTATACCCACACATGAGAAAGAATATCTCCTCGTATATACATTCACAATTTCAATACTTTTCATATATTATAAACCAATTATAAAGTCGGATAATTTTCAACAGGAGACTCAACTCATATTCGCATGAGAGACCCTTCTGCCATCCACCTCCTTTTCCATTCGTATTTCCATTACAGATTTGACAAAATATGTGCTTCAAATTCAAGGTAAGACTTGCTTTCATTCGCTAGATATTAATACATAACGGTAGCATATTGAAAAGAATTGCACTTCAGCCTTCAAATTCATCATCTAATTTCTAAAAGAATAGTATCTATTCTATGAACAACTTAATTTCGCCAAGCCAAGCCAAGCCAAGCTGAGCTGAGGAGCCAAGATCCTAGGAAAGCAACTCCGTTAACAGTAGCAGAGCAGTTGGATTCTACTCGATTCCTCTGACATGATAACAAAATTGTTACTTACTCCTGTAGTGTTCTCCTGGAAATGAACTCGGCAGCCGCAATCCAATAGAAGTCTGACTGTACTTGGATTAGCTAATAGCTAAAGATATGACTTGGAGAGTTTAGATCACCGCTCAACTGGTTGGGTCCCCATGGAGCAGCTAAATGGCCAGCTTTCTATGGGGGACAAAGAATGACAATTCCACTATACATGAGGTGGTATATTTTAGTCACAGCACTTCCTGGAGTGCAAGATTCAACTCTCGTGCATCCTTCGCAATAGACCCTCCTCTTCTATCAAATGCAAAACCAGCCAAAGTTTCATTTCGTTGATTCAAAAAAAGAAAAGAAAAGCGGACTCACCTCATCAGGGAAGAAATACTATGCTTGACCTTTTCCAGCTCAATGAAGCAGAGATTGCACCTTTCCAACCTGGCATCAACCAAGAAAATGGATGTAGAATGCGAAAACTCTGGATAGTCGTACAATAGCTCTAGAAGTTGTAAGAAGAGAAGGCAACTGGAAAACGAATGTAAACCTCTGTTCTGCTTGAAGATCAACACCTACAGATGGACCTGCTGACATGGTTGAATGGATTACAGGACCGAAAATCCTTACAAGCTTTAGCAGCATTTCCAGGGCAACACCTAAATGCCTATAGTAGAGAGCAAGAGCAAGCAATCTCAAACCATGTGAAATGAGAATCCTCACACTCAATCGTATATGAAATGACAAGCTTAGCTACTGTTGAAAGGTGCCTAGATAATTTTGCTAAAAAAGGGATGTGCATACAAAACAATGTTATAATATGATGTCAATATTATGTGAGACAAGGCGGTAGTAAATTGTAATAATCATCTTTCGATAGCTCAAACTTCTCAAATAACCCCTTCAAATATTTTAAGAGAAAAAAAAAAACAGAAGAAACAACCAAACAATAACCCCTCAAATATTTTAAGAAAAACAGAAACAGAAGAATAAGTTGCAATAAGAGATGCTGCCAAATTATGAGAAACACAAAGATAAGGCAAGTTTAATTGCATGAGAAGTCAATTTCCCCTTAACTCATTAACAGAAAAAGAAGAGAACTGAAGGTTAGAAATATGTCAGCTTTATTGAAATTTTCACGAGGTTCATGATGCTTTAAAACAAAGCAAAAATTAAGGCAGAACACATTACTGGAACTGCTAGAGAACCTACCTATCCCTCTTACTTTCAAGAAGGTTAGTTAAAAGTGGCAGGAGAGAGGTGCAGATATCTAGTGTAATGACATCACTTTTATCTTTCAGAGAGCACAATACATCAGCAGAAACCTGCATTTATTATCACAATAGTTAAGATAGTGGATCCTCATTATCAAAAAGTGCTGCGTTTGGGAGCATACACCATGATCAGACATTCTGTCAAGTGCACTGATGACACCTTTGACATCATTTCTTTCCCATAGCCGCTGAACTACCTGTAAATTGTAGAAAAACGCCATATACCTTGTTGCTAAAATTTCACAAGGGCAAAATCCCAAACAAAGACAACCCTTAAAAAAAACAAAGTCCTTTTGTAGAAGCTTCCTACTGTGGCCCCAGTAAATCAAATGAATAAAATGCCTCCAGAACAATGCACAACAAAGTTTTGATGAAACATTGTACTGATATACAGCAAACATTGATCTGAAAATAAAATTATGTTTTTCTTTTCTTGTCGCT
This sequence comes from Curcuma longa, assembly GCF_044706935.1. Lineage (NCBI taxonomy): Eukaryota > Viridiplantae > Streptophyta > Magnoliopsida > Zingiberales > Zingiberaceae > Curcuma > Curcuma longa. The sequence goes on from NC_133870.1 coordinate 6,345,540, forward strand.
TTATTAGAGAGTTTTAGAGTAGGGGGTCATGTTTGGATGTTTTATAAACAACATGGACATTATTAGGGGTTTTTCCCTTTCAAAAAATCACATATTTGAGAGAAAATCTTTATATAAATTCAGTGAGGCAATAGGATCCTATATTTTTTCCATGCTGCTCTTGGAGGCAGCTATGTTACTAGGATTCAAGTAGAAGTACACATCATATCCTTGGCAAGGTCATGTAGAGTCGACACTAATATGAGAGTTGAAACCAAAGAGTCGAAGTAATGGACAAGATACCAAAATCATGAGTGCAACTCAAAACCAATTTTAGTTTCCACAAATGAAAAACTGAACCTTTGAAGTAGAATAACCATAACCAAGGAAAAACAAAACTATTTAAAGTAAATGCTATTACTTGTATGGAGAGAAAAAAAAGACAAAATTATCGACTGCATTTTATCAATCCAAACACTCATTATCCACTTGGCTTTATTCGCAAAGGGAGGATTACAATACAAATTAATTTGAAAAATTAAGGAGGGGGAATAGTTGTTAGAGAAGCCAGAATTTATCTATTGAAGCCCAAGAGAGAGCTCAATCCAACTCAAAATGTCAAGCCACTATCTTAGGTGGAGGATCTCTTAATATTTAATAATCCTTGTTTTCAGGAAGTGAGACTAAAGGGTGAAGTCTATCTTCTCCTCTTACATCTACTCCTTTTAACATGCCCCCTTAGACTCAACATCATTTTTCTTAGAGCTAAACGTTTCACTTTGATACCATGTTAAAGCCCAAGAGAAAGATCAATCTTAACCTAAATGCCAAGGAACTTAGGTTTCCTTAGGTGGAGGATTACTTACTGTTAAGTATATTTAAGAAACCCTCATTCTCAAGATGTGAGACTAAAAATAGACCTATTTTTGACATAAATATGATAATAGATTGCTATTTTCTGAGGCTTAAGCATTATGAAAAGATAGATCAATTTTATAACTAAAAACATGTTAAATCTCAAGCAAGTAAACTCCAATTGTACAAAACAAACTCGAGAATTGCATGTCTCAAACAGAGTGTACTTTCTAGACTGTTTATCACTGTTGCAGTTAAGATATTCTCTGCCAACAAATTAATCAATTACACGATACAAGTATTACCTGTAATTTGGTCAATCGAGATTGCATTGAGTTTAAGAATTGGTCATGACTCCTCAATATAATTTGTATAGAATCCTCATCAGAAACAGGTAGAGTTTCAATTTCAGTATTCTGCTTGTAACTTCTCTGATCAATAAAATAGAAACTACAATATCAGGGGGTTTCGAAGAAAACAATTTAGCAGTAAAAAAATTAATCAAAGACAGAAAGGGAATAAATTGCTATAGCAACAGTGAATGAGATGGGTATTACTCAGATCTTTAGCTAATGAAGATGCTCAATTTATCAAGAATATCAACAAGTCATTGACAAGTGATATCGTATTAGTTCTTTTGCAAAAGCGAATACCCCAAATTAGACCGATGATGACAATATAATAGAAACTATTATAGTAATACTCATAGAAGTCACTTTTGATATTTTAATGTGATCTATTGTTTAAAAAAAAAGAATTCACCAAAGAGTACGAGGAGTGAGAAACAACTGTTGCCTCAGAAGCGCTGCTTGATGTTGGATGTTCATAGCTTGGAGAAGGTTCCATCCCCTCCCAGTTTATAAGTGACCTTGTTCTTCCTGCAAATGCTTAGAAAAATTCTTATGGACCATTACTATTGTAAGGACCATTAAAGATAAGCAGGAAATACGTACCTCGTCGTGAAACACCAGAAGAGAATGTTTCCTTTGGTTTATGGACTAAACAACACAGAGAAGTACTGTTAGTATGCATCATAATATTGGAGCCACTCGGCACAAATTTAACATACAAACTACTTATCATAACAGAATGACATGTCAGCATCCAAAAGAAATGACTTCTTATTGATAATAAAAAACAAAATAAAGAATGAAATACAAGTTAAGAACTTCATCAATGTTATATTAAGAGTATAACACTGACAAACATTGAAATATCATCATAATGTTTTAGTTGACAAAAACTCTGATTGACTAAGATGGCCAGTACATAGATAAAGGAAATATGTTATTTATAAGCTCAGTTCAACTCAATTAGGCCGTAATTAAATTCTAGGTCATAACATAGTAAAGATCACACTACCATTCATGGAAGCAATTAACATTGCCAGGAAGGAATTATCCAGAGGCACCAATGCAACACAAAAGCATTAGTAAACCCATCTGTTACTATTTGATAATGGGCATTACAGAAATAAACAAGACATGTTATTTAGGCAGCTAATTGGGCATCAAATTACAGAATTATCAAACCAAAAAAATGATATCATCTTCCCCCTTAGAACGTTGAGTTTCTTTCCTTAATTTCCTTGTATAGCATTGGGTACACAGAACATGTTCTGATGATTACTTAACTTTTGTAATGAATTATAACTAAACACTTCGTCCCCGGGACAATGGTGCAACGGTAGGACATCCGGATTGTAACTCAGGGACCCGCGGTTCGATCCCTAGCTACGGCGTATTTGCAGGAATTTTCCTTCAAATGGGGAACGCAATCAAAGGATGATGGGCATCTGGATTGGCCACCGTATGCGCTTCCCGATTTACCCTGGTGGTCGGTGGGAAACTTCCGTGGGACCGGGCCGACCACCCCCAGAGATGTGGCTACTGGGATTATCATTTTTTTATAACTAAACACTTCACACTCCCACAGATGTTGATATTCTGAGAATGTCAATGTCTTTCCTTTCTATTTTGCATAATGTAATCACATATCCACATCAAAGTTTTAAGGAAAATTGTCCTTGTTCCATAAAAATAAACTTTTCAAACCGTGCAATAATTTTATATTCAACCGATTAGTGAGGATTCCGTATCACAGAGTAAGAAAGAAGAAAAGATAGCATGCTGATTAGCAGCAGGTACAAAGATAGTATGACAAATAGGCATGTACAAATTCAAAACTGTTGGTTCCAGAACCCCCGATTATACATGGTTAGTTATTTTTTTAACTCTATCTTGTGCTTGAACACAAATATCTTGTCATTAAATGGAACACCATACACAATTAATGGGAAAATTATAAATCTGCAAAATAATAAATCTGCATTCATGGAAGTTTCACTTAAAATTAATGCAATTTTTCTAAATTTATTATATTCACTCATTTTCCTGGTGGAAGTCACTTATGGACTTTATAATCGGCCATCGCACAAATAAGTGCAGACATGAATAATTTCAAAGTACTCATTCACCAGTTGAATCACATACCAAGACGGAGTTTTATTCAAGTCTACACTTGGTGATTAAAGCAGCATACTCAATGATTCTTTCCTATCTCATCTCCAGTGCTTCGAGGTTCAAATAACTCGAGCCAAGCTCGTTGAAGAAGTTTATCCTGTTTCATCAATTCATACTTCAGTATCTTTTGTTCATCCTATTGCTTTAATAGATTGAGGTTGCAGCCAAATGGAAATTGCTTGATTTGCACCGCAACTCCACAAGACATTGTACATACAAGAATTCAGTACATTTTTTTTCCTGTCCCAAAATTCTTCCGAATATTATTTTACTTGAAGGGGTTAGATGAAGAACTTCCCTATAAGATCTTTTTTGTTCCTCAACTTGTGAATGGAGTTCTAGTGTTGTAATTTGTAAAGTTTTAATGTTTTGTTTTTGAAACATGTAGTTGAGTTCATAGCACCAAGGAAATTGAAAAGGTTGGGGATTTGTTAGTGTATAGTTTCTGTGATCTAGCATCTACGCTATTTACAAGAATGTTACCTGATTTGTGCTTGTTAACTGTTAGACATGAAGTCGGGTGCTTTCAAATTTATCCGACATGAAGTCGGGTGCTTTCAAATTTATCCTGATAGTTGGTGGAAAAATTTTATAAAATCGAATATGATATATGCTCGCCTCTATTAATTGTTTTTCCTATAAAATATTTTTGGTTAGCGAGGACAGTTCTTTGCTAATGTGTGATTTAAGATTGAAAATAGTTTGGTCAAGTACTCTTTGCTTACAAAAGATTGAAAATACTTTTTGTAAGCAAAGAAGTTGCTTACAAGAACACACAATTGTTCATTGAATTTGTCCCTTAAAGTCATCCTCATTGTTGCCGTAGAAGCACAAACTTCATCTTCCTCATCGACTTTGAATTTATTCGGCAATAAGCCATCGCCATTGCCGCAAAAACATAGCTGTACCTCGCTAAGGTGCCAGCATAACCTCAGTTTGCCAATTTTATGGGTGCTCTGATCACACAAAAGAAGAAAATTACATCAATTTGCATCAACACTCTGACGAAGAAACGAAGAACAAACTACCCTTGCAAACAGAGAAATAATATTGCTCGTCGATTCATCCTAGTCAAGGCTCTCAATCGAATCCAAGAAAAAAGAAACAAAACCACGAGGGGCGGAAGTAGATAGTTTGCCATATTACCTCCGTGCATATTACCTTGCACTTACAAATATTTTGCCAACCAGGGTAGTTCCGAGCAGTCTTTCAAAGCTAAAGAAACATCTTCACTGCCATTATTGTAGAGCAAATATCACATCAGTTTCAATTTAAAAAAGAAATTAAAACACCTAAGGAACTTTAAAAAAAATAATCTCAAAATTATTTAACTAAAACTAGTTTTCCAAGCAACAAAAGTTAACCTGGGGAAGTTAAACTGCAACTTTTGGAACCTGCGTTTTGTGGCTTCCTCACAAAGAATTATTCTACTCTCGCCAAGCTTACACCTGTATTAAAACCCAACAAAATTTTGGAAGTTATTTTTATAGGATCAGAAATGAGAACCTCACTTGAACAACATGAGAGCAACTTGAGCATTTTACTATAAACTACATCAAAAGAACATCTTACCCCACTTTCATGAGTGTATCCCAGTCAGGAGGTGCTACCCCATTGCTTGAGCACATAGAGATAACAGTCGTTGCAACCTGCAGTAGAGTTACCTTTTTATTACCAGATACAATTATAGAAAAGTATAAGCCAAATCACAAATTCATATCAGGAACTTAAGAGAATGGCATGCAATGGTGACAAATCAATCTATGCTTGTTTGCTCAAAGCAATTAACACCAGATACTGATTTGTGCTTACTTAGAGGAGAAACTAGAAGAGACTAAGAGAGAGCAAGAAGTTTTAAGGTAAAAGAGAAGAACATAACTATCTTATCTAATTTCCACCATTTCCACTCGTCTAGTTTATTCGGACAGCATTGAAAGAAGTTATTGGTTTTATTAGAGATCCAAATTTCTTTTTTCTATCCATTTCAACCCAATTTTGGCAGAAATGGAACAAGGAACTGGACAAATAATAAATTTCTTCCTCCTCTCCTCTTCCATCCAAGTAAACCAGAGACTCAAATTTTCTATTTTCTTTTCTTTTCCCTCCTATTCCATTCCAAGTGAACACACCATAAGTACTACATAAAGGAATGTTATTTACCATATTTCTCAATAATCAATCTAAATTCATTCTTTATCATGAAATTACAATGCAGATATAGCACTGCAAATGAATGAAATAACAAGATCCACAAACTAGAACTTATGACAGCATCATGAATAACGACATAACTTAGAGAAGAAAGGATGGACTAAAATTCATTAAAGTTTTCTGATGGATCAAAAACCAAAGGATAACTTGCAGAAAATTACCCAAAGAAAAAAAAAACCATACAACTGAATGTCATCCAGCAACGCAGGGAATCATGGACATAGCCATCAATTTATTCATCTTTGAATTAACACCATTGACATGAAAAAAACATAATGCAGTATAGATTTTATTGGAGATGGTAGGTGATGTTAACTAAATAAACATGTTAGCTCAAAAGAAAACAATTTGGTAAGAGAAAACCTTTTCAAAATTTGTTTCACCCAAACCAGTTCTGTAGAGCTCACGGACCATAGCCACTAAAAATATTTTGCTCAGTCTCAAAGAAGTTTTCATGACCTATTGAAAGATAAATATTAGTATAGCTACTTATAGCAATCAGGGAACTATATCTTAAATAATACAGTAAACACAAACATAATATTACCAGGTGCATTTTTGCCAATTCAAGTTCACATTTCCAAATTTATCTTTTCAACACCCAATATGAAAAGAAACAAAATTTTCCAATGTTGAAAATTGTAGCTTACTTGTATATGTGGTTCCTGAAAGACTTTATCTAGGGCAGCCTGGACGTGAGTCATCCCAACTCGCTGTTTCTCTAGCAAGTAGACCAAAACAAATATAAAATTAAATGCACATATCTGGAAAACAAATATGACTATCTCTTGATGCTTTTGGTATAAGAGGGGAAAAGTATCTATATGACAACATATGTCATTCATAACAGAAAGAGCTTATCCAGGATAAGTTGATTGATGATTAATGCTTGGGTATGTCTGGATACTAGAATATTGAAAAGTTGAATGATGCTTCATGGTTACTAGGAACAAGAATTTTTAAAGTTTCAACACGTTGTTTCACCAAATTAGCTGAAAACCAAATTCTCAGTTATTTATGCTTATCAAATACCTTTCATCAAATCATCTAGTGAACCCGAAGATTGGTTTGATAACAGTGACTGCTTAAATTGATAATCTGCTATCTCTGCTGCTAGCCTACATATCTCCAAAGCACGCCTGGCATCACCAGACATAGCAGCAACCTGATACATGAGAATGCAGATAAACTATTATAACATGGAAGTGTGAACATATATGTTTATAGATAGTGTTACTGAAGGCATTTGAACAAGCGCCAAATGCAAGCAAGGGACTGCTTGGGTTTCAAGAAAATTGTTTCCAACAACAGTTACTCCTTATGAAATATATATATGCTGATCATAAATTACCTTTCTTGAAGCAAACTCAATGGCTTGATCCTCGAATGCATCAAGGCCGTTAAGACGACTTGATATTATTTCTTGCAATTGCTGATGAGTATAAGGCAAGAAACATAATCTCTGAATTCCCATTCTGCTCGAAATGCGAGGCAATAACTTTTCAGGAAGATCCATTGTGTTTGCTATCCCTGAATAAAGATCAACCAAATAAAGTTGCATTTAAAAATCAAGAAAGATAAGAATAATATACAGTCAACAAAAACCATTATATACCTATAACAATAAGATTTGCATGAGGTTGAGTAGGCCAATTGAGAATGTTATACAAGACCTGAATGACAAAAAGAACAACAATTATAAGCTCAAAATTATTATCTAAGAATCATATCATTTTGTATAATTTGTAAATACTTCAGGAATTTTAAGTTAGAACAGAAAGACAGAGATAATCACTACCAAAAATTTACCGATTGGTTTCGTGTCAAAAGAAGATCAAGCTCATCTATGAGTAAAACACAAGGTCGATGCTCATTTGTGTCAGCTCTGGTTCCATTGTTAAAACGTTCATTCAGAAAATGAAGAGCTTTTTTCCACCCAGCCCTGTGACCACTTAGAGCTTCATGAATCACCTGGATTGTGCAAATTCAGTCCATCTACTCAAGATTTTGGAGAAAGAAAAGCAGCAAAGACAAATAACCTACTTTGTAAATATTCTCAGGAGAAGCCAGTTTCAAACCATTAATCTCCACAAATGCATATGGCCTCAGAGTTCCTGCATCAACCTCAGACCTCAAATTCCTCATGACTGAAAGTACGGACATAGTCTGCAGTTTGAGACAGATCAGTGGTACAGAAGCAACTATACAGATGTGGATCACTAAGACACTGTAATAATATCAAAATTTAAAGGCATTAACATGTGCCAAACTAAATACATAGAGAGATGACAAGAATCAAATTACCTTGCCAGTTCCTGGAACACCATGAATATAAAGGCATCGTCCTAAACAGTGTTCACCAGAGATAGCACCTTTGATGAATGCAGTAATTTCTTCCATTTCCCTGGTATATAAACACATATAATCAATCACATACACCCAAAAAAAGAATGTCAGACAGCTAAAATAAGTCAGATCATAAATACTTAGTTCTGCAAGGCAAAACTTTTGGCAAACTTGCTAACAACAGCATCCCCTTGGCCTTTTCAAGATCAGTCTGTTTACGGCGTCGTGTGTGCTCAGGGATTGTCTTTATACCACATTTTTGAAGGCCAAATGTCCTTCCCTTGCATAAGTTCTGAAAAAAGGCATATATTTAATTACTTGTTAGCTTCAAAAACATCAAAGCAATTAGAATGAAAATTGAAAAAGGAAAAGAAAATAATACAGCTGCCATTTCATGCTTCCTCTGACAAGAAGGGTTCAATTTCATAAGTCCTTCATTTTCTGAATCTTCTTCTGCATCAGAATCCTTGTAAACCCAATCCTCATCGCTTTCGACTCCATTATCATTCTGAAAAGGAGAAAAACTAAAATTCAGCCTTTGTTCATGCAAGAACTGTTAAGTATTTTCCCTAAATGCATATTCTATTAAGATCATGAAGAATGTACCTCATTGGCATCATCAATATCTGTTATACGCTTGAAGTTATGCCAGTGAATATCATACTCATATTCACAGTAGAATACATCATCTCCTGCATCTTTGGCTTCACTGTAGGCCTTAGGGTTCATAACATAGCAATGTCGAATGACACACTCCATCTGGAGACATACAAGAGTTTTAAGTTCTTACATCTGATGAAATAAAATGCATCACCTTATAAAAATTAACATCCAAGGGAAGTAGGATTCTTTAAAACTAAAAAAACTGTAAAAAAAATGATAGTAAGTCAACATGACAGTATGTAATCAAGATTAAAGACTAAGTTTTATCTGAAGTTCAGGATCATATTAACTTACCCATTTCACTTATGACCACATTCAGTCCAAATAGGGGCATTAACTCTTCGAAATGTTGAGCTTACTTTTCTTTTGGACACTGGCATGATGTGATTATGATCTATTTTGTTATCATCATATGATCATTATTAACTTTCAATTAACTAAATGACATGGTATCTCAGGAATAACTTGTGTTTGGAGAATTAGATAAATGGTCTCAAACTCAAAAATATCACCTAATTGGGAGCATGTCTTAAGCAAAAGGTTATCAGTTCTATTGATTAGATGTTACTGTGACTGACTGATTTATCACTATTTTAAACCTACTGTGAATACATTTTAAGTTAGTAATATGATTGTATGAGCGATTAGGTGCAAAGCTTTCAGTTGATAAAGTGAAATAAATACATATAAATATGCATGTGCGTATGTTAAGATGACAAAGCAATAGGGATATATGAAAATTAAAGTTCAGCATAGCAAAACTTAAAATGATCTATGTTTCATTAGCATATATACATATTGCATAGAGCACAATGGAGGCATAAAATGCTTTTAACCAATCCTAATAGTTGGAATACAGTAATTTGTTGTTCTTCTTCTTTAAATTCTAACATGATTATGTTTCTTGGTTAATAATGATTGGGTGCTAGAATTTTCAGAACAAAGATCCAAGAAAAACCAATTCAAAAAATGTGAAAATTTGTTACCTCGACGTCATTGCAATTATTTGTTCGGTATAGCTCCCTTCTTAAGTTATGTGGCTGTCTCCCAACGGAAGTCTCTTCAGGGATGATGTACCATCTACACTTGAGCCAATAAGTACCATCCGGTTCCCTCCATAAGCTGTTCATAAAGCACAAGATTTCCTATGAGTAAACTGACGAGCACGAAAGAGGAGTGCTAAATCAAGCAGAGCCGAATAAGATAATGAAAAAATATGACAAATGCCCAAAGTCTACCACAAATTCAGATGTGTCAAGCAATACCTGTCGATACGAGCAGCCCAGAGATCGCCTGAAAGGAGCTTCTCTTTAGCAGTCCTCCGCATCTTTTTCCCTTTGGGCGGGCTTGGGAGTTGAACATCCTTTCCCATCTTCCGGGCCTCACAAAAGCCACAGATCCAATCCCCCTCCGGAACTTTCCTAAGCGGCGGCTTCAAGCACTTGAGATGAAACCCTCCCAAGCAGTCATCGCACTCGATCATCACCGTCCCGCCTTCCCGGAAGCAGATCCGGCACTCCTCCACCCCCGGCTCATCATCATCATCCGATTCCAGCCCCTCCCTCTTCTTCAAGTACACGTCATCTCCGACCTCGAAGACTACCTTCTTGTAGTAAACTCTACTTTTGGCGGTCCTAGAGGAAGATCCGGACCGCCGCTGCCGCTTCATGTCCGGAGTGACCAGAGACAGACTCGAAACATCTCTCTTTAGGTGGCTCCTCGAGAGGGTTCCCGACCTCCGCTGCTTCTTCTGGTCCGGGGTGACAATCGAAGCATCTGGCTGCCACAACGACCGCTTAGAAGCCGATTTGGGAGTGCGGTCGGCAACGGACGTTCGAACGACAGTGGTGGGAGGGTCGGAGGCGGTCGCGGTACGTATCGAGCGGCGGAGAGGCGCGGTGGACTCTGGCGTCAGCGGAATCGCCGGCGAGTAATTTGAGAGTCTGGTCTGGCGCTTCGCAGCCATCAGCCTAAACCCTTCTTCCCCGACGAGGGATTTGAGAAACTGCTGACGTTTGATTTTTATTTCGCTGTAGAATAAATCCGTTACGAGTATTTCTCAACGGATATATTGCTCTAAAAAGAACGGATATATTGCTCTAAAAAGGCACTCTTTTTGTTTTTTTTGTCAAAAGAATATTTTATTCCATCCGTAATTTATATATAATTGCTTACCTACTTTTTTTAATATTATTTTTATTATTATTTTTATCTAATTTTTTCATTTAAATCTTAAATTCATTAAAAATTATAACAATTATAATTTTATAATTATTATAATATATATTTAATTAGGGGTGAGTATTCGGTTAAAATCGAATCAAATCAAATCGAATAAATCGAAAATCGAATAAACTAACTTTTTTTCGAATCAAATGAACCAATCAAATTTTTCAATAAAAATCGAACAAATCGAACCGATATTTTATCAGTTAATTCGATTTTCGACCGAATTAACTGAATTTTTTAAATATTACTGTTCCGGTCGAGAATGGCTCCTGGACACGTCACCGGACCTAGCTCGCCGTAGGATGGAACTGAGGAGAAAGAAGAGCTTGCTCAAGTACCTCCGGACCTTCTTCGCAGTAGGTGTTGAACAGTGGGGGGAGAGGAAGAGCAGGAGAAGAAGGAGCTCAAGGACCTCCGGACCTGCAGGCACAGCGAACGTCAGTAGGACGGCCGGGGGTTGCCCCGGCGCGATCACTCCGACGCTCAAGTCAGACATGGAGAAGAAGAAGATGAACAGTAACAGAGAACTTGAGCGTGTAAAAGAGAGAGTGAGAGTCCAGAGAAGGTGAGAGAGACATACCGCCGACGGAGTGGTCTTTTAAAGGAGAGGATGAGCGTGCACACGTGTCACGTCATCATTAAAATTGTCTCATCAGGATTAATGAGATGTCAGGAACAGTCGAGTTCCTTGTCCCATCGCCGTAATCGTATCGCTTCGTCAACATCTGCGCCGGGTAGCAGACAGATAGCATTAATTGAATGAGGCGTGGGCTTATCAGAGATCATGATGAGGTGGGCCAGGGCGTTGCAGAGCAAGTCGGCAAGGATATAATCGAAAGGGGTATTCGGATAAGGATATGGCCGAATGAGGATTCGGCTAGGAGGACTGCCGAATGAGGATTCGGCTCCGAATGGCAGTGCTGTGCTGCCGAATGGAGACTGAGCCGCCGAGCCGAGTGGGAGGGCGGAGCTGCCGAGTGGCCAGAGTGAGTCTGTCTGCCGAGTGGGCAGAGTGTCTGCCGAATGGAACCGATAAAATGAAGTATGTAGCTGCATGGCGATCCGGCGAGGGCATGGCCGAATAGGCGATCCGGCGAGGACGTGGCCGAATGGGCGATCCGGCGAGGACGTGGCCGAATGGGCGATCCGGTGAGTGATGGTCGAATGAGGTGATTCGGCCAATGGATAGCCGACTAGAGTGCTGACTGGTTACTCTTCCTGATTAGAGAGAGATAGAGAACTGACTCGGGTGATTGAGCCAAAGACTATATATGCTGACTCGGCACTGCTTGGGCAAGACTAGGATCGGACTCGAACCACGAGGGGTATTCGGCTTATCCCCGTAATAATTACAAAAATTTTATTTATTAATTAAGAATTTATAAATTTATTTACTTAAAATTTATAAATTATTTTTCTATTTTGATTAATTTGATTTATTCGATTTAACTGAATAAAAATTTTAAAATCAAAATCGAACCGAATTAATTAATTTTTTTTTAAAAAAAATCAAATTACCAAAATAATTGAATCAAATTTTTTAATTCAATCGGTTTGATCAATTTATTTAGTTTAATCAAATTTTTCCTCACTCTTATATTTAATATATTTAAGAATATTTATATTATAATTATTATAATACATTGAATCATTCAGAATTTAAATAGAATATAATAATAAAAATAATATTTGGACAGAGGATAAATATAGAGTCCTTTTAATTAGCCTAATCTTAACAAAGCCATCATTTTCTTTCTTTCTTTTTCTTTTATTTTTAACATTTTAATTTTTCCCCCTTTCTTTTCTTATATTTTTGTTAAACTCCTAATTCTCACTGTCGCTAATGCTATCACATCTGTCAACCACTGACCACCAACAATAGACAAGAAAATGACCCAAAACCTCACTAATTAATGAAAAACCACTCTCTAATTCATGCATTTCAAAATCAAAATACCGTGGTGTTATTTTTGAAGGTTCAATATAATTTAATGTTGATTTTTAAAATTTAATTCCGTTGTGTTATAAAGTTCAATTTTGAAAATTGAATACCATTTCAGCATTGATTTTCAATTTTTAGCATTGTTTAATTCAAAATATTAGAATATTATGGTGTTGATTTTAAAGGTTTAATATAATTCTATTGTATTATAAAGTTTAAGAAATTAAAATACTATATTGTTAATTTTGAAGATTCCGTACCATTTTGATGTTGATATTTAAAATTTAACATCTTTGTATTATTAATTCAAGAAATAAAAATACCGTGATATTGATTTTGAAGGTTCAATACCACTTTGATATTGATTTTTAAAATTCAAGTATATTGTATTATAAAATTTAAGAAATCAGAACACTATATCGTTGATTTTAAAAGTTCAATATTATTTTGTAGACACTCTTTGATAAAAAAAAACCCTTTTGAAAATTTTAAAACTTTAGATGCGTTGGAAAACATAAAAAAATCCACATTAATTTGGTGTTTCTTTTCATTTGTTGGGATTGAATTGAATTCCTAAACGAGTTGGGCTTTTGTTTTGACTCAATTTAGTATTGAGTATTGAGTAGTTGAAAGAATCCACTAAGCTCTAACAACTTATAAACTTGTATATGGAACATCTATTAAAACAATATGATTCGATTACCAATATATTGCTCACTTAAATATTAATCTTTTTATTTATTTTTTTGAAATTAAAGTAAAAAACTCTGAACCGTCAGTCTCGTTAGATAAGGTGTGAAAGGTTAATGAGCAGATTCATTGGCAAAAAAAAAAAAGCTGAAACTTCCTTTTATTTATTTATTTATTTATTTTTCTTTGTCGTGGATTGGTTTGTCTCCATGCTCGAAAAGTTATAAAGCGATCATGATTCATGAATCTGTGGACACATTCGCCGTAATTTTTGCACCAATAATATTTTTTCCTGCCTGAATTTGCGAAACCGAAGAATTATTCATAAATCTTCATTAAATCTTAGCAAAATAATGATTAAGAATTTTTTTCATGCCTAAACTTTTTTTAAACTAAAATTAAAAATCTCCATCATCATTGATGAAGTCCTTTTCACTTTTTCGAATGCGATTAGGAGACAATCTATAAGAGAAATCTCTATTAGGATATCCCTTGTTATTCATTTGCGAGGCAAGTTGGGACCAAAAAACATGTGGAGTGTTTATGTTGAGATCGTTCTCAGGACACATCACCGTTCACTCAACGCCAGAGTTGACCTCGCGATGATGAAGGAGACCATGAGCTACCGCGATCCTGCAAGTACAAACACAATGAGATGGAAGGCTAGGAGTGTTCTAGTTCGACCACTCCGATGCTCAAGTTAATTGTCGGAATGAGGGGAGAAGAAGAAGTGTAATTAGAAGAGTGTCGTGAAAGTATATGTATGAGGGCATGCGTACTTGCATGTGCAACGAAGGAAGATTATATAGAAGAAGAAGTGAGAGAGTTATATTGGTCTGTATTGTCGCTAATTAAGGAGAATATTGGTGCGACGAGATTTTGTCAGATATGTCCCATCAATATGTGGAGAATATTTTATCATTTTCATAATAGCCTTAAGTCACGTCATTTAAAACCATACTGTCACACTATGATAACAAGGTGCAAATTATTATGTCACATAATTAAATTTGACGATGATTTGACTGATTGATAAAGATAAGAAGGGGAATCAGATCTGTTGTTGGGCAAGGCGAAACTAGCTGGCGGAGAAACTGGAGTGGAGTTCGAGCTTGATCGTGTTTTCGCCGAATCGAGAGCTAGGGCTCTTGCTCTTGGTACCTTTGACTGTGCTCTAGGGTTTAGGTAGAGTGAGGCCGAGTCAGGCAAAGCGTGGCTAAGTCAAGCAAAGCGTAGTCGAGTTGGGAGTCAAACTCTCGAGTGGGTGGTTGAGTCAGAATGAGTTAAATATAGGATCAGTCAACCTTCTGTCCGATGTGTCTTGACCTTAGGCGAGCAAGTCATAACACCCATATCAGTACTCATGAAAACTAACCATATTTAAACTTGGTCGAAACATAAAGATTACAACTTAAAATCCCTGCATTGTGTTTTAATTAAGCATTCGGGATGAATATTATGAATGATGATGTCACACAACTAATTATTTATTTTAATTGAATAGAGACGTAATTAAAAAAAATATTTATTTATTTGGAATTTGAGATAAATCGTGAGGTGAAATAGAAATTTCCGTTCAAAATCCTGCTTGCCGAGGGACCCACTGGGAACTAGCCGTTGCTACCCACCCCGCTCCGTTATCAGAGTGGTCGGCCTGCTTCGGGGGACGTGACGAACCCTATCGATTTCCGATCGCGTCCTTCTTCTCGCATTCCTCCTTCCTTCGAAGATGGCGGCGACTCCGTCGAAGAATCTGCAGCGATGCCGATCTCATCTGTTGGAGGCACCGATGGCCTCGGAGAATCCCGATCCCAATATCCCCCCGCCGTCTCCTCTTTCCGCGCATAAACCTGCGAGGTCTCCGGCGGTCGGATCGGACGAGTCGAAGGGTTCAGGGAGTAAGACTCGCGGTCGGATCTTCGATCCGCCGCCCGTTCCGGGGCGAGCGAGGAAGTTCATCGTCGCGAAGAAGAGCTCCAGGAGGGCGGGGAACGGGATTGACTTCGAGAAGTGCCGAAAAGAGGCTTATGAGACCCTCCGAGCGTCGCAGGAGGAGTTTTTAAAGATAAACCGATCTTATGGAGTGGCCGGTGTCGTGAATCCTGGAGACGTTGAAGCTGGCGTGTCCGTTGATGGAAACAATAAGGAGGAAGTGAATGGAACGAGAGAGATCTTGGATTCAGGGACTGAAGACACTGAAGATTGTTCAGAGGCGAGGAAGTTGAGGGATTTGGTGAAGGAGGAGGCACCCGAGCCTGTATCTGGTCGCGTTAAGCATCTGGTAAAGGCATTTGAGAACTTCCTTTCCATTTCAAAGGATGATGATGCTGAAAAGTCAGAAAACGGAGATCTGAATGCGATGAATTGGACATTGCCAGGCTTACAGCAATCAAGCGAGACTGAGGCAGCGGAAACTTCATTTGCATATGTTTTTTCTTCATCAGAGTTTATACCTTCTATAAAACCTGTTAGGGAGCCGCAGTTGAATTCTTTGGTAGATGAAAATGGTGAAAGGTTAGAATTCTCACATTGCATAAACATGGTGTGTTTTTAGACGTATCAGTTCTAATTTTTTGGTAGGTGGCATCGGTGATAGGCTGGAACTCTTAAACTCTAGAAACTTTATGTTTTTTATATATGTAGTTTTTACTTGATGTTTCTGTCACTACTCAAAGAATTCAACATTGTCGACCCAATTGGTTCTAGGCCGAGCTTGGGGAGAGGGACATCTGGTGAAGGAAGGATCAAACGTAGTGTAAGAAAATCTTGTATCCTACACGTAATAATTTCAAAATGTGTAGAGATGTTCTTCATATTTTGCTTTAGAATGTCATGTATACAGGTTCTGACATGAAACTGGTGTATTCTTGCCAGAGCTCTGATAGTCTTAGGAGGAGCTGGGATAAGATGCTTAAAGTGACAAGCCAACATCCATTCAAGCTCAGGACCGAGGTAGGTTGCTAGATCAATTTTGTTAGCGAAGAATAAAAAATTCTCTGGTTGAAGTAAAAATAGTGTTATTTTTAAAGCCTGGAAGCGGGCACTGATCAGGTGCTTGGCCACTACTTACTGTCTTGTTTTTCCCCAAACAATGAGACAGAAATGACAGGATATCCCTGATCAATGATTGTCTCCTGTATTTATGTAAATCCTCGTTCCTTTACTATTAATTCTTGTCTAAAGGAACTTTGTATCTTGTATGATGTGATTTGCTTTGGGTTCAGTTTCGATAGAATTGCAAAATATTTGAAAGTTAAATGGTTGAAAGAGTTATTTTTAATAACTCGTAAAAAGTTATTGTAGCTGTGGTTAGAATGCTTAAAAGAATGCATGAGATTACTAAAAAAATAAAACAAAATAAATACTACTTAGATCAATCATGTGTAGTTCCAATATATGTTAAAATGAGAAAATAAGCAAGATAGCATGAAAATGCGCAAGCAACAAATAAATTCTATAATTAGATAAGTTGAGTAGATTAAATTGAATTTATGAGGGACAGGGAAAGATCAAATTAAATTCTAGTTTGTAATATTTCCAGTAATACAGTCACTTCATGTGATTGGGGCCATCACAGTTTGTTTGTTTTCTATTTGTTTATCTAATAGAGCACCCTCCAACTAACTCTTGCAATGAGTGCTTGCTAGCTAACAGTCTAATCCAATGATCTGAAAGGTGTTTTTAAGTTGATCTATGTTTTCTGTTCCTTTAATACTTCAGGATGTCAGATAAACTTTACAGATTTTTTTCTTCAATTGAATGTTGATCTTGTTTTGGTTAAGCTTCATAAAAAAACTATATATTCTCTTTTTAGCAAAGAGGAAGGATTAAAGAAGAACAATTTATCAAGAAAGTGAAAGAAATGTTGGTTGAGGAGGAGAAGCAACGTATACCTATTGCCCAAGGCCTTCCATGGACCATAGATGAACCAGAGGTGACAAACTTCAAACTTAATGTTGACTTTCATAACAAGATTACTGTTCAAAGTTAAGCAGAATGTAACGTGTGTGATGCAAATATATTCAATTGATGAGTTTAATCTTTAGATATTTCCTTTATTTACTGCTCTAATCGTGATTGCAAAGTATGAAGAAGCTTGTGAAATTTATGACTAACTAATAGTGGGAAGGAGACCACCAGCACTAAATGTTCAATATTTCTCTCCCAATAGGAGACCACGTTGAGAAAACTTTCCTATGTATAACCATCTTAAAATTCATACTATAAAAATTTTTCAATGTAGGAGAACAAGCTTCAACTTCTGAAATTTATATTGAAGAGTGTCTCCTTCGCACTTGACAAAAGGACATACCTGTCCAATGTAGTGGCAAAGGACAGTCTCATCAGGATAAATCAAAAGTTTTTTATCTTGACCATAGAACATGTTTTTAGTACTTGTTCGTTTGTTACCTTGCCATATTCTTTAAGCACGCTGATATGCAATCAATCTTTTATTTTGAAGTTTCTATGAGATACTCACTATAGCCTAATAGTTCTTACCTAAATAAACATCTGTTAGGAGGATATTTAATTAGATAAAATGTTGTGATTTTGTTTACACTTGGCAAGGACCATACAGGAAAATAGAAATAATGAAAATTGAGGAATGCTTCATTCCAGCATATCTTTGTATGTGCTATTTTTTTTATCTGCACACGGCTACTATGTTACATCTTTCATCAAGATTAATAGAGGCAGGTAGATTGCACCTAAAGTTACTGTCTTCATTGTCAATTTAGATAGGATGGAAGATATTAAGCGTCTTCACAAACATTAATTATTTATTGAACTATTGGATCAGTTATGTCTGGTCTAATTGTTTGATCTATTCATGTTTATTTGTTCTAGCATCAACAAACTGAGCCACTGTAGATACCATTCAATATTGATGGAAGTGAATCATTTTGTTTAATGTAGCCTTTAGTTTTGTATTCTTTTGGGGAAAACACTATCAGAATTGCACTACTTGTGGACATTATGTAGTTTTATGAAACTCCAACTAAATTTATTATTGCAATCATTAACCGGTTGGATAATTTTCTTACTCCAATAGTTAAATATCTAATTCTACATTTCTGTAAGTTCTTTCTTTCTGCTAACCTACAATATTTCTGATATAGTAATATGTCGTTTAGATCTTGTTGAAGCCCCCCATCAAAGAAAGCACTGAACCTCTAGACATTGTTTTGCACAGTGATGTCCGTGCAGTTGAAAGGGCTGGGTTTGATAAATTTGTAAGCTTTCTAGACTCTGCTATCATCAGCAAAAAAAAAAAAAAAAAAACTTGAGCATAATTCCAGTAATATCATGTAGCGCTGAAGCCAATATACATCACTAAGCTTTCTTTGTTGCTTACTCTACTATTCATCAGGTAGCTGAGCGACTGAGCTTTGCTGAACAACTAAGATTAGAAAGGGAGATGCAACAGAAGGTTTTTTTCTCTCTCTCTTTCCCCTTAACATTCATGATTTATCATGAATCCAAAAAATTGTATGCTTAAATATTAAATATTTTATAGTTTGAGGAAGAAGAAGAAATACGGAGGCTCAAAAGAAAGCTTGTGCCTAAAGCTCAATCGATGCCATACTTTGATCGACCCTTTGTTCCTAAAAGGTAAGTTTACCAAAAAACTATGCATCTCTTTTCCTAATATTTTTTTGATGCATGTTAGCCAAATTTCTCCAAATTCAGATTACTGCACCATCTTATTGTAACCAAATAGAAAGTATTTCTTAATTTTTCTGTTTGGTGGCTAAGCATCATAAAGCAATCTGCTAAAATTCCTGATCGCACACTGAATGCAGTAGTTATTTCCTTTTTCTTTTTTTTTCTTTTTTGTCTGCCAAACAAGTATCATGAATCCTTCCACATTATAAATTCAGTAGGCATTTGATAATGAAAATGAGATGGAAGTGATGAATCCCATCTAGAGATGCATTATTTGGTCCCTCTGAAATCTTGTAGTGTAGTGAGCCACACTTGTGAGGCTGATGAGAACATATACAGGAATTCTTGCAGCTGGCCACAAATTGAAAAACCGAACTAAACTAAACCTAACTGAAGTTCTCCATTCAGTTTGGCTTCCTTGAGAATAGTTTGGTTGAGTTTCAATCTAACTTAACAACAGCTAACCATTTATAGTTAAACAAAAAAAATTCAATTCAGTTCAAACTTCATATAAGATTTTTTTTTTTTTAATTTGGGTTGTTTCTGTTTATTACAATAAAATAAAATTATCCTTTTGAATGGAAAAGAGAGACATCCTTAACTTACTGTTGTTTGTTATCGTTTCATTATATTTTGCTATTCTCTTGTTCTTGACTCTTTTTTCATATCATAAAAAGGTTGGAAAAGAGAGACATCCTTAACTTACTGTTGTTTGTTATTGTTTCATTATATTTTGCTCTTCTCTTGTTCTTGACTTTTTTTCATATCATAAAAAGGTCAGAAAAGCCTCGCACAATCCCAAAGGAACCAAGTTTTCGCATCCACCCAAAAAAATCTTCATGGTAATTATTTTAGCCAACAATCATTTCATTTGTCATGTTTTACAATTATTTTCGTTGAAGATTACAGAATGATTGACTTTCATATGCTATCATACTCAATGATTCTTTCCTATCTCATCTCCAGTGCTTCGAGGTTCAAATAACTCGAGCCAAGCTGGTTGAAGAAGTTTATCCTGTTTCATCAATTCATACTTCAGTATCTTCTGTTCATCCTATTGCTTTAATAGATTGAGGTTGCAGCCAAATGGAAATTGCTTGATTTGCACCGCAACTCCACAAGACATTGTACATACAAGAATTCAGTACATTTTTTTTCCTGTCCCAAAATTCTTCCGAATATTATTTTACTTGAAGGGGTTAGATGAAGAACTTCCCTATAAGATCTTTTTGTTCCTCAACTTGTGCATGGAGTTCTAGTGTTGTAATTTGTAAAGTTTTAATGTTTTGTCTTTGAAACATGTAGTTGAGTTCATAGCACCAAGGAAATTGAAAAGGTTGGGGATTTGTTAGTGTATAGTTTCTGTGATCTAGCATCTACGCTATTTACAAGAATGTTACCTGATTTATGCAAGCACTTACATGAATCTCAATTACGTGGGACGAAAAATCTAGAACGTTAATTGTTAGACAAGGAGGCGCGTGCTTTTGAGTTTATCTTGATGATCGGTGGAAAATTTTTATTGAATCGGATCGATTATCTATAAGATTAATTAGATCATAAAAATTAAATACTTGAATTATTTTCCTCTAAACTATATATTATATGGTTAAACATGTAGTTACAGTTCTTTGCTAATGTGTGATTCGAAATTGAAAATAATTTGGCCAATTATGTCTAGTATACTCTTGATGGTTAGATGACAGATAGATACAAGAGAGCAATCATCCTTGAGGACATTAGTTATTGAAAAATACCCCAAAAACTATGATGCGATAATAAAAAATAAAGACTCGCCTAGAGCACATGAACTATTAGCTAGAATCCAACTGCGTTTTCTAATTTACTACAATCACATAAAAAACTAGGAGGAGCTGGGTAGGCAGGTTTAGGAGAGGGGAATGGGAATAAAATCTATTTCATTTTCATTCTTAATGCTGGGTAGACAAGAATGGAAATCAAAATAAGGATTTGATATCCCTGATTTCATAACCTACCCCTCCCCTGGTTATCGCTAAACTCATTCCCTTAATCCATTCTTAAAAAATTCTAAAATCCTTATTTTCTTTTTTGAAACTATTTTTTGTATATTAATTTTAAATAAATAAATTTAAAAGAATTTCTTTTACTTTCCCTCTCAAACGGCAGACATTGTTTATTTACTCTAAGAAAATCAATGCTAAAAAGTTATTTTCAAACTTTTTTTTTATGAAATAAAATCAATCGGTTTGCAACCAACGTGCATATGCGAATCAAATTGAGAATATATTTTGTTACTTTACTCAGGCAAAATATAAAAAAGCACGCTTTGGTAAATGCATTTTGGAAATCTGACATGCCAGATTTTGAACCTTCGGTTCTCACCTATTAGGAAGCTCAACATGACAGGGAAGTTCATGGAGTTGCAAACACTTAATTTAGATTCCAGTGTTCATTTGACCAGCTTCCATATCAACTGTTTTAGTAGTATGCCAAAGCTAATGAGGCTATCAATTGCATTATGACATCAGATATTGTGCATTTTTCTTTTGAAGTTTTGACATATGCGGTTTTTTTTGTAAGGTGAATTAATTTTGCTGTGTTGTTGACTCTACTCTGTTTGTCAAATTCTCCCACTCGTGATTTCTCATTGTCGTGCATATGCTGCGAAAACCTGTTACCATAACAACATGTTGTACCATACTGCACGGATAAATTGTCTAGCCTGAACAATATCGCCTTTTTTTTTATAAATATCCTTGAAGATGGCAGATGTCTTTATAAATATCCTTTAAAATTTATAATACATATTATATTATTAATATTATAATTAATAATTTAATTTAATTTAAAAATAATTAAATATCAATTTAATTTAGTTGTAAAAAATGATTATAATTAAACTAGGGGTAATATAATAAATGTTAAAGTAAGTAATGTATTAAAACCTTCAAAAAAATAAAATTTTGTCTCATCACCTAAGATTAAACCAAACAACATTAAGTTATGTTTTATTCTCTATAACCTTGGTTATGTGATCACGAATGATCCTCAACCAAACACACCCTTAGTAATTTGATACACTAGCCAAAGTTACATCCTGTCTGAGTAATTGAGTTTTTAATCTCAGTCAGCAAAGAAGTTGCTTACAAGAACACACAATTGTTCACATGAATATACCAAATGAAAATCCATACAATAGCACAAAAGCGTTGATTTCTCTTAATAGTTTGATACACTCGCCAAAATTACATCCTGCCTGAGTAATTGAGTTTTTAATCTCACTCAACAAAGAAGTTGTTTACAAGAACACACAATTGTTCATTGAATTTGTCCCTTAAAGTCATCCTCATTGTTGCCGTAGAAGCACAAACTTCATCTTCCTCATCGACTTTGAATTTATTCGGCAATAAGCCATCGCCATTGCCGCAAAAACATGGCTGTACCTCGCTAAGGTGCCAGCATAACCTCAGTTTGCCAATTTTATGGGTGCTCTGATCACACAAAAGAAGAAAATTACATCAATTTGCATCAACACTCTGACGAAGAAACGAAGAACAAACTACCCTTGCAAACAGAGAAATAATATTGCTCGTCGATTCATCCTAGTCAAGGCTCTCAATCGAATCCAAGAAAAAAGAAACAAAACCACGAGGGGCGGAAGTAGATAGTTTGCCATATTACCTCCGTGCACTTATAAATATTTTGCCAACCAGGGTAGTTCCGAGCAGTCTTTCAAAGCTAAAGAAACATCATCACTGCCATTATTGTAGAGCAAATATCACATCAGTTTCAATTTAAAAAAGAAATTAAAACACCTAAGGAACTTTAAAAAAATAATCTCAAAATTATAGATCAAAATTATTTAAGTAAAACTAGTTTTCCAAGCAACAAAAGTTAACCTGGGGAAGTTAAACTGCAACTTTTGCAACCTGTGTTTTGTGGCTTCCTCACAAAGAATTATTCTACTCTCGCCAAGCTTACACCTGTATTAAAACCCAACAAAATTTTGGAAGTTATTTTTATAGGATCAGAAATGAGAACCTCACTTGAACAACATGAGAGCAACTTGAGCATTTTACTATAAACTACATCAAAAGAACATCTTACCCCACTTTCATGATTGTATCCCATTCAGGAGGTGCTACCCCATTGCTTGAGCACATAGAGATAACAGTCGTTGCAATCTGCAGTAGAGTTAACTTTTATTACCAGATATAATTATAGAAAAGTATAAGCCAAATCACAAATTCATATCAGGAACTTAAGAGAATGGCATGCAATGGTGACAAATCAATCTATGCTTGTTTGCTCAAAGCAATTAACACCAGATACTGATTTGTGCTTACTTAGAGGAGAAACTAGAAGAGACTAAGAGAGAGCAAGAAGTTTTAAGGTAAAAGAGAAGAACATAACTATCTTATCTAATTTCCACCATTGCCACTCGTCTAGTTTATTCGGACAGCATTGAAAGAAGTTATTGGTTTTATTAGAGATCCAAATTTCTTTTTTCTATCCATTTCAACCCAATTTTGGCAGAAATGGAACAAGTAACTGGACAAATAATAAATCTCTTCCTCCTCTCCTCTTCCATCCAAATCAGAGACTCGAATTTTCTATTTTCCTTTCTTTTCTCTCCTATTCCATTCCAAGTGAACACATCATAAGTACTACATAAAGGAATGTTATTTACCATATTTCTCAATAATCAATCTAAATTCATTCTTTATCACGAAATTACAATGCAGATATAGCACTGCAAATGAATGAAATAACAAGATCCACAAACTAGAACTTATGACAGCATCATGAATAACAACATAACTTAGAGAAGAAAGGATAATTTATTCAGCTTTGAATTGACACCATTGACATGAAAAAACATAATGCAGTATAGTAGGTGATGTTAACTAAATAAACATGTTAGCTCAAAAGAAAACAATTTGGTAAGAGAAAACCTTTTCAAAATTTGTTTCACCCAAACCAGTTCTGTAGAGCTCACGGACCATAGCCGCTAAAAATATTTTGCTCAGTCCCGAAGAAGTTTTCACGAACTATTGAAAGATAAATATTAGTATAGCTACTTATAGCAATCAGGGAACTATATCTTAAATAATACAGTAAACACAAACATAATATTACCAGGTGCATTTTTGCCAATTCAAGTTCACATTTCCAAATTTATCTTTTCAACGCCCAATATGAAAAGAAACAAAATTTTCCAATGTTGAAAATTGTAGCTTACTTGTATATGTGATTCCTGAAAGACTTCATCTAGGGCAGCTTGGATGTGAGTCATCCCAACTCGCTGTTTCTCTAGCAAGTAGACCAAAACAAATATAAAATTAAATGCACATATCTGGAAAACAAATATGACTATCTCTTGATGCTTTTGGTATAAGAGGGGAAAAGTATCTATATGACAACATATGTCATTCATAACAGAAAGAGCTTATCCAGGATAAGTTGATTGATGATTAATGCTTGGGTATGTCTGGATACTAGAATATTGAAAAGTTGAATGATGCTTCATGGTTACTAGGAACAAGAATTTTAAAGTTTCAACACGTTGTTTCACCAAATTAGCTGAAAACCAAATTCTCAGTTATTTATGCTTATCAAATACCTTTCATCAAATCATCTAGTGAACCCGAAGATTGGTTTGATAACAGTGACTGCTTAAATTGATAATCTGCTATCTCTGCTGCTAGCCTACATATCTGCAAAGCACGCCTGACATCACCAGACATAGCAGCAACCTGATACATGAGAATGCAGATAAACTATTATAATATAAAAGTGTGAACATATATGTTTATAGATAGTGTTACTGAAGGCATTTGAACAAGCGCCAAATGCAAGCAAGGGACTGCTTGGGTTTCAAGAAAATTGTTTCCAACAACAGTTACTCCTTATGAAATATATATATGCTGATCATAAATTACCTTTCTTGAAGCAAACTCAATGGCTTGATCCTCGAATGCATCAAGGCCGTTAAGACGACTTGATATTATTTCTTGCAATTGCTGATGAGTATAAGGCAAGAAACATAATCTCTGAATTCCCATTCTGCTCGAAATGCGAGGCAATAACTTTT
Source organism: Curcuma longa (assembly GCF_044706935.1). Taxonomy (NCBI): domain Eukaryota; kingdom Viridiplantae; phylum Streptophyta; class Magnoliopsida; order Zingiberales; family Zingiberaceae; genus Curcuma; species Curcuma longa. Next base: position 6,370,720 of record NC_133870.1, read on the forward strand.
CAGGAAGATTCATTGTGTTTGCTATCCCTGAATAAAGATCAACCAAATAAAGTTGCATTTAAAAATCAAGAAAGATAAGAATAATATACAGTCAACAAAAACCATTATATACCTATAACAATAAGATTTGCATGAGGTTGAGTAGGCCAATTGAGAATGTTATACAAGACCTGAATGACAAAAAGAACAACAATTATAAGCTCAAAATTATTATCTAAGAATCATATCATTTTGTATAATTTGTAAATACTTCAGGAATTTTAAGTTAGAACAGAAAGACAGAGATAATCACTACCAAAAATTTACCGATTGGTTTCGTGTCAAAAGAAGATCAAGCTCATCTATGAGTAAAACACAAGGTCGATGCTCATTTGTGTCAGCTCTGGTTCCATTGTTAAAACGTTCATTCAGAAAATGAAGAGCTTTTTTCCACCCAGCCCTGTGACCACTTAGAGCTTCATGAATCACCTGGATTGTGCAAATTCAGTCCATCTACTCAAGATTTTGGAGAAAGAAAAGCAGCAAAGACAAATAACCTACTTTGTAAATATTCTTAGGAGAAGCCAGTTTCAAACCATTAATCTCCACAAATGCATATGGCCTCAGAGTTCCTGCATCAACCTCAGACCTCAAATTCCTCATGACTGAAAGTACGGACATAGTCTGCAGTTTGAGACAGATCAGTGGTACAGAAGCAACTATACAGATGTGGATCACTAAGACACTGTAATAATATCAAAATTTAAAGGCATTAACATGTGCCAAACTAAATACATAGAGAGATGACAAGAATCAAATTACCTTGCCAGTTCCTGGAACACCATGAATATAAAGGCATCGTCCTAAACAGTGTTCACCAGAGATAGCACCTTTGATGAATGCAGTAATTTCTTCCATTTCCCTGGTATATAAACACATATAATCAATCACATACACCCAAAAAAAGAATGTCAGACAGCTAAAATAAATCAGATCATAAATACTTAGTTCTGCAAGGCAAAACTTTTGGCAAACTTGCTAACAACAGCATCCCCTTGGCCTTTTCAAGATCAGTCTGTTTACGGCGTCGTGTGTGCTCAGGGATTGTCTTTATACCAATTTTTTGAAGGCCAAATGTCCTTCCCTTGCATAAGTTCTGAAAAAAGGCATATATTTAATTACTTGTTAGCTTCAAAAACATCAAAGCAATTAGAATGAAAATTGAAAAAGGAAAAGAAAATAATACAGCTGCCATTTCATGCTTCCTCTGACAAGAAGGGTTCAATTTCATAAGTCCTTCATTTTCTGAATCTTCTTCTGCATCAGAATCCTTGTAAACCCAATCCTCATCGCTTTCGACTCCATTATCATTCTGAAAAAGGAGAAAAACTAAAATTCAGGCTTTGTTCATGCAAGAACTGTTAAGTATTTCCCTAAATGCATATTCTATTAAGATCATGAAGAATGTACCTCATTGGCATCATCAATATCTGTTATACGCTTGAAGTTATGCCAGTGAATATCATACTCATATTCACAGTAGAATACATCATCTCCTGCATCTTTGGCTTCATTGTAGGCCTTAGGGTTCATAACATAGCAATGTCGAATGACACACTCCATCTGGAGACATACAAGAGTTTTAAGTTCTTACATCCGATGAAAGAATTAAAAAATAACATCCAAGGGAAGTAGGGTTCTTTAAAACTAAAAAACTGTAAAAAAAAATGATAGTAAGTCAACATGACAGTATTTAATGATTAAAGACTAAGTTTTATCTGAAATTCAGGATCATATTAACATGACAGTATTTAATCAAGATTAAAGACTAAGTTTTATCTGAAATTCAGGATCATATTAACTTACCCATTTCACTTATGACCACGTTCAGTCCAAGTAGGGACATTAACTCTTCGAAATGTTGAGCTTACTTTTCTTTTGGACACTGGCATGATGTGATTATGAACTATTTTGTTGTCATTATACGACCATTATTAATTTTCAATTAACTAAATGACATGGTATCTAAGGAATAACTTATGTTTGGAGAATTAGATAGATGGTCTCAAACTCAAAAATATCAGCTAATTGGGAACATGTCTTAAGCAAAAGGTTATCAGTTCTATTGATTAGATGTTACTGTGACTGACTGATTTATCACTATTTTAAACCTACTGTGAATACATTTTAAGTTAGTAATATGATTGTATGAGCGATTAGGTGCAAAGCTTTCAGTTGATAAAGTGAAATAAATACATATAAATATGCATGTGCGTATGTTAAGATGACAAAGCAATAGGGATAGATGAAAATTAAAGTTCAGCATAGCAAAACTTAAAATGATCTATGTTTCATTAGCATATATACATATTGCATAGAGCACAATGGAGGCATAAAATGCTTTTAACCAATCCTAATAGTTGGAATACAGTAATTTGTTGTTCTTCTTCTTTAAATTCTAACATCATTATGTTTCTTGGTTAATATTGATTGGGTATGGCCATCTTATACAAAGCCACATGCAATACCTTCTTATATGTGTTTTCTTTTTCCAATATCTTTGGAGATTTGTTGATTATTGCTTGTTGGATCAGAATTTTCAGAACAAAGATCCAAGAAAAAACAATTCAAAAAATGTGAAAATTTGTTACCTCGACGTCATTGCAATTATTTGTTCGGTATAGTTCCCTTCTTAAGTTATGAGGCTGTCTCCCAACGGAAGTCTCTTCAGGGATGATGTACCATCTACACTTGAGCCAATAAGTACCATCTGGTTCCCTCCATAAGCTGTTCATAAAGCACAATATTTCCTATTAGTAAACTGACGAGTACGGAGTGCTAAATCAAGCAGAGCCGAATAAGATAGTAAAAGATGCCCAAAGTCTACCACAAATTCAGATGTGTCTAGCAATACCTGTCGATCCGAGCCGCCCAGAGATCACTAGAAAGGAGCTTCTCTTTAGCCGTCCTCCGCACCTTTTTCCCTTTGGATGGGATTGGGAGTTGAACATCCTTTCCCATCTTCCGGGCCTCACAAAAGCCACAGATCCAATCCCCCTCCGGGACTTTCCTAAGCGGCGGCTTCAAGCACTTGAGATGAAACCCTCCCAAGCAGTCATCGCACTCGATCATCACCGTCCCGCCTTCCCGGAAGCAGATCCGGCACTCCTCCACCTCTGGCTCATCATCATCCGATTCCAGCCCCTCCCTCCTCTTCAGGTACACGTCATCTCCGACCTCGAAGACTACTCCGTCGAAGACTACCTTCTTGTAGTAAACTCTCCTTTTGGCGGTCCTAGAAGAAGGTCCGGACCGCCGCTGCCGCTTCAAGTCCGGGGTAAACGGAGACAGACTCGAAACATCTCTCTTTAGGTGGCTCTTCGAGAGGGTTCCCGACCTCCGCTGCTTCTTCTGGTCCGGAGTGACAATCGAAGCATCTGGATGCCACAACGACCGCTTAGAAGCGGATTTGGGAGTGACAGTGGTACAACGGACGTGGAACGGTGGGAGGGTCGGAGGCGGCCGCGGTACGTCGAGAGCGGCGGGGAGGCGCGGTGGACTCTGGCGTCAGCGGAATCGCCGGCGAGGAATTTGAGAGTCTAGTCTGGCGCTTTGTAGCCATCAGCCTAAACCCTTCTTCCCGACGAGGAATTTGAGAACCGGCTGACGTTTTTTTATATCGCTGTAGAATAAAGCCGTTACGAGTATTTCTCAACGGATATATTGTTAAAAAAAAAAAAAAAAAAATCTAAAGGCCCTCTTATTTTTATCTAATTTTTTCATTTAAATCTTAAATTCATTAAAAATTATAATTTTATAATTATTATAATATATATTTAATATATTTTTAAAAATATTTATATTATAATTATTATAATATATTGAATCGATTCATAATTTAAATATAATATAATAATAAAAAGATCGGGTCGGGTCGGCATCTCCAGTTCAACGTAGGTCGGGGTTCGGCCAGCGAAGAATAGTCAACGTAGGTCGGGGTTCGGTCAGCGAAGTCTAGTTCGTACAAGGAAAGTGGATTTCAAAAATCTCGCTACGCAGGAAAGGGGTTGCCTGCCCTGTAAGCGCTAGCGCGCAATCTGGGCTTGCCCTTTTCTCTAGCTTCGTAGTTTTGTTTGCTTCAGATGGATGGTAGAGATCACGCTCTCAGCCGCTTGCGTGTGCTCAACTGTTGCGCGGCCGGTGAGATTAGCTAAGGAAACTAAGAACTCTAATAGGAAGAGTGAGAATTCGGCATGCGATCAAGGAGACCAGGAAGAACACGTAAGCGATAGCGGAAGGCATGCGATCTCAGTGGGCCGAGTGATAACGACGGGACGAGATGTCGGAGATGTCTACGATGGGTTTATCCCCCTACACGGTAGAGTAGAACTTAACTCAGCAAGTGTAGAGGAAAGCCGCAGTCGGTGACGGAGGCTAAAGAATGGCTCGGAGGTTTATCGGTTCAATCAGAAGTGCAAGGCGGAGGACTGGTGTGGCAAGTTGATGAATGAAGGGCGGCAGAATGGGTTGATCGGGTCCGGCTCGACTCCAAATCTGCAGGCCAGCATTACTAAGCGAAGTCTCTTCAAGCGAGAAAGACCGGGCTGGATGGGATTCGACCTTCTAAGACTCGTCTAATAGGAGGATCAGTTGCAATCGACAAGGCAGAAACGGTAGACTTTGAACTATATAGGACCTCCTTCTCAGCCATCCATACAAAGAAGCAAATGAGAGGATCGTAGACTCTGCACGAGACCTCCGACACCTGTGAATCCGGGAGTTTACGGTCGGGTCAAGCTTTATAGATTCATATAAAAAAGGAAGCTTTCCAACTGATGCATTGCCGAGTTCAAAGGAGCCTTAGAAGATTCAAGCTATGCCGAGTTCAAAGTTGCTATGCCGACGAGAGCACGAAACTCAAGCGAGGTCCGGAAGTAGTCTGGCTCGGGATGGCAGAGATTCCCAATCATGGGTTCGATCTGCTGGTTTGCAAATCTTTCCCCTCCAAAGCAACCCGCTAGCTGCTTTATCCATTCTATCTGAAGCAAAGCAAATCCCTGACGACAATCACACTCAATTAGTTAAGCAAGAGGAGTGGCAGAGTTTCCGGAGCTCCGACCCTACCTTAGCGCGATCAAAGCAATCCGCTGCGCTGCTTTACCATCTGGCTTTGCAATCCACTCAGGAATGGTGAACGCATCCGAGCTCTTCTTTCCACTGGTTGGCTATAGTTCACTCTTCTACTGCCTGGCTATAGTTCACTCTTCATGCTCTAAGGTATGGAGTTACTCTTCGAGCTGCGTAGGCGCATGACGGAGGCTCCTCTAGTGACGTACGTAGCCCAGTAACGTGATTCGCCGTGATGTGCACTTCATCTAAACCGATCGACACAAAAACAATCAACACAAATTTCATGCAGCAAGCCATCTCCCTTCGAATCACGTTTACCTTGAAGCCTGCACAGAATCCTCCTTATCTTCTTGCAGCGGCAGCATTCCAGATCAACTTTCAAAATCAACGTAGTGTTCTACAAATTAAGAGACCATTCAAAAGAAAAGAAAAATAATCAAAATAAAAAAATAATTTATAAATTTTAAGTAAATAAATTTATAAATATATAATTAATTAATATAATTTTTATAATATTTAAAAAATTAATTATTTCAATTAATTTGGTTGAAAACTGAATTAATCGATAAAATATCGATTCGATTCAAAAATTTAATTTTCATTGAAAAATTTAATAATTGATTTTAAAAAATTAATTTATTCCATTTTCTATTTAATCAGTTTGATTTCAAATCCGCTCGTTGTGGCATCCAGATGCTTCTATATAAATTGCTTTTCCCCCTCCTCTGACACCGCACCCCCATCCTCTCTTCTCTCTCTCCCACTCAAATGCCGGTTTTAGCTTTTTTTTTTTGTTTTTTGTTTTATTTTACTTATATATATATATATGATTTTTATTTTTTAAATTAATTTTATTTATTATTTTTTCATTAATACTTATATATATATATATATAATTTTTATTTAATTTTATTTTTAAAATTACTTTTATTTATTATTTTTTCATTAATACTTTTATATATATATATATATATATAGCCGTCAAGTTGGGTTAGGCCCGCCGGGTTGACTCGCCCCGTCAAGAAATTTAGATGGATTGGGTTAAAATTTTATCAATCCATTTTAAGATGGGTTGAGGTGGGTTGGCCCGTCTAGGCCTGCGACCCGCGTGGGTTGTCCCGCGGCGGACTTGGGTTGGCCCGCGGGTCGAGAAAGTTTATTTATTTATTTTAAATTTTAAAATTAAAGTATAAAACTTAATGAATTAGTAAGTTTCATCTATTTAAATACAATTTAAACTTAAAAATTATAATTTAAATTTAAAACTTTCAACTTAATCAATTTAAATTATACTTCAAACTTAAAATTTTTAATATTTTTTTAATTTTTAGCAGGCCCGCGGGTTGATCCGCCTAACCCGCGGCCCACCTTGAGTTAGGTTGGGTTGGAGATTTCTCAACCCGCTAAATTGGTAGGTTAGCCCGCCTCGCCATATGATGGACCCGATATGGGTTAGCCCGCCCCGCCATGGGTTGGTCCGTTTGACAGGTCTATATATATATAATTAAATTTTATTAAATTTTATTTTTTTAAATAAATTTGTTTATTATTTTTTCATTAATACTTATATATTTTTTTAATTTTATTTAATTTTTATTTAGTTTTATTTTTAAATTAATTTTGTTTTTAAATTTTAAATTTTATTTAGTTTTTATTTTTTTAATTAATTTTTTAAAAATTTAAAAATAATAAAAAATAAATAAATAAAAAGGAGAGGATAAAAGTGTGATTTAAAAGGGAGAGAGAGAGGAGGTGGAAGGGAGGGGGGCTGTCAGATGGGAGGGGGAAAAAGCAGGTCTCTGCTTCTATTGTCACGGACCAGAAGAAGCAGCGGAGGTCGGTAACTCTCTCGAGGAGCCACCTAAAGAGAGATGTTTCGAGTCTGTCTCCGGTCACCCCGGACTTGAAGCGGCAGCCGCGGTCCGGACCTTCCTCTAGGACCGCCAAAGGGTAGTCTTCGACGGGGTCGTCTTCGAGGTCGGAGATGACGTGTACTTGAAGAGGAGGGAGGGGCTGGAATCGGATGATGATGAGCCGGAGGGGAGGAGTGCCGGATCTGCTTCTGGGAAGGCGGGATGGTGATGATCGAGTGCGACGACTGCTTGGTAGGGTTTCATCTCAAGCGCTTGAAGCCGCCGCTTAGGAAAGTCCCGGAGGGGATTGGATCTGTGGCTTTTGTGAGGCCCGGAAGATGGGAAAGGATGTTCAACTCCCAATCCCGCCCAAAGGGAAAAGGGCTAAAGAGAAGCTCCTTTCTACCGATCTCTGGGCAGCTCGGATCGACAGGTATTGCTAGACACATCTGAATTTGTGGTAGACTTTGGGCATTTGACACATTTTTCACTATCTTATTCGGCTCTGCTTGATTTAGCACTCCGTGCTCGTCAGGTTACTAATAGGAAATATTGTGCTTTATGAACAGCTTATGGAGGGATCCAGATGGTACTTATTGGCTCAAATGTAGATGGTACATCATCCCTGAGGAGACTTCCGTTGGGAGACAGCCACATAACTTAAGAAGGGAGCTATACCGAACAAATAATTGCAATGACGTCGAGGTAACAAATTTTCACATTTTTTGAATTGTTTTTTCTTGGATCTTTGTTCTGAAAATTCTAGCACTACTGTTTCTATCAAGCTCTGCTAATTAGTCAAGGTGAACAATGTAGGTATTGTAATGTTGTAAATGACCTATTGAAAGATAAATATTAGTATAACTACATACAGCAATCAAGGAACTATATAATATATCTTTTCAAGACCCAATATGAAAAGAAACAAAATTTTCCAATGTTGAAAATTGTAACTTACTTGAATATGTGGTTCCTGAAAGACTTTATCTAGGGCAGCCTGAATGTGAGTCATCCCAACTCGCTGGTTCTCTAGCAAGTAGACCAAAACAAATCTAAAATTAAGTGCACATATCTGGAAAAAAATATGACTATCTCTTGATGCTTTTGGTATAAGAGGGCAAAAGTATCTATATAACAACATATTTCATTCATAACAGAAAGAGCTTATCCAAGATAAGTTGATTGATGATTAATGCTTGGGTATATCTGGATACTAGAATATTGAAAAGTTGAATGATGCTTCATTGTTACTAGGAACAAGAATTTTAAAGTTTCAACACGTATTTATGCTTATCAAATACCTTCCATCAAATCATCTAGTAAACCCGAAGATTGGTTTGATAACAGTGACTGCTTAAATTGATCATCTGCTATCTCTGCTGCTAGCCTACATATCTCCAATCTTCGGGTTCACTAGCAGAGATAGCAGATTATCAATTTAAGCAGTCACTGTTATCAAACCAATCTTCGGGTTCACTAGATGATTTGATGGAAGATATTTGATAAGCATAAATACGTGTAGAAACTTTAAAATTCTTGTTCCTAGTAACCATGAAGCATCATTCAACTTTTCAATATTCTAGTATCCAGATATACCCAAGCATTAATCATCAATCAACTTATCTTGGATAAGCTCTTTCTGTTATGAATGAAATATGTTGTTATATAGATATTTTTGCCCTCTTATACCAAAAGCATCAAGAGATAGTCATATTTTTTTTTCCAGATATGTGCACTTAATTTTAGATTTGTTTTGGTCTACTTGCTAGAGAACCAGCGAGTTGGGATGACTCACATTCAGACTGCCCTAGATAAAGTCTTTCAGGAACCACATATTCAAGTAAGTTACAATTTTCAACATTGGAAAATTTTGTTTCTTTTCATATTGGGTCTTGAAAAGATATATTATATAGTTTCTTGATTGCTGTATGTAGCTATACTAATATTTATCTTTCAATAGGTCATGAAAACTTCTTCGAGATTGAGCAAAATATTCTGTCAAGCAATCGGGAAGCACCTCCTAGATGGGATACACTCATGAAAGTGGGGTAAGGACAAAGATGTTCTCTTGATGTAGTTTGTAGTTTTGCCTAAAAGTAACACTGGGAGAAACTAAAGTGTTTAAACTACAGGTGTAAGCTTGGCGAGAGTAGAATAATTCTTTGTGAGGACGGCACAAAACACAGGTTGCAAAAGTTGCAGTTTAACTTCCCCAGGTTAATTTTTGTTGCTCGGAAAACTAGTTTTACTTAAATACTAATTCTGTCTACTAGTTTGCAAAATATCGAACAAGAAACCTGAAGAATGCTAATCTTAGATCCATCTCTCATTTTCACCCTCATTTTTATCATTGAACATATCGGACCCTATCTTATCGCTGAGGTCACCAAGGGGTGACATTCTTGTTCAGTGCTCAGTTGTGGCACAAATCAGTAAAGGTGAACTGGGCTTCCAAATTGCAAATTGGAAGCTCATTGCGAGATGGCTGATGACATATTAAATTGGGTCAGAATCATATTTGCTTTAAGGAATTTTATAATTCATTGCATAGTTAGAACTAGGATAATTTATAAGGCTCATCACTAGCTTGCCTATAGAATGAGATGGGTCTCTTATTTGCTAATTGTAGCTGCACAAATCTTAGCATCCCAGGGTATTGCATAAAAACTAAAGAAACAATACTATTGTAGGGGAATAACTGATTATCGAAGACACTATTATTTTTTGTTTGTTAGATCATCTGACCATTACGTTTGGAAGATGATTTGATGCCACTTCTAAACTATTCTAATGGGACTAGGCTTAAAATCATCCACTTTTGTATGACAGAAGGTTTTGTCATTGCCATCTGGCACATTTTCAAACAGTCCTTGAATGGCATACAAATTAACTTAGTGAAGTGATCAGTGTTTTGAGACTATTGCTAATTGTGGAATATTAATACTCATCACCTGATCTATAATTTTGAGATTATTTTTTTTTAAAGTTCCTTAGGTGGTTTAATTTCTTTTTTAAATTGAAACTAATGTGATATTTGCTCTACAATGATGGCAGTGATGATGTTTCTTTAGCTTTGAAAGACTGCTCGGAACTACCTTGGTTGGCAAAATATTTATAAAGTGCACGGAGGTAATATGGCAAAATATCTACTTCCGCCCCTCATGGTTTTGTTTCTTTTTTCATGGATTCGATTGAGAGCCTCGACTAGGATGAATCGACGAGGAAAAATCTTATTTCTCTGTTTGTTAGGGTAGTTTGTTCTTCGTTTCTTCGTCAGAGTGTTAATGCAAATTGATGTATTATCTTCTTTTGTGTGATCAGGGCACCCATCAAATTGGCAAACTGAGGTTATGCTGGCACCTTAGCGAGGTACAGCCAGCCATGTTTCTGTGACAATGACGATGGCTTATTGCCGGATAAATTCAGAGTCGATGAGGAGGATGAAGTTTGTGCTTCGACGGCAACAATGAGGATGACTTTAAGGGACAAATTCAATGAGCAATTGTGTGTTCTTGTAAGCAACTTCTTTGCTGAGTGAGATTAAAAACTCAATTACTCAGACAGGATGTAACTTTGGCGAGTGTATCAAACTACTAAGAGAAATCGATGCTTTTGTGCTATTGTATGAGTTTTCATCAGGATGTAACTTTGGCGAGTGTATCAAATTACTAAGAGAAATCGACGCTTTTGTGTTATTGTATGAGTTTTCATCAGGATGTAACTTTGGTGAGTGTATCAAACTACTCAGAGAAATCGACACTTTTGTGCTATTGTATGAGTTTTCATGGGGTAGCTTCCAGGGTATAGCTGAGTTGGTTACGATGGAGCAGACTTATAGAAAATGGTAAAAATTCGAATTTCGATGAAGTCGAGCAATATCTTCTTTCGTTGTGATCAATTGTAATTTTTTTATTTATCTTTTGATAAATAATCGTGGGGTTGATCGTGTGGGACCGTTGGGATAACGGATTTCTCTTTTTTGGGGAAGAGTTTTTATCTAGTATATTCATGTGCAAATTTGATGGTCATATTCTCAATTTGATTTGCATATTCACGTTGGTTGCAAACTGATTGATTTGATTTCATAAAAAAAAGGCTTGAAAATAACTTTTTAGCATTGATTTTTTCCTATTTGCTGTTGAAGAGGGAAAGTAAAAGAAATTCTTTTAAATTTATTTATTTAAAATCAATATACATAAAAATAGTTTCAAAAAAGAAAATAAGAATTTTAGAATTTTTTAAGAATGAATTAAGTTTTTTATGTGATTGAAGTAAATTAGGAACCGTAGATGGATTCTAATTAATAGTTCACATGCTCTAGTTGAACATCCGTCGTTATTTTTTAGCATCGCATCATAGTCTCAGAGTTATTTTTCAATAACTAATGTCCTTAAAAGATGATTGCTCTTTGGTGTATCTATCTGTCATTTACCCATCAAGAGTATACCAGACATAATTGACCAAACTATTTTCAATTTCAAATCACACATTAGCAAAGAACTGTCATCGCTAAACAAAAAGTATTTTATAGGAAAAACAAAGAAGAAAAACAAAGAAGCGAGCATATATCATATTCGATTCTATAAAATTTTTCCACTAACCATCAGAATAAATTCAAAAGCACGCGACTTCATGTCTAATAGTTAACGTTCTGGATTTTTCATCCCATGTAATTGAGATTCAATGTAAGTGCTTGGATAAATCAGGTAACATTCTTGTAAATAGCGTAGATGCTAGATCACAGAAACTATACACTAACAAATCCCCAACCTTTTCAATTTCATTGGTACTATGAACTCAACTACATGTTTCAAAGACAAAACATTAAAACTTTACAAATTACAACACTAGAACTCCATGCACAAGTTGAGGAACAAAAAGATCTTATAGGGAAGTTCTCCATCTAACCCCTTCAAGTAAAATAATATTCGGAAGAATTCTGGGACAGGAAAAAAAAATGTACTGAATTCTTGTATGTACAATGTCTTGTGGAGTTGCGGTGCAAATCAAGCAATTTCCATTTGGCTGCAACCTCAATCTATTAAAGCAATAGGATGAACAAAAGATACTGAAGTATGAATTGATGAAACAGGATAAACTTCTTCAACCAGCTTGGCTCGAGTTATTTGAACCTCGAAGCACTGGAGATGAGATAGGAAAGAATCATTGAGTATGATAACATATGAAAGTCAATCATTCTGTAATCTTCAACGAAAATAATTATAAAACATGACAAATGAAATGATTGTTGGCTAAAATAATTACCATGAAGATTTTTTTGGCTGATGCGAAAACTTGGTTCCTTTGGGATTGTGCGAGGCTTTTCTGACCATTTTATGATATGAAAAAAAATCAAGAACAAGAGAAGAGCAAAATATAATGAAACAATAACAAACAACAGTAAGTTAAGGATGTCTCTCTTTACCAACCTTTTTAAGATACGAAAAAAAGAGACAAGAACAAGAGAATAGCAAAATAAATTTAAATATTATTTTTATTATTATATATTTAAACAATATATAATAATAAAAAATTACAATGTATTAAATATTATTATAATACATTGTATTATAATAATTATAATACAATGTATTATAATATTCTATTTAAATTCTGAATATTATTTTTATTATTATATTCTATTTAAATTCTGAATCGATTCAATGTATTATAATAATTATAATATAAATATTTTTAAATATATTAAATATAGGAGTGAGTAAAAATTCAATTAAACTAAATAAATCGATCGAATTAAAAAATTTGATTCGATTATTTCAGTAATTCGGTTATTTAAAAAAAATTGATTAATTCGGTTTAGGATTTAGAAAAATAATCGATTAATTCAGTTTGTAAAAAAATTCCATATTTTTACAAACAGCATCCTGATCTTGTGAATATGACATTTATTGTCATTTGTAATATTACAATACCTACATTGTTCACCTTGACTAATTAGCAGAGCTTGACAGAAGCAGTAGTGCTAGAATTTTCAGAACAAAGATCCAAGAAAAAACAATTCAAAAATTATGAAAATTTGTTATCTTGACGTCATTGCAATTATTTGTTCAGTATAGCTCCCTTCTTAAGTTATGTGGTTGTCTCCCAACGGAAGTCTCTTCTGGGATGATGTACCATTTAGGGGTGGGAAAAAATATCGAATTTTCGGTATACCGCAGATACCATACTGATATTTACTGTCCATATCGAAAATTTCGGTATACCAAAAATTTCGGTACGGTATAATACCGTACCGAATTTTTTGGTATCGGTATCGGTATAAAATTATTATTTTTCGATATTTCGGTATACCAACATTTTCGGTATAATACCGTACCGAAAGTTTCTCGAATGCATCAAGGCCGTTAAGACGACTTGATATTATTTCTTGCAATTGCTGATGAGTATAAGGCTCAAAACATAATCTCTGAATTCCCATTCTGCTTGAAATGCGAGGCAATAACTTTTCAGGAAGATCCATTGTGTTTGCTATCCCTGAATAAAGATCAACCAAACAAAGTGAATTTAAAAATCAAGCAAGATAAGAATAATATACAGAACAAAAACCATTATATACCTATAACAATAAGATTTGCATGAGGTTGAGTAGGCCAATCGAGAATGTTATACAAGACCTGAATGACAAAAAGAACAACAATTATAAGCTCAAAATTATTATCAAAAAATCATATCATTTTGTAGAATTTGTAAATACTTCAGGATTTTTAAGTTAGAGCAGAAAGACAGAGATAATCACTACCAAAAATTTACCGATTGGTTTCGTGTCAAAAGAAGATCAAGCTCATCTATGAGTAAAACACAAGGTCGATGCTCATTTGTGTCAGCTCTGGTTCCATTGTTAAAACGTTCATTCAGAAAATGAAGAGCTTTTTTCCACCCGGCCCTGTGACCACTTAGAGCTTCATGAATCACCTGGATTGTGCAAATTCAGTCCATCTACTCAAGATTTTGGAGAAAGAAAAGCAGCAAAGACAAATAACCTACTTTGTAAATATTCTCAGGAGAAGCCAGTTTCAAACCATTAATCTCCACAAATGTATATGGCCTCAGAGTTCCTGCATCAACCTCAGACCTCAAATTCCTCATGACTGAAAGTACGGACATAGTCTGTAGTTTGAGACAGATCAGTGGTACAGAAGCAACTATACAGATGTGAATAACTAAGACAGTGTAATAATTTCGGTACGGTATTATACCGAAAATGTTGGTATACCGAAATATCGAAAAATAATAATTTCATACCGATACCGAAAAATTCGATACGTTATTATACCGTACCGAAATTTTTGGTATACCGAAATTTTCGATATGGACGGTAAATATCGGTATGGTATCTGTGGTATATCGAAAATTCGATATTTTTTCTCACCCCTAGATGGTACATCATCCCAGAAGAGACTTCCGTTGGGAGTCAACCACATAACTTAAGAAGGGAGCTCTACCGAACAAATAATTGCAATGACGTCAAGATAACAAATTTTCACAATTTTTGAATTGTTTTTTCTTGAATCTTTGTTCTGAAAATTCTAGCACTACTGCTTCTGTCAAGCTCTGCTAATTAGTCAAGGTGAACAATGTAGGTATTGTAATATTACAAATGACAATAAATGTCATATTCACAAGATCAGGATGCTATTTGGAAGAATATGGAATTTTTTTACAAACTGAATTAATCGATTATTTTTCTAAACCCTAAACCGAATTAATCGATTTTTTTAAAAAAATAACTGAATTACCAAAATAATCATATAAAATTTTTTAATTCGATCGATTTATTCGATTTAACTGAATTTTTGCTCACTACTATATCTAATATATTTAAATATTATTTTTATTATTATATATTTAAATAATATACCGAATTAAAAAATTTGATTCGATTATTTCGATAATTCGGTTATTTAAAAACAATCGATTAATTCGGTTTAAGGTTACCGAATATACCGAATTTGCGGTATATTACACCGAAAATACTGAAAATTTTGGTATACTGATAATTTCGGTACGGTATTATACCGAAAATGTTGGTATACCGAAATATCGAAAAATAATAATTTCATACCGATACCGATACCGAAAAATTCGATACGGTATTATACTGTATCGAAATTTTCGGTATACCGAAATTTTTGATATGGACGGTAAATATCGGTATGGTATCTGCGGTATACCGAAAATTCGATATTTTTTCCCACCCCTAGATGCTACATCATCCCAGAAGAGACTTCCGTTGGGAGCAGCCACATAACTTAAGAAGGGAGCTATACCGAACAAATAATTGCAATGAGTCAAGATAACAAATTTTCACAATTTTTGAATTGTTTTTTCTTGGATCTTTGTTCTGAAAATTCTAGCACTACTGCTTCTGTCAAGCTCTGCTAATTAGTCAAGGTGAATAATGTAGGTATTATAATATTACAAATGACAATAAATGTCATATTCACAAGATCAGGATGCTGTTTGGAAGAATATGGAATTTTTTTACAAACCGAATTAATCGATTATTTTTCTAAACCCTAAACCGAATTAATCGATTTTTTTAAAAAAATAACTGAATTACCAAAATAAACATATAAAATTTTTTAATTCGATCGATTTATTCGATTTAACTGAATTTTTGCTCACTACTATATTTAATATATTTAAATATTATTTTTATTATTATATATTTAAATAATATATAATAATAAAAAATTACAATGTATTATATAATATTATAATACATTGTATTTTAATAATTATAATACAATGTATTATAATATTCTATTTAAATTCTGAATATTATTTTTATTATTATATTCTATTTAAATTCCGAATGGATTCAATGTATTATAATAATTATAATATAAATATTTTTAAATATATTAAATATAGGAGTGAGCAAAAATTTTGTTAAACCGAATAAATCGACTGAATTAAAAAATTTGATTCGATTATTTCGGTAATTCGGTTATTTAAAAACAATCGATTAATTCGGTTTAGGGTTACTGAATATACCGAATTTGCGGTATATTACACCGAAAATACTGAAAATTTTGGTATACTGATAATTTCGGTACGGTATTATACCGAAAATGTTGGTATACCGAAATATCGAAAAATAATAATTTTATACCGATACCGATACCGAAAAATTCGGTACGGTATTATACCGTACCGAAATTTTCGGTATACCAAAATTTTCGATATGGACGATAAATATCGGTATGGTATCTGCGGTATACCGAAAATTCGATATTTTTTCCCACCCCTAAATGGTACATCATCCCAGAAGAGACTTCCGTTGGGAGACAACCACATAACTTAAGAAGGGAGCTATACCGAACAAATAATTGCAATGACGTCAAGATAACAAATTTTCACAATTTTTGAATTGTTTTTTCTTGGATCTTTGTTCTGAAAATTCTAGCACTACTGCTTCTGTCAAGCTCTGCTAATTAGTCAAGGTGAACAATGTAGGTATTGTAATATTACAAATGACAATAAATGTCATATTCACAAGATCAGGATGCTGTTTGTAAGAATATGGAATTTTTTTACAAACTGAATTAATCGATTATTTTTCTAAACCCTAAACCGAATTAATCGATTTTTTTAAAAAATAACTGAATTACCAAAATAATCGTATAAAATTTTTTAATTCGATCGATTTATTCGATTTAACTGAATTTTTGCTCACTACTATATTTAATATATTTAAATATTATTTTTATTATTATATATTTAAATAATATATAATAATAAAAAATTACAATGTATTATATAATATTATAATACATTGTATTTTAATAATTATAATACAATGTATTATAATATTCTATTTAAATTCTGAATATTATTTTTATTATTATATTCTATTTAAATTCTGAATGGATTCAATGTATTATAATAATTATAATATAAATATTTTTAAATATATTAAATATAGGGGTGAGCAAAAATTTTGTTAAACCGAATAAATCGACCGAATTAAAAAATTTGATTCGATTATTTTGGTAATTCGGTTATTTAAAAACAATCGATTAATTCGGTTTAGGGTTACCGAATATACCAAATTTGCAGTATATTACATCGAAAATATTGAAAATTTTGGTATACTGATAATTTCGGTACGGTATTATACCGAAAATGTTGGTATACCGAAATATCAAAAAATAATAATTTCATACCGATACCGATACCGAAAAATTCGGTACGGTATTATACCGTACCAAAATTTTTGATATGGACGGTAAATATCGGTAGGGTATCTGTGGTATACCGAAAATTCGATATTTTTTCCCACCCCTAGATGGTATATCATCCCAGAAGAGACTTCCATTGGGAGACAGCCACATAACTTAAGAAGGGAGCTATACCGAACAAATAATTGCAATGACGTCAAGATAACAAATTTTCACAATTTTTGTATTGTTTTTTCTTGGATTAATTTGTTCTGAAAATTCTAGCACTACTGCTTCTGTAAAGCTCTGCTAATTAGTCAAGGTGAACAATGTAGGTATTGTAATATTACAAATGACAATAAATGTCATATTCACAAGATCAGGATGCTGTTTGGAAGAATATGAAATTTTTTTACAAACCTAATTAATCGATTATTTTTCTAAACCCTAAACCAAATTAATCGATTTTTTTAAAAATAACTGAATTACCAAAATAATCGTATAAAATTTTTTAATTCGATCGATTTATTCGATTTAACTGAATTTTTGCTCACTACTATATTTAATATATTTAAATATTATTTTTATTATTATATATTTAAATAATATATAATAATAAAAAATTATAATGTATTATATAATATTATAATACATTGTATTTTAATAATTATAATACAATGTATTATAATATTCTATTTAAATTCTGAATATTATTTTTATTATTATATTCTATTTAAATTCCTAATGGATTCAATGTATTATAATAATTATAATATAAATATTTTTAAATATATTAAATATAGGAGTGAGCAAAAATTTTGATAAACCGAATAAATCGACCGAATTAAAAAATTTGATTCGATTATTTTGGTAATTCGGTTATTTAAAAACAATCGATTAATTCGGTTTAGGGTTTATAAAAAAAATCGATTAATTTGGTTGTAAAAAAA
This sequence comes from Curcuma longa, assembly GCF_044706935.1. Taxonomy (NCBI): domain Eukaryota; kingdom Viridiplantae; phylum Streptophyta; class Magnoliopsida; order Zingiberales; family Zingiberaceae; genus Curcuma; species Curcuma longa. The sequence goes on from NC_133870.1 coordinate 6,388,816, forward strand.
ATTACATATTCTTCCAAACAGCATCTTGATCTTGTGAATATGGCATTTATTGTCATTTATAACATTACAATACCTATATTGTTCACCTTGACTAATTAGCAGAGCTTGACAGTATTAGAATTTTCAGAACAAAGATCCAAGAAAAAACAATTCAAAAAATATGAAAATTTTTTACCTCGATGTCATTGCAATTATTTGTTCGGTATAGCTCCCTTCTTAAGTTATGTGGCTGTCTCCCAACGGAAGTCTCTTAAGGAACCACTGACGTAACAACGTCCGTTGCCGACTGCACTCCCAAATCCACTTCTAAGCGGTCGTTGTGGCATCCAGATCCTTCGATTGTCACCCCGGACCAGAAGAAGCAGCGGAGGTCAGGAACCTTCACGAGGAGCCACCTAAAGAGAGATGTTTCGAGTCTGTCTCTGGTCACCCCGGAATTGAAGCGGCAGCGGCGGTCCGGACCTTCTTCTAGGACTGCCAAAAGGAGAGTTTACTACAAGAAGGTAGTGTTCGACGGGGCGTGTTCGAGGTCGGAGATGACGTGTACATGAAGAGGAGGGAGGGGCTTGAATCGGATGATGATGAGCCGGAGATGGAGTGCCGGATCTGCTTCCGGGAAGGCAGGATGGTGATGATCGAGTGCGACGACTGCTTGGGAGGGTTTCATCTCAAGTGCTTGAAGCCGCCGCTTAGGAAAGTCCCGAAGGGGGATTGGATCTGTGGCTTTTGTGAGGCCCGGAAGATGGGAAGAATGTTCAACTTCCAAGCCCGCCCAAAGGGAAAAAGGTGCGGAGGACGGCTAAAGAGAAGCTCCTTTCTAGCGATCTCTGGGCGGCTTGGATCGACAGGTATTGCTAGACACATCTGAATTTGTGGTAGACTTTGGGCATTTTTCACTATCTTATTCGGCTCTGCTTGATTTAGCACTCCGTGCTCGTCAGTTTACTAATAGGAAATATTGTGCTTTATGAACAGCTTATGGAGGGAATCGGATGGTCCTTATTGGCTCAAGTGTAGATGGTACATCATCCCAAGAGACTTCTGTTGGAAGATAGCCACATAACTTAAGAAGGGAGCTATACCGGACAAATAATTGCAACAACGTCGAGGTAACAAATTTTCACATTTTTTGAATTATTTTTTCTTGGATCTTTGTTCTGAAAATTCTAACACAACTACTTCTGTCAAGCTCTACTAATTAGTCAAGGTGAACAATGTAGGTATTGTAATGTTATAAATGACAATAAATGCCATATTCACAAAATCAGGATGCTGTTTAGAAGAATATGGAATTTTTAAAAAAATTCAATTAATCGATTTTTTTCTAAACCCTAAATCAAATTAATTGATTTTTTTTAATAACCAGAATTGTCAAAATAATGGAATCAAATTTTTTAATTCGGTCAATTTATTCAATTTAACTGAATTTTTACTCACTCCTATATTTAATATATTTAAACATATTTATATATATAATTATTATATTATATATAATTATTATAATACATTGAATCGATTCAAAATTTAAATAGAATATAATAATAAAAATAATATTTAGAATTTAAATAGATTATTATAATACATTGTATTATAATTATTATAATACAATGTATTATAATAATATATAATACATTGTAATTTATTATTATTATATATTATTTAAATATATAATAATAAAAATAATATTTAAATATATTAAATTTATGAGTGAGCAAAAATTCAGTTAAATCGAATAAATCGACCGAATTAAAAAATTTGATTCGATTATTTCATTAATTCGGTTATTTAAAAAAAATCGATTAATTAAGTTTAGGGTTTATAAAAAAATCGATTAATTCGGTTTTAAAAAAAAAATCCATATTCTTCCAAACAACATCTTGATCTTGTGAATATGACATTTATTGTCATTTATAACATTACAATACCTACATTGTTCACTTTGACTAATTAGCAGAGCTTGAAGCAGTAGTGCTAGCTAGAATTTTCAGAACAAAGATCGAAGAAAAAACAATTCAAAAAATGTGAAAATTTGTTACCTTGATGTCATTGTAGTTATTTGTTTGGTATAGCTCTCTTCTTAAGTTATGTGGCTATCTCCCAACGGAACTCTCTTCAAGGACCACTGACGTTCCAACGTCCGTTGCCGACCGCACTCCCAAATCCGCTTCTAAGCGGTCGTTGTGGCATCCAGATGCTTCGATTGTCACCTCGGACCAGAAAAAGCAGCGGAGGTCAGGAACCCTCTCGAGGAGCCACCTAAAGAGAGATGTTTCGAGTCTGTCTCTGGTCACCCCGGACTTGAAGCAGCAGCGGCTGTCCGGACCTTCTTCTAGGACTGCCAAAAGGAGAGTTTACTACAAGAAGGTAGTCTTCGACGGGGTCGTGTTCGAGGTCGGAGATGACGTGTACTTGAAGAGGAGGGAGGGTTTGGAATTGAATGATGATGAGCCGGAGGTGGAGGAGTGTCAGATTTGCTTCCGAGAAGCCAGATGGTGATGATCGAGTGCGACGACTGCTTGGGAGGGTTTCATCTCAAGTGCTTGAAGCCGCCGCTTAGGAAAGTCCCGGAGGGGGATTGGATCTGTGGCTTTTGTGAGGCCCGGAAGATGGGAAAGGATGTTCAACTCCCAAGCCCGCCCAAAGGGAAAAAGGTGTGGAGGACGGCTAAAGAGAAGCTCCTTTCTAGCGATCTCTAGGCGGCTCGAATCGATAGGTATTGCTAGACACTTCTGAATTTGTGGTAGAGTTTGGGCATTTGACACATTTTTCACTATCTTATTTGGCTCTGCTTGATTTAACACTCCGTGCTCGTCAGTTTTCTAATAGGAAATATTGTGCTTTATGAACAACTTATGGAGGAAACCGGATGGTACTTATTAGCTCAAGTGTAGATGGTACATCATCCTTGAAGAGATTTCCGTTGGGAGATAGCCACATAACTTAAGAAGGGAACTATACCGAACAAATAATTACAATGATGTCGAGGTAACAAATTTTCACATTTTTTAAATTATTTTTTATTGGATCTTTGTTCTGAAAATTCTAGCACTACTACTTCTGTCCAGCTATGCTAATTAATCAAGGTGAACAATGTAGGTATTGTAATGTTATAAATGAGAATAAATGCAATATTCACAAGATCAAGAGGTTGTTTGGAAGAATATGGAATTTTTTTTAAAACCAAATTAATTGATTTTTTTCTAAATCCTAAACCGAATTAATCGATTTTTTTAAAAATAACCAAATTACCAAAATAATCAAATCAATTTTTTTAATTCGGTCGATTTATTCGGTTTAACTGAATTTTTGCTCACTCATATATTTAATATATTTAAATATTATCTTTATTATTATATATTTAAATAATATATAATAATAATAAATTACAATGTATTATATATTATTATAATACATTGTATTATAATAATTATAATACAATGTATTATAATATTCTATTTAAATTCTAAATATTATTTTTATTATTATATTCTATTTAAATTCTAAATATTATTTTTATTATTATATTATATTTAAATTCTGAATCGATTCAATGTATTATAATAATTATAATATAAATATTTTTAAATATATTAAATATAGGAGTGAGTAAAAATTCAGTTAAATCGAATAAATTGACCGAATTAAAAAATTTGATTTGATTATTTCGGTAATTCAGTTATTTTAAAAAATTGATTAATTTGGTTTAGGGTTTAAAAAAAATCTATTAATTCAATTTTTTAAAAAAATCCATATTCTTCCAAACAGCATCCTGATTTTGTGAATATGGCATTTATTGTCATTTATAACATTACAATACCTACATTGTTCACCTTGACTAATTAGCAGAGCTTGACAGAAGCAGTAGTGTTAGAATTTTCAGAACAAAGATCCAAGAAAAAATAATTCAAAAAATGTGAAAATTTGTTACCTCGACGTCATTGCAATTATTTGTGTCTAGCAATACTTGTCGATCTGAGCCGCCCAGAGATCGCTAGAAAGGAGCTTCTCTTTAGTCGTCCTCCACACCTTTTCCCCTTTGGGCGGGCTTGGGAGTTGAACATCCTTTAGTCGTCCTCCACAGCCATCTTCCGGGCCTCACAAAAGCCACAGATCCAATCCCCCCTCCAGGACTTTCCTAAGCGGCGACTTCAAGCACTTGAGCTGAAACCCTCCCAAGCAGTCATCGCACTCGATAATCACCGTCCCGCCTTCCCGGAAGTAGATCCGGCACTCCTCCACCTCCGGCTCATCATCATCCGATTCCAGCCCCTCCCTCCTCTTCAAGTACACGTCATCTCCGACCTCGAACACGACCCCGTCGAAGACTACCTTCTTGTAGTAAACTCTCCTTTGGCAGTCCTATAAGAAGGTCCGGACCGCTGCTGCCGCTTCAAGTCCGGGGTGATCGGAGACAGACTCGAAACATCTCTCTTTAGGTGGCTCCTGAGAGGGTTCCCGACCTCCGCTACTTCTTCTGGTCCGGGGTGACAATCGAAGCATCTGGATGCCACAACGACCGCTTAGAAGCGGATTTGGGAGTGCGATCGACAACGGACGTTGGAACTATAGTGGTGGAGGGTCAGAGGCAGTCGCGATAAGTAGAGAGCGGCGGGGAGGCGTGGTGGACTCTGGTGTCAGCGGAATTCAATTTTTGATCGAATTAATCAAATTTTTTAAATTTTATAAAAATTTTATTTATTAATTAAGGATTTATAAATTTATTTATTTAAAATTTATAAATTATTTTTTTATTTTGATTAATTCAGTTTATTCGATTTAACCGAATAAAAATTTTAGAATTAAAATCGAATCGAATTAATTAATTTTTTTAAAAAAATAACCGAATTATCGAAATAATTAAATCAAAATTTTTAATTAGGTGGATCGATCGATTTAATTAAATTTTTACTCACCCCTATATTTAAAAATATTTATATTATAATTATTATAATACATTGAATCGAATTCAGAATTTAAATAAAATATAATAATAAAAATAATATTTGGACAGAGGATAATTATAGAATTCTTTTAATTAGCCTAATCTTAACAAAGCCATCATTTTCTTTCTTTCTTCTTCTTTTATTTTTAAAATTGTAATTTTTCCCCTTTCTTTTCTTATATTTTTATTAAGTCGATAATGCATCACATCTGTCAACCACTGACCACCAACAATATACAAGAAAATGACCCAAAACCTTACTAATTAACTTTCAAAATCAATTCAGTAATTCATGCATTTCAAAATCAAATTAAAATATATTTCTATTCACTTTTTAACTCAAATTTATTAATTCATTATAAAATATATTTATTTTTACATATACCACCTCGATCACCTTCCAATTTATGCCTGCATAACTTGTCTCTTACATTATTACATACTCCGACAATTATATAAAATAACGGGGGTTATGTGGGTAATTACATCACATGATGGAGCAGGAGGTTGAAGGGTCTTCTTCGCAGAAGAATTGGCACGGCTTGTAAGGTCCAGTGTAGTAGTAGGGAGCCGGCGCCGGCGCCGGCGGGTAGGACATCGCCGGGGAGTAGGCCACCGCCGGCGGATCCGGCTCCGTCGTCCTGCCGCAGGAGCAGCACCTGCACCCGCCGTGGTAGCTCTCCAGGTATGGCCGGTGGCAGCACATCGGCCCCGGCGCCGGCCAGAAGTACGGGTACGGCGTCACCATCACCGGATCACCGGCGTCGCCTCTTTCTTCTCTTCCTTCTTCTTCTCCTCTTTCTTCTCCTCCTTCTTCTCTTCCTTCTTCTTCTCCTCCTTCTTCTCTTCCTTCTTCTCCTCTTTTTTCTCTTCCTTCTTCTTCTCCTCCTTCTTCTCTTCCTTCTTCTCCTCCTTCTCTTCCTTTTTCTTCTCCTCCTTCTTCTCTTCCTTCTTCTCCTCTTTCTTCTTCTCCTTCTTCTCCTCCTTCTTCTCTTCCTTCTTCTCCTCTTTCTTCTCCTCTTTCTTCTTCTCTTCCTTTTTCTCTTCCTTCTTCTCTTCTTTCTTCTTCTCCTCTGGTTTCTTCGCCTCTGGTTTCTTCTCCTCGATATTCTTGATCACTCTCCCGGCCCTGCACTTGAGCTTCCTCGAGACCCTCTCAGCGTCAAACACGCCGGAGACCGTCACCGTCCCGCTCTTCTCGTCGAAGGCGATCGCCGTGATGTGCACTTCATCTAAACCGATCGACACAAAAACAATCAACACAAATTTCATGCAGCAAGCCATCTCCTTTCAAATCACGTACCTTGAAGCCTGCACAGAATCCTCCTTATCTTCCTGTCGCAGCGGCAGCATTCCAGATCAACTTTCAAAATCAACGTAGTGTTCTACAAATTAACAGATCATTCAAAAGAAAAGAAACAGAGAAATATATGATCAAAGAACAGCAAGAAGAAATTATAAAACTCCACGTCATGAAGAACTGCAGACCTTCCCTGCCATTGCTCTCGAGCGCGATGAAATCCTTGCAACGAAGGCAGCCAAGCAGGGAAGGAGAGTGGTGGAAGGAAGGTGGCTATAAAGACGGATCCTTCCACCCAAAGGCCACAGTGGGAATTGGAGTTCAATCAGGCAGTGGTTTCGGACGTCCCCACAAATTCAATTGGACAACGGCAGAGAAATGATTTGATTAATAAATGGCCTGGTTGAATCCATGTGCCACCGATCTGTTGGGGAAGGAGACGTATGCGAGTTGGTCATCGTTTCAGCAGAAGCAACCAGATTATGGTACCAACTACAGACTGCTTCTGCTGTTCTTGATCAGATTTTGCTCAAAGATGCCTTTTTTGGTGAGCAGATTGATGAGTGTCATTGAAAATGGCAGTCAGATAGGTTTTTATTACAATGACAGAGATTGAGTAAATCTAAAAATTTAACTTTATTATATATTTTTTCCCCTGGTGTTTTGTGTTCATAATGAGTGTTTGATCTAATAATAGGATTGCTTGGAATGATTGATTAGTTAACTATGATGAGTTTGAATGGAATCTAATGATAAATTCAGAGTATAACTTATGCACATTCGAAATGATATCCAAAGATTTAACTTTGTTCCTCATGTTAAAATAAAATTTTTTTTTATCTTACATTAGAAATTTAGTACTATTTGAACAACTCGATTCTATCGAGGTTTGCTAGTCGAATATTTGTACCCAAACTAGTTGTTCAAATAAAATTGAATCGGCTCGACTGATTTGGCTAATAAAATAAAATTAGGACAAAAGGTGGGAGCACAGATGACCCCATCAATGAAAAAGTGTTCATCTTTAATAACTATTCTTCATGGGAAAAAATATTAGGCGATCTAATAATTTATTATTTTGGATTTGGTGTATCGTCAAAAAAGAATCATTTGGTAAAAGGATTGAAGTTGTGGAATCAACACTATCATTGGCATTATATGGATAATAATTGAATTCCAGAATTAAAGTTTAGGAATGCAATTGAAATTTTGAGGATTCTTGCTAATTGTATAAGAGCAAGGCAATAATTGGGACCCATAAATTAGGTAGGTTTAATCATTTTGTCCCCTGGATTTTTTTTTTGAAATTGAAATTTTATTTGGGCATTTTTTATAAAGAAAGTTTTGGAGGAATGAATCCTCCATTTTATTATTAGCTCAGTGATCAATTCTTTGTTTAAGGTTTGTCTTTTTTCTAGAGAAGAAAAAAGCTCTGTCAAGATTAAAATCTTCCATAAGTACACAAGATTATATAGCATGAAGCAAGCAAGCAAACAAACAAACAAAAGAATGCATATGGAAACAATTCAAGTGAGAAATAATCCAAAATTTACCATTTTATTGGTAGCTTCAATGATCAAGTACTCAAAAATTTATGTTTTGCTTGTTATTGAAGAACAAGCATGACAACAGAGATCAGTTTGCATATGAGAAGTCACATATCTCAAGGGAGTTTAAATCCATTAACTAAATCGACAGACTCATCCACAGATTTTGCCAATTCTTCAGCTTCTCCAATGTAGGAGTTAGGAGTCAAGTTCAAGAGAATTGCTTTTGCTTCCTCAGGCAAATCCAAGGTTTCTGTGAACTCTCTGATGCTTTGCTTCGAGACCTCTCTTCCTCTGGTCAGTTCCTTCAGCTTCTCGTATGCCTCGGGAACAGCATGCCTTCGCATCACCTAACGGTGCGAAAATAGTTACACAACACATCAGCTTGGTTTTATAAGAAGAGCTTGAACACATCAGAGAAAATATAAGTAAATATAACAAAAATTAATTTAATCAATGTTGACGATAAATACACACGACTGAAGTATTAGAAGTGGCAATGTCGATGACAGTCTGTTTATACTCGGAATCTCTCTGGTTGATTTAAACAATATAGTGGCACTAGTAGAAGTGGAATTTTGTTATGATAAGGTAATGGTGAGAGATACGTAAAAGATATCAAGTCTTTCCAAGTGTTTTATGGTCAGGACATAGTAATGCTGCCAAAAAAACTAGTTGGTAAAATCTTCCAGACTGAAAATCAAGTCTTTGTTATAATGACTTCGATTAACATCGTAAAACAGCCATGTAGCCGGTCAGAATGTGCATGTTCAACAAGTATGGTTGAGATTGTCAACTACAGGATCAATTTTTGATGTCTTACTGTTTGTATCGGCTCAGCAAGGACCTCCCAAGTCTGCTCCAAGTCTTCATTCAAACGAGATTCATTGACCTGAAAACCCACCATCTTGATTCAGAACAATCTAACTAAATTTCAAAAGATTCTGCAAGAAAATCTGGTTTAGGTTTAAGTGAAAGTTTTTTGTGATGCTTGTAGTGATTCCGCACTGAGAATCTCTTGCTAGTGAATGGTCATGATTCACAAGTTACATACCTGGAGCTTCTTGATTCCCTGTAGTGCACTTTTATAAGCTATAAGCGAGTACCCTAATCCAACACCTAAGTTCCTCAACACAGTTGAATCAGTCAGGTCTCGCTGTTAAGCACAACACGTAGCAAAAGAGTAATCAGATCATGAAAATTACCTCCACGGTCATTATAACTGGATGATACATATGTGACGAGAAATGATTTGAACTTTTTAATGTTCATGTAAATGCTTGGATCTTACTAACAGATCAAAGTGTAGCCATAAGTATGAATCTTGGTTGCCAAACAAAGAATTTTATGGATGGTACCTGCATCCGTGAAATGGGCAACTTCATGCTCAAGGCTGATAAAATAGCATTTGCCAAGCACAGATTACCCTCACTATTCTCAAAATCTATAGGATTAACTTTGTGAGGCATGGTGGAAGATCCAATCTCACCGGCCTTTGTTATCTGCAAAGAATGCAAGAGATATCCATAATCAATCCATTTCATCATAAACGAAAAAGAAAGTTGAAGATCTGAACTCCCAAAGCAGGTTACCTGTTTGAAGTAACCCAGAGATATGTAGCTCCATATATCTCTGTCAAAATCAGTTAAGATATTGTTAAATTGAAGGATGTTATTGAAAAGCTCTGCGATATAGTCGTGAGGCTCAATCTGCACGGGCACGGGGAGAGAAAAGTAAATCACAAGGCATCGCCTGAACTACTCTTAGCAAATTGTAGCTAAATACACTTTTCCATGTCATCTTCAGTCAATAAAACAAAAAGTATACTCTTGCAATAAAATTAGCAAAAATAAGTTAATCTAGCCACAATTATAATATAATAAAAACACTTGAAATGCACTTCTGGACCATTGAGAGCATGCACACTGATTTCTTTGATGTAAAGTTGACTTGTAGAACATAAATCCAGTTCCAGCCATAAGATGCAATATGTGACGGTGAAGAAATCATTTACACAAATCAAGTTGACAACATGATCCTTAGCAATGGATGACAGTATACTCGTTCAAACAAAAGAAATACCTGTGTTACATATGCATTAAAATCTACTCCCAGAGATCGTACAAACTCTGCAGCGATGTCTCTCCAGTTGATATTGGGATATGCAACTTTATGAGCATTATAATTTCCAACTGCACCAGCAAACTTCCCAAGTATCCGAATTCTAGGGAAAGTCTTTCCTCTCTCACCAAGTCTGACTGCAAAATTCGCCATTTCCTTTCCCAAAGTCGTAGGTGATGCTGGCTAAAATAGGCAAAAAAAGTTGCAATCTATTGCAGTGTAATTAAATCATTTAACTTGGGCAGTATCAACAGGATTAGCTAGCAATATCAAAATTGTTTTGAAAATTTCTTTCTAGTTGTAAGAAAAAGAGGAATGTATTATGAACAGCTCAGATTTCATGATACTTGGTGGGATAAGACTATGAACCTAGTCATAATATAGCATGAACATTTCAAAGCACAACAACTAGCAGAAAGAAGAACAAATAGAAGTTAAGAAATAAGTGAAACAGATGAATAATTGGAAAATATAGTCAAGGATAAACATTATTTATATGAAGCATGAAACTTGTTTATCTCAAGCATGAAACCTGTATGTGCTTCTCTAGAATAGAAGTTTGGCTGAATATAAATAGTTTTAATTTTTTAAACTTCATCTTGGACAAAATGAAATTCAAATTTTCAGGAGGCACTTACATCATCGCAAACTAGATGAGAAAGAAATATAATTCAGATATTACAATCAACAAATATTTCTTGGTTGGATAGTGCATAAGTGGCATGCACTGCAACATCAAGCTACTCAACATTACACCATCTTTGATTATTAACTTGTTGGCTGTACTACGATCTATACAAAGCAAAGAATTTAAGTTGTGAGCAACAAGAACCAACAGTGGATCAGCAATAAAACTTTTTAGCTACAAGTTGAAAGCAACTTATGTTGGCAACACACAAGAAACTACAATGTTCTCTAAAATAATGAGGTACCTGGCCATGTGTGCGAGACAACATAGGAATGTGTGCATTTTCCTTTGCTAGAGTGCATATTTCTTTACACAAATCAACCATGGTTGGAAAGATAACTTCATTCAGAGCCTCTTTTAGTGATAAAGCATGAGCCAAATTGTTTATATCCTCAGACGTGCATGCAAAATGAAAAAACTCGAGCACCTGGAAGAAGAGTACAAGAGAATCATCAAGAACCATAAGACTTCATATCCTAAACTAACATTTGACATACAGAAAACATTAGAAGTAAATGTTGACTAACCTTTGCAATCTCAGTATGAGATTTACATTTCTGCTTCAAATAGTACTCCACTGCTTTCACATCATGGTTAGTTATTTTTTCAATCGTTTTCACTTCAATAGCATCATTTATATCGAAATTGTCAATAATGTTTTCCAAGAAAAGATGAGCATCCTCACTAAACTGCGGGACCTCCACAATTTCAGGAATTTGAGAAAGCTTTTGCAGCCATTTCACCTGCAAAGAAGCAATTGGATGGCTATCGTATGAGATCAGCTAAAGGCATCCACCAAAAAAGAATTTTATGTGCTTAAACACAAAGTTGCTATCATCTATTTGCACATTCTGTTGAAATATTGCTCAGAAATTGGCCAATTCGATGACTTAATATTCATAGTGTCGAGTGTTTATGATAAGGTATGTTGTTTTTGACTGGTGATGGAGGCTACTGATGTGGGTTGAGTTTCATTAATATTGGCTTTACCCTTCAAATCTTCTCTTAATTTAATTTAAGGGAGGGTCAAACTGTTTCATTAACATTTTTTCTGTAGAAAGACAAAAACAACTATTTGTGCATCTTTTTTCTACAGGTATTTTCAAACATCAAAACAAAGAAGATGAATATTTAATTAAAAAAAGATCAGATATTCTGGAATTTTACAGGATTATCGAGCTAATGGAAATTTATTATTGGAGTTGTAAGAAGAGCTAGGAAGCATTATCAATAATAACAGATATGGACGTGCAAAACCTACCACTAGTTCATTAACATTTTTCTATAGAAAGAAAAAAACAACTATTTGTGCATCTTTTTTCTACATGTATTTTCAAACATCGAAACAAAGAAGATGAATTTTTAATTAAAAAAATGAGATACTCTAGAATTTTACAGGATTATCAAGCCAATGGAAATTTATTATTGGAGTTGTAAGTAGAGCTAGGAAGCATTATCAATAATAACAGATATGGATGTGCAAAACCTACCAAAATTGGAACAATTTTAGAACTAAAGTATGACAAAATGGAGAGAACGATTATTCTGTTCGTATCTCCTCATGTTATAATTTCAACCATATACATTTGTCATGCACCGTGATGATGAAGAGAAAATTCCCATAATTTTACATATAAAATTATTATATCACTGATCTAATCAATGAATATACTATTTTGTAATATTTAAGATAACTATGAGTCAGATATATTTTCCATAAGGTGCATTGAACTAGCATATTTATTTTGATAATTGCACATAAACGCCTAATATAGAAATTTTATACTTGTTAAAAAGTATTTGACAATGATAAGAATGTTTGCATTCTCTATGTATGTTTTATAAGAAACCTAGTGATCCAGTAAGCAGTAGGGTTTTAAGATGATCATATCAAGTGAAAGTGTTTGATACATATAAAAACAGCTCTACTCACAAAATTTCAAATTTGAAATCATAATAATCCCATCTGTAGACAAAATTATTCTAACTCAAATAAACTCTTACTCTTCTCTTACTAAAAACCAATATTAGTAACAAGCTAATGTCAAAAGAATCAATATCTGCCTCCTTCACTAATGCAACAAGCACACTTCCTAGGAGTTGTTTATTCTGCTGGAGTTCAAAAACACTCTAGAGCATGTTAATGTCATGATAATCTTAGTTAGAATTTAGAGTAGGACATAATTAAGCTTCGAAGCAACAAAAGGATGGGATTACAAAATATACTGAGCAAGAATACTAACCTCAACCAAAACCCGGTAACGAATTAGTCCATATTCACTGAAGAATGGGCGTAAATCCTTGACCTTTTGCATATAGCGTCCATCCAACGGTGACAAAGATGTTGTATTTGATGCTAATTCCCAATTGGAAAGATCAGCCATGTTATTCTTCTTCACCTAAAGATGGTAGGATCCTTATACAATATATTATACAAACTGAATGAATCTAATTTCATCTACAACCAAATGCTCTGTCCACTGTCAACAAACAAACAAAGAAGTCCAGCAACATTGTTCTTAAAAATTATGACTCCCAAAAGGATTAAATAAAACATTAGTTACATCAAAAACTCGTAGAAGACAATGAATCTAAGTTTATTAAAAGGAACACACTTTTCATTTGATGAAATGCCCAGCCGAGAAACGGAAGAAAGATACCTCTTTTAGAGATGGACTCTGAGAAGCGACGGTCAAGGACGACCGGGGAGTAGGTAACAAATCGGACCTGACGAGGACGGGGCAAATCTCCTGGCGCCTTAAGCGCCCAAATCTCCTGGCGGCGAGAGGCGGGGAGGCGCCTGAGATCCCGGAAGCTCTCATGGAGGTCGCCGCTTCGCTTCGATCGATCGTCCGTGAGGTTGGAAGAGCGGACGGGGGATGAACGCGGCGGAAGTGGCGCTTTAAACAGGCAAGCGCAGGGCAGAACTGACACCGAAGGGCTGCGACGAATGCTCCTTCTCTCTTCAAAGTATCAGTTTTGGACAAGCTATAAATTATTTATTTATTTTATTACATATTGCATTTTCCTAAATAATGCATTTTCGTATAATATTAAAAATAATATTAGTTGAATTTAATAAAAAAAAACTCGAACTCCATCCTACAAAATTTTCAATAAATAAATTTAAATAAATTCGATAAGAACAATTTAAATATTTGCCAAATTAATTAATCTGCCGCCGGTTCATTTCCACCGTCGAGAAACGCGGCCGTACAGTACAGAGGACTAAAAATAGAACTCCCCGGACAGAAATGGCCACCACCGGTGGACGGTGGTCGTCGATCCCTCAACCCGACGCCCTTCTCCTCCACCAGTTCATTCCCTTTCCCTGATTTCCTTCTCTGTGAACCAAAACAGCCAAACAAAATCGTGGGATCAGCTCCGATCTCTGGGTTGCAGCTAGCCCTTCCAACTCGCTGAGACGGTACTCGCGACGTTGGTTTCCCCATTTCTTGCAGGTTTGGAGGTTCCGGGCGATGTTTCTCATGGTGAATTTTGCATTTTGTGTTTTACAGATTGGCTTTGGAAGCACAGAAAGAGTGAGGGTGGAGTCGTCTTCACATTGCACTCCGTCCTATCCGCATGGCTTCGACGCCGGCGGCCGCTCCGCCGCCAACCAACTCGTCTGATTCTGATCCGCCGCCGACCAATTCCTCTGCTTCCTCGACTTCTCCTCCTACTCAGCCATCGCCTCCGCCGCAGTCTCCGTCGCCGTCGCCGCCGCCACCGCCACCTTCGCCGTCACCTCCCCCGAAATCTCCGCTCCCTGCCTCCTCGCCACCTCTTCCGAACTCACCAACCGCTTCTCGACCTCCACCTTCTTCCCCGCCGCCGAATCCCTCCTCCTCGTCTTCTGTTTCGCCTCCGCCACCCAAGTCCGGCGATGTCTGGTCGCCGCCTCCGCCGCCATCGTCTAATCCAAAGCCGCCGCCTTCACACAAGCCTCCGTCATCGGCAGACGGCTCCGATACGCCGTCGGAGAACCGCCACTCTGGCAACTCCGGCGCGAGTCTTCCTGTCCTTATCGGCGTTACCGTCGGCGTCGGAGTTTTACTAGTCCTGATGCTTTTTGCATTGGTGCTCTGTTGCAGCAACAAGAAGAAGAAGAAGAAGAAACCCATGGCCATGGACTACTATGGCACCCCCGGTCCCAATGGTACATTCCAAAGATAGCTTCTTCTCCGTCTTCGTCGTCGTTAAATTTCTAATTTTGTTCACTTCAACACGCGCAGGAGGCTTCAACAATGGCGGATCCCACCTCAACTGGCAGTATGCAGAGCAAAGAACGGACTACCGCAGCAACTTGCCATCGCCGCCCGGCGCCACCGCCTTCTCACCGTGGCACCAACCTCCCCCTCCTCCCCAAACGTACAGCGGCAGCATGAGCTCGACGAGCTCCGGCCCTCATAGCGGCGGCGGCGGCGGCACAGGTGCTGCATTGCCACCCCTTTCCCCCAACTTGGGCTTCAGCAAGAGCAGCTTCACCTACGAGGCCCTCTCGGCCGCCACCAACGCCTTCAGCCGCGACAACATCCTCGGCCAAGGCGGCTTCGGCTTCGTCTTCAAGGGCGTGCTCCCCAACGGCGTGCCCGTCGCCGTGAAGCAGCTAAAGTCCGGCAGCGGGCAGGGCGAGAGGGAGTTCCAAGCGGAGGTGGAGATCATCAGCAGAGTCCACCACCGCCACTTGGTCTCCCTCGTTGGTTACTGCATTGCAGGGGCTCAAAGGATGCTTGTCTATGAGTTTGTACCCAACGGCACCCTTGAGTACCACCTACATGGTTAGTTACCTTCAAACCGATAACTAACTTAACTAACTAACTAACTAATTAACTAAGGTCAATTGTCGATCCTTTCGATCTACTAACCGATCATCGATCGATCTCCCAATGTAGTAAACAATAATCGGGTGATGGATTGGTCCACAAGACTCAAGATCGCGATTGGATCCGCAAAGGGACTTGCTTACTTACACGAGGATTGTGAGTCCACTATCTTTCTCCTCTTCGTGTCTCTTCCCCCTCTCCTTGTTATGATAATTCGATCTTTGTTCAGGCCACCCTAGGATCATCCATCGCGATATCAAGACCGCAAACATTCTTTTGGATGACAATTTCGATGCCATGGTGAGTGCCCCCTATGACATCTCTTTGTGAGTGTACGAGTGTTCGAGTATTTACTTTGTCACGAAATCTAGGTTGCGGATTTTGGACTAGCGAAGTTCAATTCAGATACAAATACTCATGTCTCTACAAGAATCATGGGAACTTTTGGGTAAGAAAACATGATCGGATTCACTTAAAATTTAAGTGTCATTCTTGAATGGTTCATGAACTATATGAAGGTACTTGGCTCCGGAGTATGCATCCACCGGCAAGTTAACTGAAAAATCAGATGTTTTCTCATTTGGCGTAATGCTTTTGGAGCTAATAACGGGAAGGAGGCCGGTCGATCTCTCAGGGTACATGGAGGATAGTTTAGTTGATTGGGTGAGCATGCCAATTTAGCCATTTCTAAACAACTCAACATTTTTTAAGTATGTTTATGAAAAACTTTTGCTTTGTTGCAACAGTCAAGGCCTATTCTAACCCAAGCATTGATCGACAAGAACTTTGACGAGCTCGTGGATAAGCGGCTCGAGAACAAGTACAATGTCGAGGAAATGATACGAATGGCAACGAGTGCGGCTGCTTGTGTTCAACATTCTGCTAGGAAGCGGCCCAAAATGAGCCAAGTAGGTCTTCCTCTTCACCTTATTCATGAATTAGTATGTCTCAAACTTGACTCTATTCATTGTATCAATGAAGGTCGTTCGCGGTCTGGAAGGTGATGTTTCGCTTGACAATTTAGGCGAGGGGGTGAAGTCAAGCAACATCAACAACCTTAACTCGAGCTTGGAGTTCGATTCGAGCGACACACATTCATCGAAAATGAGAGAGTTTAGGAGGGTCGCATTCGAAAGCAATGAGTATAGTGATGAACACAATGGTGGCGATATCAAACATGGGCTCAATTCATGACTAGAGTGGTAGCTCAAGGGAGTTGAACAAATTGGAGAGAATTGTGATGCTTAACATTAAAGGATGAACACAAGAATCATGAAAGACTATTAAGCTTAATCATATAATCGCGTTACATGTGCATATCTTTCGCTTGATTTATTATATATATTTTTAGTACCAGGTATTCAATTCTTAGAACCGAGAGCTGCCTTTATGAATCAAAGATTGGAATGATTAATTTTGTAATAATTGTTATAATTAGCAAGTGTTCAAATAGTTCGTTATTTCATTAAATAGTTTTTGTATGTACATTTTCCAACAATTTAGAAAATTTATATAAAAAACTACATTAAAATATCGCAATCTTAAAACTTGTTCACTTGAGAAAATTTTGATAATTCCCGTGGAAAACCATTTTAAGAGAATTTAGTTTTTTAAATAATTTAATATTTAATTCGGCTTTAATTTTTTTAAAAAAAATATTTTTCATGAACCAAGTTCTCTTTCATTCTTCTTGCCGATCATCGGAACGGACGTGACTTGTTTCCTCATCGGCCCTAATTTTCCCGGAAGCGGCGGCTGACCCAACTACTCCGCCACTGTCGCCGTCGATCGTCTCCTCCAGAAGCCAACCTTCGATTCGCTCTTCCTGGGCATTTTGCTAAATGTATTGTTTCTGATTAGGCTGGTGAATGTGATTCTCGAGCTGGTGAATGCAATGTTTTTTGCCCCTCAAGTTGCAGTACATCCTAAGCAAGAGGCGGTAGTCACGAAGCAGATTGCAGATCTTCAGCTTCTTCATCAGGAGGAGGTAGCCATGAAGCAAGCAAATCGACAGCATCTTCAGGAGGCATGGATTCAGTACGAGGCGGTAGCCACGAAGCAAGCAGATCGATCAATACGTTCTTCGACAGGAGGTGTGGCTTGAGCAGGAGGCGGCAGCAGATCGCGAAGCATCTTGCAATAACCGTGAAGGAAGTTGCAGATCATCTTCACCAGGAGGTCGTAGCAATGAATCAAGTAGCAGATCCAAAGCATCTTCGGAAGAAGGCGTCGCAGGATCAAGCACATCAGCAGGCGGCCGAAACGCAGCCGTGCTCCTTAGGTTGCCCTCGCTGTAGTTGCACAGCCAACAGCGACAGATGGATATCTCCAGAGAACGAGGAAATTGAAATCGAGACTCAGCCGTGCTGCCAAGTTCATCGTCAATAGGTCGGGAGGCGCCGGTGCTACCCAAACTATGGTTGTTGCTGCCAGAGGAGGAGGAGGAGGAGGAGGAGGAGGCGGCGGCGACCGCCGCGAGGTACAGAGGAAACCAACGGACGGGGAGCTGATTTCGATCCCTCGATGAAGCGGTTTCCTAACAGCCCGCATAAAATCGCTTCCTTGGGCCGGCCCAAGGAAACCGATCGCGAAATGGGGGGACTTCTTTACTTATGACCCTAATTCCCAACTGCTCCGTCACTGTGTCGCATTCACCCTCCGATTCGCTCTTCTTCTTGGGAGATCCCTCAACGTTGTTTGATCCTTCGTTCGCCGTCGTTACATGGCGGAGATCGATTTGATCGTCGACTCCAAATCCGAGCACAGCGGCCGTAATCCTCACGCTAGTTCGTCCTCTCCGAACACCGAGCTCGTCGTTGACGTCTGCACCGCGTGCGCCTACGGCGACCTCGAGAAGCTCCGGGGCTTCGTGGAGAGAGACGGGCAGTCCGTGTCTACCCCCGATGGGAATGGGTACTACGCCATCCAGTGGGCTGCCCTGAACAATTTTCCTAACGTAGCTTTGTATGTAATCGAGGTAATTGTTCTCGTGAACATGTTTTGTTGGTTCCCCCCTCGTTTCGGTATGGACTGAGAAATCCGGCTTGGCTTCTTTGATTTGAAGCATGGGGGAGACGTAAACGCCAGCGACCACAGGAAGCAAACTGCTCTGCATTGGGCCGCAGTAAATGGGTCTATTCCCGTGGCCGATGTATTGTTGCAGAATGGAGCCCGGGTTGAGGCGGTTGACATTAGTGGCTACCGGGTAAGATCTCCTGTAGACGCAGATGAGATATATTTTGTTCTTGTTCCTCTTGCTAAGTGAGTGCTATAGCATGGAATGATAGTGGGACTTCTATATTGCCCAATAATGTCCGAGGACTAGATGGTTTGGATCTAAAAACCACTGTTTGTGATTCTTTTCCTGATTTTCGATTTTTTTTTCTTTTTGCTCACGTATGGTTAGGACAAATTATGTTCACAAGGATTACAGGGATACGTCCTTATTCCATGGTCAAGGACACAACCATGAAAAATGCGATGTCCATGCTTATAGATATGATATATCTTTTGAAACGCATGACTATATCTAGTGTTTATACAAATACATCTATGTTTACACTTGTTTGTGTTGATCACTTGGTGCATGCTATCTTTGCACTTCCTTTAAGCGCATTTGATGGTTGCAAGCCATTCGACTACTGAGATTGGTTTCTGCATTCTACGTAGGTATCTCCAATTGTTGCTGCAACGTGTGCAGTTCTTTCACTGTCTTTTTGTACTATTAACAGGCTTTTTGGGACTAACTTTTTTTTTAACTGAATTGGATCAGCTGTTGAGTAACTGATATAGTTTCCTTGACATTTATTCTCTTGAGACTAAGTCACAGTATAACTAGCTATTCCCTTGTACTTTGGCATTATGCTGATCACACACTGTTTTGGCTACTTTTCCAATCAGGCAGTTCATGTTGCAGCACAGTATGGACAAACATCATTCTTGAATCGCATTATTGCCAAGTATGGTGCAGACCATGATGCTACAGATAATGATGGGAGAAGCCCACTTCATTGGTATGTGGTGTCTTGACCTAATTATATACTTGTTTTAATTGTAAAATTGATTGTTTGAACTGAAGGAAAATCTCATATGTAGATCAGTATGCTATAGTTGTGAATTTAGGCTTGTTGGTCCGATTAGGCTGTTTATACAAGGTTTGCATTTAAACGGGGCGATAAATCAAACTCATACCTTGTTTTCAGGTTTTGTTCAATCTGTTTTATTGTCTATTACGGACATCAAACTCATGTGTGAAATCCATCTTTGGCAGTTCCGTGCATGTTGCTTAAGCTAATCCAGTTCCCTATCTGATTGTTATGTTGTTTTCGTACTTTTTTTTCATTTTATTTTCACTTGTCTTGTGATTTTTAAAATTATATTATATTATTATTGTTGCTCATATGAAAACTTCGATTTCTTTAGCATTTCTTCATATCTTGCCATTATCGACAACCTACTGCTCTTCCTCATTTTGTCATTAGCTAGTTGGAATTTATGGGAATTAAAATCTAACTAGTTTCCTAATTTCCTGTTATACTATCAAGGCTATGCTTCTTTTGTGACTTAAGTCCCTTCATTTACTACATACATGGTTAATCAACATATTTCTAATGGTTTATAATTTGATTACCAGGTTATCTGGTTGTATGTTCAGTTATACAAGGTTACTTGCACTATATGGTGCTATTGTAATCCTTGAAGTACTTGCCACCCTAGTTTCCTGTGTTCTAACAAGGCTTCTAAGCCATCACCAAGGATATTTAAATATAGCAAAAAAGAAGATGTATTTAGGAAACAAGGCAGCATTAACTAGGACCTTAAATTTGTTGGTGGGCCAGGGTCACACAAGAAAGGAGGATTTATTGCATCTGTGTATTATCTTAAGTTCAGCAATGAAACTCTTGCAAACTACTGATGATATCAGAGCTTTATTTCACTCGCTTATTTATTTTCTTTCATTGAAGGACTGTTAATTTGTAGCAAATCAATATTGATGCATAATGATTTCTTATTATAGCTGTTAGTTATTATACTTCTCAGGGCTGCTTATAAGGGATACACAGATGTTATCAGGTTACTACTTTTCAGAAATGCATACCAAGGGAGGCAAGATGGAAATGGTACTTCTCGTGGCTTCTTTAGTTCTTTTTTAACACCATTGTTTTCTATATTCAAATTCCTAAGAGTAGAAGAGATGCAATGGTTAATATTTGATAATCCTTCTTTTGATTAATATATGCCTATATTTTGAAGAAATTAAAGATAGATATTTATTGCTAATTTGGTGCTTAGTAAACTACTTGCTGTTCAACCACTCCGCCAAAGTAGATTTTGCATTGCTTATTGTCTTTTTAAGTTGTTATATTATTAATTTTAGCATATTTCTTTTATTTTGTTGTAAAATATTTCCAATCATTTTTTATTTTATTATTTGTATTAGTAAATAATGCAGTCATTATTTACTGTTTCTTGTGATATTTATGATGCCAAATCATGCAACTCTCAATTTTTTCCCCTTGGGCCTAGTACAAATGGTTTTACATTAATAAATTTTGAAGTTGTGTAAGTTGAATCGGCCACAAGATGAGGTGGCCTTTCCAATAGTGTGACAAAAGTAACTCTAGTACTTGAAATTTAAAGAAGATCTAAGATGGAGTGGCATTAAGTGGTCCTATTTTAGATATGTCGTGAAGCTATATCTGGAATTGGCATGACTTTTTTTTGTTACAAGGTTTTAATTATTTTTAATAGTTCTTAGACTTTCAATTTTTTGATAGAGAAAGAAATAATTCCTTCTTCCATGTTTGTCTTGACTACCAAAAGGACTGGAGTTCATAGCGCTGTGAACAATTTGTTATTTTTCTTACAATAACCTTGTTAGTTTCCTTGTGCGCATATCTGCCAGAGAAGTAAAACCTTCTAATATTTTGGTATTTGCTCTTCTAATGCTTCAGTTGCAACATCAGGAAGTGTTTTTGTTCGCGTTTTCATGATTTTATTGGGTTAATTGCTTGTTTATGCAAATGTTCTGTCTTTCTGGACTTCTAGTATGTTTGACGAATTGTTTGGCTTCCACTTGCCTTACATAATACATATGCAACCTTTTCTTTTCTTTTCATGTGGCCTTTGAGAATTAACAGATTGGAATACTGTTACTCTTGGTTGATTTTAGTGCACATCATGTTGTCATTCTTAATTTGTAATTTTCTAATTAATATATGTCGGAATTACAATATCATCTAAATTTGTAATTAGAATGACCATTCATATGATTGCTACTGCAGGTTGCACACCTTTGCATTGGGCTGCATTGAGTGGCAATCTGGAGGGATGTACTGTGCTTGTGCATTCAGGCGATAAGAGAGAATTAGTGGTGAAGGATAGAAATGGCTTCACTCCTGCCAACCTTGCTGCCAACAGGGGTCATCGGCATGTTGCATACATTCTTGTATGTGGTTCTTCAGGGTCCAACGTTTTAATATATTTTTTCCAATTGAAAGATTAATATATTATGAGCCAACACTCTATTCAGAGTTGATTAATGAATAGAGTCTTCAGATGATTGGGGCTCTGTTGCTGGCATACACCAAAACTTCCACCCATACAATAAAATCTGCTTTGATCACAGTGGCATTTGCATTTTGAATGCACCTTGGTTGAAACTAGAAATATTTAACGATTCAAAGTTCTCCATAATAATTTGGTCTTAGTTCAGAATATTGAGTTAGCTTCAATATGATAATTTGGATTAATCTGAATTTAAATGAGAAGTAAAGTAACTTTACAGGTAAATAAGGCTGTTTTGTGTCCTGTACGTACTTTCTAAAACTATTTTGATTCCTCATTTGTATACATAACACATCTAATATTTACTGAAATTTGGAAGAGATATGTCAGCATTAAGATCCAATATTACAACCAACATTAATTACGTGTGGCTGAACATAGATGGCAACAAGTTAGTTATCTAATATGACATTTGAAAATATTGTGTATGAGAGATATTTATAAGTATTTGTTCTTATTTTTCATTATGTACTTTGCTAAATGTATTGTTTCTCTTCATTATACATTTTTATTTTGTGAATGCCATTAATACCGCTTATGCATGGTGCTCTGTTTTTATAGAGTAATGCAGGAAAAAGAAGAGGCAATTTTTGTAAAGGCAGGATGTTTGCTGGAACAACTGGAACAGTTGGATATGCTCCTATCCTTCTGTTTTTGATAATCATTTTAGTCATTCTTTTCATAAATTCCATTATGTTAGGTTGGTATGATTTTTGTCTAGAACTAGTTATTGGCAGTCAGTGGACTCATATTTGCGGAAGGAAAAAATTCCAACTGGATTCTTTGTTTCTAGGACCTGGTTTTCCTGAGGCTACTACAGTTGTTTCGCTTTGGGGATGGATTGGTGTATCTTCGGCACTTATTTCTCTAATAATGTTTTATAGATGCAGCAGGTGACTATTCCTTTAGCACAGTGCCTCTCTTCTCTTCATACCTGCTGAACAAATTTGAATGTTCTTATTTCTAGTACGACGTATGAATTTACAGCCACATATATTCATGAATGCAAAAAAGGAAAAGTATCCTCTCTTAACTAACTGGAAAGAAAAGGAGGCAATAAAAAAGGAAATAAATATATGGTTATATAACAATCTAAAAATATCATCATTCTATCAATTAGTGAGAGTAAAGATATCCCAATATTCAAGCTGGTGAATGCATGTTTTTTCCCTCAATTTGCAGTGCATCTGCAATTTGTTCTTCTGATCGAACACATGATATGTTTAAATTCAGTTTTTTCATGTATTAGCAAATGGATAATAGATATATTTTATTTCAGTTTTTGGCTTCTCTTATGCACTTGCATACAACTAAAACATTTATTGTTCTGGTTTATTCACATGTGTCTGTCCAGCAGCTATCACATCTGACCAGCAGCTATCATACTGAAAACATATTGTTTGCCCATTCTTTAAAATAACAAGCCTTCCTGTGGATTGATTTTACTGCTATTATATCAGTGTTAATCAGTTGCTTCAGAACCCATGCCATATCCAGTGGAGCCTCAAAATGCTATTTTGTTATCATATTTTGACAGTGCGAAAATCCTTCCTCGTTTATTTACTTTCCAAATAGTATTTTGATGAAATGATGCAACACTTTATTGTCTTATTTGCATCTTCAATGAATTGATTTAGTTGATTTCATGCAGCAAGGATCCAGGTTATATCAAACCTAACTCAGGAAAATCTGAAACTCATGAAAGTGTAAGCGACAATATCCCATGCCTTTGATACAAATTCAAATGGCTAGTTGTTTTGTTGAAATTTTTGTAAAGGTTCTGGAGCAAAACATCAGTTAATAAAAGAATAATTAAAGCCTGTGAGAAATGTCTCTTTTTTATTTGTCAATCTTAAATTTGAAAAAAAAATGAACTAAATGCATAACCAATAATCCTTAACATTTGATGGTGCAAAAGTATCAGCTACCAAAGTTATGTGTACAGGCTTTCTTATAGATAGTTACTTCACTATATTGTCATTCATAAATTTTTTTCTCTGCCATAGTCAGTGCTGCTTGTTGTTTTACTGATTCCTTGGCCAGAAGGTTGCAATTAAAAGAATATCAATGAAACTTTAAATGGACATGAATTGTTAGTATTAGTAGAGGATGTTGTGGTATTGTTGATTTTTTATTACAGAATTCACATTTGAGGTATATTGTTGACCTAGTTGAGCCCACCCACTATGCATTTGCACCTTTTTTTTTGCTTATCTTGCAACTTTTTTTTTAACAATTGAATAATTTGGTAGGATCCTCTCTTGGACATTGACTTCAACAACTCTACTTGGACAGGAAGTTGGTCTCAACTCTGCCCTACATGTAAGGTAGTTACTCTAATTCTGTGCATTACTTTGCCCAAATGCAGCATCTATTGGGTGTTTTGATCTCTATTCCTTCTTTTGTTGGACCTATTTTTGACTTCAAGAGAACTCTCATCTCTTATCAGATAATCCGACCTGTTCGGTCGAAGCACTGTCCTCAATGTAAGCACTGTGTGGAGCAATTCGATCATCACTGTCCTTGGATATCCAATTGTGTTGGTAAGGTTAGTAGTAGAATAAACCAAACTATACACAAAAATATATCAATAGATTTTGGCAGAGTTCTTAATCTGTGGATTTGAGATGAAAGACCTTTTTTGCTTGGCTTCATCACTGGCCTTTTTATTTGTTTTTTCAGAATAACAGATGGGACTTTTTTGTTTTTGTTTTTATGGGAGTATTGACATCGTCCATCGGTGCTCTTGTTGCTATTCACAGTAAGTGTTTTATAAGCATATCCTTTAAGTTGGCATGACTAAACAAAGTTTTAACCTGAATGTACTATAATAGGGTTGCGGACATGGTCGCCGCCGATTCCCTCATCTGAGACATGGATGCATCTTTTGATGCTTGAACATCCTGGTGCCGTTTCATTCATGGTGATGGATGCTCTTTTGCTATCTGGAACTCTGACTTTGATGGTGACACAGGCATACCAGGTGACAACTGTTTGCATTTGTTTCCGGCACAAGTTTGGATCCATATGTGATGGGGAGAAATTGCATTTATAAATAAAGGAACCAAATTTAGAAAATTAAAGTATAATGGAGAACTTGAATATGTTATGGAAAGTAATCATTGGGGAGAATTTATCTGAAAAATTGGGTCTAAATCTTTATTATATAAAGTTTTGCTAAACGGACGGCCATGTGTGTCTCTGCAATTGCAAATCTATTGATCTTCACATGACTAGCTCTGATCCAATCTCTCTGCAGGTAGCTCGAAATATCACAACCAATGAGTTAGCAAATTCTGCTCGCTATTCTTATCTTCGGGGAGCGGATGGCCATTTCCGCAATCCTTATAATCACGGATGCCGTAAGAACTGCTCAGATTTCCTTATTCGTGGGTACATTGATGATGAAATAGCTTGGCCATCTCTCCAACAAGCTGTACCACATAAGCATGCAAAAATATGAGATCCAATGATTGCACCGTCACATCTTCTTTCCCTTCATTCCCTTCTTCCATCAACTCCCTATCTTCCAAACTTGATACTTGAAAGACTGGGATGAATGTATATAAGCTGCTGCTGCTCTGGTGGATGTTTCAGGGACTACTTCCACACCAGGTTCTACGATAAGAGGGGGACATGAACTCTGGAGCAGCTCCAGTATTTATAGCTAACTGGTATTTTTATGATGTAATAATTAATATTGGTTGGTTGTAAATCAAGAAAATATAAGATCACAAGAAGTCACGTTGAAAATTCCGTATGGCAAAAGTGATCAGTTGTCTGGTGTGATAGAAGACTGATTCGGAATAGTAACAAGTGGTGAATAATAAACAATCTAAAGATGCAATTAAAATGCGTATGTTTTCATGCATTTCAGGCGTTGTGTGTTTAATACCTGTAAGAAAAAGATTATATCTCGTTCTCAAAGTCGAGAATGTCTTTTATGTTTCATGTGCTGTGTGTTTCATACCTGTAAGAATCCTTCCTAAGGAACTCCAGTTCACTCGACTACTTGCAGAATTGAGCAGATCCCTTCCTTCCTCGACGATGCAGGATCTGCATAATGCCTACAAGCAAAACGAGGTAAAAATGCAAATTTTTATCGCAATGAATTTTATTATTTGATGAAGTTATTTTGATTGGTTCTTGGATTACTGCAGGAAAGAAACATCTCAGCGATGAGAAGGATCAGAGGACATCATTGAATGGCGCAGAAAGAAAATTTTGCAGTTCCTTTTTTTTTCAGCATTGATGACAGACAATAAGGAACATGCTGCTAATCACCAGAGCTCTTGGCTCTCTTTCTTTTTGCCCTTCCTCACATGATTGAAAACATTGGCTATTGATGTTTTATTTCTCTCAAAGAAAACACAGCCTGAAAGATCTATCATGGCCATCGAGTAGCCCCCTCCATTTATGATCCAGTTGCACTCTTCGTGAAGAGGAAGGCAAGAAACCAGGTTGTGTTCATTATGGCCATTGAGGACCATCCATATCAACAACTATTTTGATCTATTTTGTGTTGAATTATTTCTTTTTGATGTTTTCATTTTTTGGTACAAATTCACAAATAGAAGATTGTACACGGGATCGGCACCTGCCATTACCATTACAAACGCCCGGAAATAAAAAGTTTAAAACGGTAAAAATGACCGTTAAACATCATGTTTAATCACTACCTCAACGCCATTTCAAATTTCAAAATTCCCGCCTAAACCAAACGATCGCCGTTACCCGTACGCCGTTAATAAGAAGGTGTCAACGTTCACCTCTCGCTCCGCTCCAAACGTCCGTCTAGACTCCACCGCGTTCCCGGTTATAAAATCCCCTTCTCGTCCCGTTCCCTGTCACGTTTCTCCTTCCTCGCCCTCTCCGCCGGAAACCCTAGCGAGATCAAGATGCGCGAGATCCTCCACATCCAGGGCGGCCAGTGCGGCAATCAGATCGGGGCCAAGTTCTGGGAGGTGGTGTGCGCGGAGCACGGCATCGACCCCACTGGTCGCTACGCCGGCGACAATGAGCTCCAGCTCGAGAGGGTGAACGTGTACTACAACCAGGCTAGCTGCGGCCGCTTCGTCCCCCGGGCGGTGCTCATGGACCTCGAGCCCGGCACCATGGACAGCGTCCGATCCGGCCCCTACGGGCAGATCTTCCGCCCCGACAACTTCGTCTTCGGCCAGTCCGGGGCCGGAAACAACTGGGCCAAGGGGCATTACACTGAGGGCGCCGAACTCATTGATTCGGTGCTCGATGTCGTCAGGAAGGAAGCTGAGAACTGCGATTGCTTGCAGGGTGAGATTTCCTTTCCTCCTGTTGCATACCCTGAACGATTTGTTTTGATAAATCTAAGAAATTAAACGATTTATATTATTCATTATTCAGCGGTGGTGAATCTTAGCTTTTGTCTTTTGTTTTCATTTCTTACGATTCGTTTTTGCCAATGTAGTCGTTGCTACTAGCAGATTTGAGTTTTTTTTTTTTAATCGTAGCTTCTAATTTCCAACTTCGATGATTGATTGATTGAACATGGAGCAGGTTTCCAGGTTTGTCATTCACTAGGAGGTGGGACTGGTTCTGGCATGGGGACGCTCCTCATCTCCAAAATAAGAGAAGAGTATCCAGATCGTATGATGCTAACGTTCTCCGTCTTCCCTTCACCTAAGGTATCTGACACAGTGGTTGAGCCCTATAACGCGACTCTTTCGGTCCACCAGCTCGTGGAGAATGCCGATGAGTGCATGGTGTTAGACAATGAAGCTCTGTATGACATTTGCTTCAGAACTCTTAAGCTCACCACTCCCAGTTGTAAGTATCCCTTCCCCTGTCCACCCTCATACTGTTTTTCTTTGGGCCTGTCAATAGGTAATCAGCATTTATGCAAATTACAGTCGGCGATCTGAACCATCTGATTTCGGCTACCATGAGTGGTGTCACTTGCTGTCTCCGATTCCCCGGACAGCTCAACTCTGACCTCCGAAAGCTCGCCGTCAATCTCATTCCTTTTCCTCGCCTTCACTTCTTCATGGTCGGCTTCGCTCCTCTCACCTCCCGCGGGTCGCAACAATACCGTGCTCTCACTGTCCCCGAGCTCACCCAACAAATGTGGGACGCCAAGAACATGATGTGTGCTGCCGATCCCCGTCACGGCCGCTACCTCACTGCATCAGCCATGTTCCGTGGCAAAATGAGCACCAAGGAGGTGGATGAGCAGATGCTGAACGTGCAGAACAAGAACTCCTCTTACTTCGTCGAATGGATTCCGAACAACGTGAAATCCACAGTCTGCGATATCCCTCCGACTGGATTGAAGATGGCGTCTACGTTCATTGGCAACTCGACTTCCATCCAAGAGATGTTCCGGCGAGTCAGCGAGCAGTTTACGGCCATGTTCCGAAGGAAGGCTTTCTTGCATTGGTACACTGGCGAAGGGATGGACGAAATGGAGTTCACTGAGGCGGAAAGCAACATGAATGATCTGGTCTCGGAGTACCAGCAATACCAGGATGCAACTGCAGATGATGTTGAATACGAAGACGAGGAAGAAGAGGAAGGCGAGTATCAAGAGGACTGATATCAAATTCTCTTCCAATGGTTTGTCGTCAATTTGTATGAATTTTGCATTCATACAGTTACCGATCTCTCTGTTCTGCTTTGGTATGTTCCTTCTAAATATATAACCGTTCTTAAGTTTCCCACGATGAATCTTTTTTTTAAAAAAAAAATTGGTTTTTTAAAAGGGGAGGTGAAATTGTTAGTCAAAAATTAAAGGAACCAAATCGGTCGACCAGAAGCGTGCGCTTGGAATGAACCGCCTCCCGGTTCACTTCTCCCAACTCCGTGCCGCCGCCGAACTCCGCTTCCGCGACCTCCTGAAGCTCTGCATCGCCCGCGGCGACCTCGCCGCCGGCCGCGCTCTCCACGGCCTCTTCCTCAAGTCCCATGTGCCTCCCTCCACCTACCTCGCCAACCACTTCATCCTCCTCTATTCCCACTGCGGCCAACTCCCCCTCGCCCACCAGTCGTTCGACGAAATCCCCCAACCGAACGTCTTCTCCCACAACGCCCTGCTCGCCGCCTACGCCCGCCTCTGCCACCCCGACGCTGTCCGCCGCCTCTTCCTCCGCATCCCCTCCCCCGACCTCGTCTCCTACAACACTCTCCTCTCCGCCTTCGCCGCCGCCAACGGCTCCTACGCCGGCGATGCCATCCGCCTCTTTTCTCGCATGCGCTACCTCGGCTCCGACGCCGACGGCTTCACCCTCTCCTCTGTCATCTCATCCGTCGTCGACGCCGTCGAGCAGTTCCACTCCCTCGCCATCGCCTCGGGTCTCGACTCCTATGTCTCCGTCAACAACGCCCTCATCAGCAGCTACAGTAAAGGCGGTTTCTTGGTCGAAGCCGAGCGGGTTTTCGACGAAATTGTCTGCGAAAGGGATGCGGTTTCTTGGAATTGCATGATCGTTGCGTTCGGGCAGCACCGGCGGGGACTAAAAGCCCTCAACTTGTTTCAGGCAATGGTGAGGAAAGGCTTCGAGGTCGACATGTTCACGCTCGCCAGCGTGCTCACAGCATTCACGGCCGTGAAGGATTCCGCCGGCGGTGCACAGTTCCATGCGCAGATGACCAAGACTGGTTTTGCAAGAAACTCTCACGTGGGCAGCGGCTTGATCGACCTGTACTCGAAGGTCGGCTGGATAGTCGATGCCAGGAAGGTCTTCGAGGAGGTTGATAATCCTGATTTGGTTGTCTGGAACACGATGATCTCAGGGTACTCGCTCAATGATGAATTCTCAGAGGAAGGCCTTGAATGCTTCCGCGGTATGCAGCGGGCTGGTTTCAAGCCGGATGATTGCAGCTTTGTGTGCGCCATCAGTGCATGCTCGAATCTGTCATCCCCGTCGCAGGGGAAGCAAATGCATGGACTAGCCATTAAGACTGAATTGCCAAGCAACCAAATCTCTGTTGGCAATGCACTGGTTTCCATGTACGCGAAGTGTGGAAATCTCAAGGATGCAAGTATGCTTTTCGAGAGGATGCACCAACGCAACACGGTCTCATTCAATACTATGATCGCGGCTTATGCTCAGCATGGACTTGGTTTGGAAGCATTGGAGCTGTTCAAAGTGATGCTTGATTCAGATAA
Organism: Curcuma longa; assembly: GCF_044706935.1. Lineage (NCBI taxonomy): Eukaryota > Viridiplantae > Streptophyta > Magnoliopsida > Zingiberales > Zingiberaceae > Curcuma > Curcuma longa. The sequence continues at coordinate 6,418,950 of NC_133870.1, forward strand.
TGAGCCCACAAGCATCACATTCATCTCGGTGTTGTCTGCGTGTGCTCACACTGGGAGGGTTGATGAAGGATGGGAATATTTTGATTCTATGAGGCAAAAGTATGATATTGAACCCGGAGAAGAACATTATTCATGCATGATTGACCTCCTGGCTCGCACCGGGAAGTTTGAGGATGCCAAGAAGCTAATTGAATCGATGCCGTTTGATCCAGGCTTGATAGGATGGGCTACTTTGCTCAGTGCTTGCAGGACCCATGGAAACTTGGAGGTTGGAGCAATGGCAGCAGAGAAGCTTCTCCGGCTGGATTCTTCTAATGCAGCTGCTTATGTGATGCTCTCAAATATTTATGCCAGCACGGGTAGATGGGATGAGTTTGCGAAAGTACGAAAGATGATGAGAGGTAGAGGGGTGAGGAAGAAACCTGGATGCAGTTGGATTGAACTGGGGAAGCAAATCCATGTGTTTGTTGCCGATGACGTATCACATCCAAGGATTAGAGAAATTTACTTGTTCTTGGAGGAGATTTTGAAAAAAATGGAACAGGCTGGGTATGTCCCAGATATGGCACTGGTGCCTAGAAGGGACAACATTTCTGAAGGAGATACGAGGCTCGGATACCACAGTGAGAAACTCGCTGTTGCCTTTGGGTTGATCAGTACTGGAGAGGGTGTGCCTCTACTAGTGGTGAAGAATCTTAGGATATGTGGAGATTGCCATAACACGATCAAATTTGTTTCTGCAATGACTGGAAGGGAGATCACTGTGAGGGATGCACATAGGTTTCATTGTTTCAGTGCTGGAAGTTGCTCTTGTGGAGATTTCTGGTGACATAACCCTCAAGCAGACTAGTGTACTTTTCGCTTGGAACTCAATTATCGCAACACTCATCCAATCATCTAAAGAAACTGCGGTTAGTAGGTTCGGAACTTGTTTTTCTCTAGAATGCATGGCATTTGCACTTTCAGAGAAATTGAAATCCTTGAATCTTCTAAATTTTGCAACTAAGGGTCATCAGGTGTCGAATGGACAGCAGTTAATGTGCTTATTGCATACGGATACCAGCTAAGGGAAGAGGTGAATCTTGATCAAAGATCTCGACTTCATTTACTGGCTAGAAAGTTAAGCAAAGGAACGAATTATAATATTTACTCTCGATCCTACCAATATTTGTAAACTGGATTGTGGTTTGTTTTAGTTGCATTGGAATTGAATGAATAATTGTTATACTGATCTATTCATTTTAGGATTTAGGATTCATTTTCCATGAGCAAATCCTCATTGAGACCTGCTATTGGGTGCAAACAAAGGTAAGCATTACAATTCTTCCGGTTTGAGCATATATATGATGATTTGCAATTCACATGTTTCTTTTACCTCAAATTATGTGGTTTGACATATAGAAATTAGCTTTCTGCAATCGAAAATGGAAATTGTTGTATCAGATACCTGTTACCTGCTGAACAAATATTCATGTCAACATGTAAATACCAACTGATTGCAGGTTAACTGGAATTTCATGTATGGTATGCTTTTGGAGTTTTAGTCATGTACTGTTTTTCTTTTACACTTGTTCTTAGAACTTGATTAGTCAAACAATGTTTTGTGAGATTATATAGCGTTGGAAGGTGCAAAATAGGATTCTCTTGCAATTCACATTTCTACATTTTAGTGTTCAATTGTATCTACAGTTTTAAGTAGCCTTTACTTGTGGTATTTTAGGTGATTAATGTTCGAAAACACAAAATCTGTTGTGGTTTTAGGTGATCAACTATCCAAGAAACATTAGTCACACTCACAGCGATGTGCATGTAGCAAGGCTAGGAAAGAAAGCTAGGTGCTCAAGGAGAAGACTACCATAACACAACCGCAAGGGCCTATAACTAAAGGGAAAAAAAAAAGGATTAAGGAACAAGCTGAGCTCTTCCACTGTGTTCCAAGGACTGCTTGTGGCTTTTTCTTACCTTGCTTTTCTTAAGGTCGTCGAATACTGAGGAAGTCCTGGCTTAATCTGTGTTAACTACCAAGAGAACTGAGGAGGTTGCTCTTTGCACAGTTAGGTTTATATGAGGTGGATTGACAGGGGAGCGAGGACGACTGTCCATCTAGTCAATTTAGCACAGTAAGAGCCTCTACCTTAGATATAGTGAGCACAACCAAAGAGTTGACACCATATTTTAGTAAACAGACTTTGTTTGACATGAATAGAGACGGAGTTGTTCAGAAATGATATTAGGAAATGACCCAAAAGACAATGAATGTGCTTGATCTACATATAATGTAGTATCACGTGTGCGATAAACATTCATCAGATGCGAGTGTTCACAGAGATAGTGAGTACAAAGTAAGGCTACAATGGCATGCAGTATTTTGATGAGTTCTTTTCAGAGGTTGCAGAGATGAAGATTTCAGTAGTTAAACAACAAGAGCAGAAGGAATTCTGGCTTTTTTTTTTTAATATCAATGCTAATGTTGCCTAATTGCATACTTATCTTATTCCTTGAGACACTGGTTTCAGAGAAAGAGAACACCAGTAAAGCAATTCCAGTTAGTGTAAGGAGCAAGAATGAAAGTCTTTTAATTTTGGACAGCAATTGAATGACAGCAGCAACAACAGCCTTGTGAGGGAGGGAACGTTACTGAAATCAATCTGAAGAGAGGTGAGAATAAAAAACTTATCTGTCTTTTAATAATCAGCTATTTCTTAATCATTTAACAATGAAGAAGGTATATTAGCATGTGATTGAGGCATGCTCGACCTTGTTCGATTAACGAGGGAAGTCTCTGGGACAATTCATTTCAGTTGTTACATACACTAATAATAACAAAACTCATTGGGGTATGTGAGATTTAATTGGGTTCCTCCCAATCACACACGACTTCTCTTTTGTTGCATTCTAAGTGCCAACTTTATCATCTATGTTGTCGAAAGGAGAAACCTTTCAAGGGCAAAGGCAATGGTGAGGATGATGGAAGTAGAGCTTGGCTAAGCTATAGAGATATATATAGGACAGTAGTCAAAGAGACAACACTAATTGAATATATATAACATAGAGAGAGCTATGTTGTCTTCCATTTTATTCCTCTTGGCTCACCTTCTCATGCATGCATGCAAGTTTCTTTAATCATGAGCCACAAGCCAAGCACTACTACTACTGACCTATTCAATATATTAATATATACAGTGTTATTGTTCATGAGTTGCTGCTTTACAACCCCCGGAGCATAACTGAGTTGGTTACGATAGAGCAGAATTGCAGAAGAGGACAAGAGTTCGAATCTCGACGAAGCGGAGTAATACCCTCCTCCGTCGTGACCAACTGCAGTTTCTCAATTTACCTCCTCACAGATGGTCGTGGGGCCGACCGTATGGGGCCATTGGGGTGGCGGATTCCACCTTTTTGTAGAAGATTAGTTGCTTCCTTACAACTACAACAAGTAGTGTTATTTATATAAGTGTTCAAAAGGTATATATAGCCCATGGCTTCCACATGCATGGATTGGATCATTGGATGCAAAGGTTTGGCATCTACTTCTTTTCATTAAACTACATAAACATACATGGCCACGTGCTTCGGCAACCTAAGCTTTTTGTATTATAAAATTTATTTTATTAAAAAGGCTTGTGTGATTAATTTGACCAGGAACTGAGCTGCTGCAAGAAAAGCTCAGAGACATCATCAACTTGGTGTTTTAAACCAGCTCTGCCTTATGCCTTTGGCTTCTTATTCAAAGTTGCACTGCAATGGCTGCAAAAGAACTAATAATTTATGGTCAGATTCCTTGAGCATCACAAAGCTGCATGGAGATCTGTGTTCAGTTAAGCAATTTTTAACCTTGAGAATTAATTACTACCAGAAACAAAAAGTTGGACTTGAATTTCTTTTTCTTCTTTGAGCAGCTGCTGCTGAGCTGAGTCTAGCTTCTTGGAAAGCTTGTTGTGCAGGCAAAAGGCAAATTGCTGCGCCATTTTATTGTCAACTGCTTGGTGGCAATGTCACTGAGCGAGAGGAACAATGTTCTTGGCCACTTCCATCAATGGAGGTCATTGCTCACACTGATCATCAGCTTCTAAACCAGATTGATGGTTGAGGAAGGTGTGCATGCATCCAAAATATTGTTATCAGACCACCAAATCTTTTGTCTGCATGCGAAATCCAATAATTTACTGTGGCCACCACCGCCCCTCCTTGAAAAGAAAACCAGCCTGGTTTTCTGAGCTCCATGCTTTTCCTTTCTTGCTCCATAAGAAGGAATGCTCCCCTTCCCTTCCTCGCCCTTGCATCTCATGAGCCTTTCATGGAGTTCGGAGGTGCGCTGAGCATGGTGGATGGGTTAGCAGTAGCTGGCGGTACTGGTTCTTCAGAAGGTGGCAGCCTTCTGTCTCGTTCTCTGACTACCTCCAGTGGTACCACTGAGCCCTGCTGCAAGCCAAAGGGGCTCCTTGGTTGTGCCTTTCAGAGGGCATCTGAGGCAATGGTACCTCCCTTCGACTCTCTCTTCCCTGATGGGGAGCAAATGCTGAGCTTTTCAGCAACTTCCAAGCAAGATAGCTTTGTGCTCAGCTGTGATGGGGCACTGCCTTCTTACTACCCTTCCCCTCCATCACCTTCCCCAAAACCCTATCTTTGGAATCCGGGTAACTTGGACCATCACCTCTTAGTCAGATCTCCTCTTCTTCCTTCTTCTCATATTCCACTGTTGCTGTTCTTCACTATCTGATTTGCCTCTTCTTCTTCTGTTACAGGGTTGTATTCTGGGTGTCATGATGTGAGTAGCAATGGTGTTTTGGCAGAGGGGAAAGGGCCATTTACTCCATCTCAGTGGCTGGAGCTAGAGAACCAGGCCTTGGTTTACAGATACATTGCTGCAAAGGTACCAATACCACACAATCTTCTCAACCCTATCAAGAGAAGCCTTGGCATTTCAGGGCTCCCTCACTTCTCAGTTGGATCCTTTGGCTCAAGTGCATGTAAGGCTTTAACTCTGTAGATATCATTAGAAAGATCCATTCTTTGTTTAGCTTTGTTCGAAAATTCGCCTTAAAACTGCAATGAAACACTATTTTGGAGTCTCATTCATTGGCTGTTCTCTCTGTTCAACTTGAGTGAATCGAAGAACTCATGTTCTTCATGTCTATATCGATTAATCAAAAGAAACAACTAATGAAGCTTTAGTTTCCCATTTGATATGTCTCGGTAGCTTAGGCTATAACAGTGGTAAAGTAGATGATCAATGTAACTTATTCATGTGTTTTGGTAGTTGGTTGGGGATCATTCTACCTGGGGTATTCTGGAAATAATGATCCGGAGCCCGGTAGATGCCGTCGAACTGATGGGAAGAAATGGCGGTGCTCGAGGGATGCAGTTGCTGATCAAAAGTACTGTGAGCGTCATATAAACCGGGGCCGCCATCGTTCAAGAAAGCATGTGGAAGGCCAATCTAGCCGCGCCGCGAAAGCGATGCCTGTTGTGCCCCTTTCACGGTCAGCCTCCTCAACAGTTTCTGGTGGTGAATCAACCAGTGGCCTCGGGGTTCCGCAATCACAGACTACTATCAACTTGGCCACAAGTGAACCTTCCCCTGCACCATTCAACACGTATAACTTCTGATAACCATCGTTTATTCTTGTTTCAATCGGTTGCATTTTTTTGGTTCCTGGCCATAAACATAAACATAATCATCTTATCTGATTTTTGCTTCAGTTTCTATTGTCTTAGAGCATTCATACTGTTGTTTTGCAACTTGTGACTTGCTGAAGATACATATCTTGTTCTTCCTAACAGTTTACCTATCACAAGTCGGGTTAGTAGGACGAAAATAAAAACCGTCACAAGTAACCTAGCGATGTCACGAGTTTTCACTTGCATGCTTTGAGCTTTCTAGTTGTAGGATATCAGTTCTTCCATTTTTAATAGGTCGTCTACAACTACTATGGATAATTAGCTATATGTATATAGTATTTGATCAAAGTGTGGCTAGACTTAGTTGTGTGCATTACACTTTTGAATGTGATCTTGAGATTTCTCTAGTGACAAACTAAATTCCTTTTCCTTGTGATAGATACTAGAGAATCTGAATTACCGATCTCTATTACATATTTTTCCTTTTGATGGATTGTTTTCTGGTTTCTCACCATTGTAGATCCATAATATTGTGTTTGTACTTTTATAAATTGTGCCCTCCTTTTACTTGATTTGTGATCGACTGCGTGCAGGAAGCCACTGAGCAAAGAAGACGCGAAAGATGATGGACATGAAGCCGCGAATCTCTCTATATCAGCTTCTATGAGCTCGAAAGCCATGACATCGATGCCCATCTCAAGAAAACAAAGTGGAGAGTTTCAACTTGTTTCCACTGGTTCTCATTTCAATCCAGAAAGTAGTTCTTTATCGGACATCAACCTTTTACCCTCCTCATTGAAGCTTGATGTTCTACGGCCGCAATCCAATCCTCTTCATCATTTTATTGACGACTGGCCCCAAACCCGACCCCATCATTCAACTGTTACCTGGCCTGAGATTGAAGACATGCAATCTGAAAGAACTCAACTTTCCATGTCGATATCAATGGCTTCCTCTGAATTCTCATCCTCTACTAACCATGACACTGATACACTCTCACCCCTTAAACTGTCGCGTGAATATGATCTTGCTCGGTTGGATTCACAGTCGTGCAGGATAAGCGAAGGCAACCAAAGGCAAGCGAGTTGGATTCCAATCTCCTGGGGGGCTTCCATGGGGGGACCTCTCGGCGAGGCCCTTAAAAACACTAACAACTCAACCAAGGATCAAAGCAAGACCTGTTCATCATCATCATCACTGAACATCTTGACTGGCTGCTGGGACTCTAGTCCACAGTTGGAATCCTCTTCGACCGGCATCCTGCAGAAAACTTCATTTGGATCGCTGACCAGCAGCACAGGGAGTAGCCGGAGGATCGAGAACAAGAAGACCAACGAGAGCACCGGAAGTTTGTGCAACAATCTCCTCGGCCCAACCATCCCTTAGCACATGCAACTGTTAACATCAATTCATCATCGAGGCTGATGATAATGCTCGAAAATTCCTATATGGTTGCATGTCTATATGTTTTGCTTTCCCTTCTGTATTCAGTTTTTTCTATTGCGATCTTTCTGGGTGGCTCCAAAATTTGCTTTTTACAAAGCTGGAGAGTACCTTGTATTTGATTTGAATCAAATCTATATTGTGTAAGCCTTCAATTCGATAAGTGTTGCTGTGTGAGACCACAAACAACTTCAAATTATTGCTGAAGTAGAATGATGTTCACGCAACAGTGAAGAATCTATCTAAACATGAACATGTTCATGGAAACGCGAAATTCTCAAGCCGCAACTTGGAGCATTGTCATGCAAAATAAAAGGTCAAGTTTTACCTGATTAATAACCGAAACTCTGAGAGACGAGGAAGAGCTGACGGACGGAACTTGTTTTGGGGAAAATGGTTGCTACAGGAGAGAACTGACAAGATCTTTGTTTAATCTGCTGAAAAGGATGTTTTTATAGTTCACGACTAAATTAATCAGCAAGAAGCAGAGGAACCATGCATCTAAATCCTGTCGCCGGCGGCGGAGGCGAAGGTGCTCGTTGAATCGCTGCCTTGAAGACCTGCAACTAGCGACTAGGTCGCGACGAGGTTGGAAAATTGAGAGCTATGGTAAATAATAACTAAAATATTGTCCTTCAATGTACCACCGATGTCGTTGTAGTATAGTGGTGAGTATTCCCGCCTGTCACGCGGGTGACCCGGGTTCGATCCCCGGCAACGGCGTTTTCAATTTTTTTCCCCTTTTTTCTGTATTTTTTTTCTTCCATTTGCTCTTTTCGAAATTGCACCAGTTAAACTACCTTCGTTCGAGCCATTGAACCAACTAGACATGGCCCAGTAGGCCCAATAATTCATGTTGGGCTTTAAATTGGGCTCGTTTCCTCTTCAAAGCCAACTCGTGGGCTTCAATCTACGGAGCAGAAGCTCGACTCCCTGCTTAGGGCTCACCGCAACCGATGAGCGATTCCGGCGATCATGGTCGCCGCAGTAGCCCCGTGGACGTCGCCCCGCTCACCGCTGCCTCCTATCTCGATCCCCACTATTGGTCTGACCGTTCGCCACTCTTCTCCCCCTCTTTTCCTTCGCTTCGCTTCCTCCCTCAATCGCTGTTCTGACTTCATAGGGACGAGAGGTTCGCCGCCGAGGAACACTATGAATGGTTCAAAGACTACTCCCACTTCCAACACCTCCTCCGCCCCTTCCTCAATCCATCCCACTCGGTAACTTAACCGTGCTCGTTTTCTCACTGACGCGTCCGGCATGCGTGCATAGTTATAGCATTCAATTTGGATTCTTTGGTATTGCTAGGTATTGGAGATCGGTTGCGGCAACTCGCGGCTCTGCGAGGAGCTTCGCAAGGATGGCGTGGCCGACATGACCTGCGTCGACATCTCTCCTGTCGCGGTTGAAAGGATGCGGAGCCGCTTTCGAGACAAGGGACTTGAAGGTGATGAGTCTGAGTAGGATTTCCGCTGCTCTTGCGTTGCTTGTGGAAATGTCAACTTCGACGGTCTGACATGAAGGTTTCTTTTTTTTTTTCCTTTTGGCTTGCACCGGCAGGCATCAAGGTGGTTCAGGCCGACATGCTAGACCTACCTTTTGGCAGTGAGTCCTTCGATATCGTGATCGAGAAAGGCACCATGGTAAAGGCTGGAATGCTCTTTGGACGTATAATTCCCTTTTGCAATCTGTATCATAAATGCATTTTCCTTTTTCTTCCATCCTGCTTGATTGGTGATATTGATGTCTCATTATATCAACTTGCTTACTGCCAATGAAATCTACTGAAGAATTATTTCTATCAGTTTATGCTTGTTCTTTAGTGGCTGTAATATTAGTTAGATTTCCTAGCATTATGCAGTGAATTTTAGTCTACTTAGTTGTCAAATTTAATGCTAGTTTGAAGGAGAGCCAACCCTAGTATTCTTTTTTACTCTTCAAAAAAAAAAAAAAATCCAACACATGCATTCCTTTGCTTGGATAGCTCATTTTAAGGAGAGCAATGTACCACTTAATATCCACTGGATATCTTTTTCTAGGGTAGCTATTACTAACATATAAGTCTTGATTAGGTTCTTTGCTAACAACATAAGGGGCAAGTGGTCACCAATCAATCATATTTGTATCCCAGCAAAAGATCTTGGCTTTGCATGCTTTTTATCAATATTTTGAAAAATGTCTCTGGTTAAGTCGAGTTGTTCCACCTTTGAATTCAGCAAGTGTAATCTACTCCAATCCACCCAGCTACAAGGGAGGGGGAATGTTAAAATGTGTAAGTCTAGATCTGGTCTTTTCCACACTTTAATCTTTCCCGATAAGTAGTTTTAACATCAAACTAAATGTTATTACTCATCCCATATCAATTTCCTTATGCTCATTTTTCTGTCTATCCTCTCATTCTTCTCTTAATTTACTTTATGGAAATATTGTAGTAGTATTTATACTCAAATACTTTCATAAATGTTGCATAGAATAATCAGTGTTTACGATCTCATGCATGTTTATACTGGACAAGATATGGGTGACTTATGGAAAGAATGTGCAAAAGATACCCATGTAATTGCATCCATAGAAAAAATTCAAAAGTTACTGATGTACTTACCTGGTTTTTTAATGTCTCCAAGAACTTAGATTTAGTCTTGATATATGTGAACTATATATTTTTGATTTAAGGACTGATTTTTTTATTAAATATGAAATTGTACTATAGTATTCGAGAATTGGACTGGGTGGAAGGATTATCTGCTTTTAATTATCACAACAAAAATTATTTATTTTTCACTATGATGATTTAGACATACCGCGGATATTTTATCTTCATCATGGAAACCTTTTAAATCTTATTCCTTGGTTCATAATTCAAGCTTTTGTTTTTATCACTGCTAGGAATGTTCATGAGTTTGTATCATTAATCTAATTAGTTAGTTTTTGTGAGCTGACATTAGTCCTTTAATATATTTTTTAATTCTGTGGCATTAAACATCCTTTTTAAAGGATGTATTGTTTGTGAACAGCGGTGATCCATGGAATCCCCATCCCGAAACACTAAATAAGGTGATGAAAATGCTTGAAGGCGTTCATAGTGTTCTAAACCCAGAAGGCATCTTTATTTCAATTTCTTTCGGACAGGTAGTCGGCTGAATACGATACATTCACTTAGTTTCCTACTACATCTCTCTATTTTACCATTTCTCACATGTTAGTTTAACTTGCAGCCACATTTCCGGCGGCCACTATTTGAAAGAGTCGACTTTACCTGGTCTGTAGAGTGGAAGACCTTTGGTGAAGGTTTCCATTATTTCTTCTACATCCTGAAGAAGGTTTTTTTTTTTTTCAGATGCTCCTTATTTGACGATCGTCTTAGAAGTTTTCATCATATATTATTTTTGTACCAAAAAGGCATTTATTCTTAGTGTTTATTGTGTGTAATCAAAATGAATTTCTCATATGCATTGACATTTTCCAGGGGAGGAGGATATTGAAAAGTGATGATTGCAAAAATGAAAGGTCGGGTGTTCCATCTATCAACTTATTACACGAAGAACTGGAGGACGAGGATTACATGTTCCGGACCACCTTATGCGATGAGCTTGAGAACTAAAGAAGCAAATTCTGATCACTTGTTTATTCTAAATGATTGCCAACTTGCATCCCTAAGCTGTGAAATGGATAATCGTCATAGGAAATATATAGATAAACTTATTGATTGAGGTTAATTGTGTGTCCTTGCGATGTCATAATTAGGCAAATTTATCACCTCTAAGATATTGCCGTATGCTTTTCCCCTCCATGATTTTGCAAGAACACTCATTCCTTTACTATACGATTTAAATAATATTTTTTATAAGGTAACACTCTCTATATAATTTGTCGACCCTTATCAGACTCTCAAAGAAATGAACAAGTTAGATTAATTAATTATTATATAATTATGACAAATAAATTAGATTAAATTAAATTTTATTATAAATTATATAATAATTTAATTACTTACTGTTTGATGGTAAATATGTAGGTATGATATGATAAATAATACTTAGAATTAGGTTAATGTACTGTTAAATAGTAATTAAAAGTATAATAATTTACTTATATCTCAATGGTTCCTGTGTGATAATAAGTAAAGCGAGGAGATGGAATTCTTAGATAATGAGGATTCAAAATTCACCCAGATATAATTACTGATGATATTGAATCGCTCATCATATTCTGATTTACTCTGACGATTGACAGCAAACTTTGGATGGACCAGCTGGATTAATATGTGCAGATCCAGCTGGATACCATTTATATTGAGCTCTGCTCAACTTCAATCATAGGAAAACTCCAAGGGCGAAAAGCATAAAGCTGAAAATATTGCAATGCAGATCCAAATAATTGCCAGGAAAGTAAGTTCACTTAACTTTTTTTTTTCCTGCAGATTAAAGGAAGTTGTCTGAACAAGTCTATGTATTATTATTATTAATAATAATATTATTATTTTTAACAAGTTTAATTAAGAACAACAAGTAGGTTTAATATATTCCTCTTTGATCTAATTTTTCTTTTTTCTAAGAACAACAAGTTTAATATTTTTTTTTCTAAGATCTCTATAACGATACGATATTATCCACTTTGGACTCATACCCTCCTAATTTTATTTTTGAACTTTACCCAAAAGGCCTCGTACCATCCAATAATCTTATCAGAGCGGATCCATGTGGTGGGGGCTCTTATTAATTCCGTTGAGACAGTTAAGGGGCGGGATCCGTTGGAAATCCGTAACAATAAGGGGTCCGTTGAGACCATTAAAGAAGGGCTCTCAGTCGTATTTTATTTCAGGAGTAGATTGTTGTGATACAATCAAAGTTTTACATTGAAAAAATATATGAAAAAGATCCTGGGATTATAAGATATAGAAAATATCTTGTTGGTATGAGACTTTTTGAATAAAGTTCAAAAATAAAATTATGAGGGCATAGGCCCAAGGTGGATAATATCGTATCTTTGTGGAGATATATATATGGATTTCATCGGATCTAACATCCCTAAACTGTGAAATGAATAATTATCATAGAAAATATATAGATAAACTTATTGATTGAGGTTGTGTGCCCTTAGGATGTCATAATTAGGCAAATTTATCAGCTCTAAGATATTGTTGTATGCTTTTCCCCTCCATGCTTTTGCAAGAACATCTATTCTGTTTTGTTGTAACTTGTTTTGGTTAATAGAATGCAATTTGAAATTATAATGCCTAATTGGTTATATATTGTGGTTTCCTATTGCTTGAACAGTTGTTGACTAGTTCAGTGATACATTAACCCCTGGAGTATTAATTAAAAAGAGAGAAGGTGTCCCGGTTACAATGTAGCAATTATAGTCGTTAATTTGGATTGGGTTTGCCGGGTTGGTCCTGCCCCGCCAAGCAATTTAAGTAAGTTGGGTTAAAATTTTATCAATTCATTTTAAGATGAGTTTAGATAGGTTGATCTGCCTAGACTTGCGACCCGCGTGGATTGGTCTGCGGCAGACTTGGACTAGCCTGCGGATTGAAAATGTTTATTTATTTATTTTAAAATTTAAAATTAAAATAAAAAACTCAATGAATTAGTAAACTTGATCCATCTAAATTAAAGTTTAATAATTTCAACTTAAATAATTTCTGTATTTCAAACTTAAAATTTTAATATTTTTAAAATTTTTTGATAGGTCCGTGGGTTGACCACCTAACCTACAATCTGTCTTGAGTTGGGTTGGATTGAAGATTTTTTAACCCGCCAAATTAGTAGGTCGGTTTGTCCCGCCCTGTTGTATGATGGGTTTTTAGTGGGTTAACTCACTCCGTCATAAATTAGCCTATTTGACAGCTTTAGTAGCAATAGAGTGCTTATGCAATCTTTCAAGCATCTTGGTTTGATTCTCAATTAAGATGTATTGTAGGACTACAACGACAATCGTTTATAGGATTAGGATTAGATAGTTTGTACTAGCAAGAGAGAAGAAGAATATGAAAAAGAAATTTCATTAGTGGATATAAATTATGAATTGAAAATTGATAAAATTATATTAAATGTCATTGAGTTATGTGCAAAAAAAATTTTAATTCGTCGAAGTCTAAGTATATCAATATTGAATTTTTGACGATTAAATAAAAAATTCAGAGTAATAAAGTCAATTAAGTATATTAACATCATAAATTCTTTATCGATGGATCCACTCATCAAAGACTTGTATTCAAGATATTTCATAAGCATGTGAACCATATGATATTCATTTTTTAGATAAAGTATCTATTTAGTGGAATCTGTATTTGATATTTTTTTTATTTGATATTTTATATTGGTGAACACATATATATTCTAGTTATTATATGCACTAAGGTTTACAAATACATGTACATTTTATTTTGATATTCTGAAATAAAATTATCATAAATTACTAATACAATAATTGAAATACAATATTTATAAATATGATATGACTTCATTGAAGTTGTAAGGATAAATCATTGTTTATTGGAGTAGTATTGCATAAAGTGTTTGTAAATACGATTTGAATTGGTTGAAGTAATAAAGAGAATCAATTAAGAATAGACATGCGCGATTCACATTTTATTTTATGCAACTTTTATACTACACACCTATATAATATATAAGATGTATATGATTTATGACATTAGTATTCTCATTATTTCAGATTTTATTACTATTATAGTATTTTTACTCATGAAATTAATGGACTAAATTATTTTAAAATAATATTTTTACTCATAAAATTTGATATTGTTGAGCTCAACTAATTAGGAATTCATTATGTGTTACATATAAAAAAAAAGATAAATCCCAGTTAACTTCATTGACTATCCCTGGGTGATCGACCCGGCCCTAGGGAAGTTTCCCACCGGCCACTAGGATAAATCGGGAAGTGCACGCAACGGTCAGCTCAGACGTCCAGCATCCTTTGATTGCGCTTCCCATTTGGAAGAAAAATTATGTGTTACATATAAAAAATGATAAATCCGAGTCAGTCGCATTGAATCAATCCCTGGAGGTGATCGGCCCGGCCCCACGGAAGTTTCCCACCGACCACTAGGGTAAATTGGGAAGCGCACGTAGTTGGGGATCGAACCGCGGGTGCCTGAGTGACAACTTAGATGTCCTACCGTGGTACCATGGCCCTGGGGACATGTGGTACATATAGAATCATATATATATATATAGTCCAAATGAAAAATGATTAATATTATTTTTCCGTTAGGTGCGTTTACATGTTGATCAAAACATGCGGATATTACTAATACCGACAAATCCAATAAATTACATTTATTGGATGCGTTATTATGAGTTGGATTTATTAGATGGGGATCCAATGGGTAAAAACTTGTGAACCTACTTTTCAATTATTATTGTTGGATTGATAATAAATTCAGATCTGAGAGGTTAACTGGGATCTGCGTAAAAACTTGTGGTCCCCATAGCTAGGATCATTATTGAGTACGATTTTTTTTTTTTTACTATCCGAAGAGGTATCAGTCGTCGACCAATGAGATTCTATATCAGACTCTCAAAGAAATGCACAAGTTAGGTTAATTAATTATTATATAATTATGACAAATAAATTGGGATTAAATTAAATTTTTTTATAAATTATATAATAATTTAGTTAATTACTGTTTGATGGTAAATATGTAGGTATGATATGATAAATAATACTTAGAATTAATTAGGTTACTTTACTGTTAAATAGTAATTAAAAGTAAAATAATTTACTTGTATCTTAATGGTTCCTGTGCGCATATAGTTGTGCTCCGGGATAATGATGCGATAATAAATGATCATGAGGAGATAGATTTCTTAGACAATTATGAGGTTCAAAATTCACTCAGGTATAATTACTTATGATATTGGATCGCTCATCATTTTCTGATTTACTCTGACAATCGACAGCAAACTTTGGACCAGCATTAATATTTGCAGATCTAGCTGGATACCATTAATTATATTGAGCTCTGTTCAACTTCAATCATAGGAAAACTCCAAGGGCGAAAAGCATCAATTAAAGCTGGGGCCAATGATCTCGACATCCATATTAATATTGCAATTTGGAAAGCAGATCCAATGAATTAACAGGAAAGTAAGTTCACGGGCGCAGCATAAAGCAGAAAAGCATAAAGCTAGCTGGGAAATATTGCAATGCAGATCCAAATAATTGCCAGGAAAGTAAGTTCACTCAACATCTGCACAGAAAATCAAGTCGTCTTCTTGGTTCTTCTGCATATCTAACAGGATAGCAATCGAGCTCTTTACAACTTCAATCAGGGAAAAATTATTAATATTATTTTTCCGTTAGGTGTGTTTACATGTTGATCAAAATATGCGGATATTACTAATACCGACAAATCCAATAAATGTACATTTATTGGATGCGTTATTATGAGTTGGATTTATTAGATGGGGATCCAATGGGTAAAAACTTGTGAACCTACTTTTCAATTATTATTGTTGGATTGATAATAAATTCAGATCTGAGATTATATATATATGCGTTATGGTCCCCGTAGGATCATTATTGAGTACGATTTTTTTTTTTTTTTACTATCCGAAGAGGTATCAATCGTCGACCAATGAGATTCTATATCAGACTCTCAAAGAAATGCACAAGTTAGGTTAATTAATTATTATATAATTATGACAAATAAATTAGGATTAAATTAAATTTTATTATAAATTATATAATAATTTAGTTACTTACTGTTTGATGGTAAATATGTAGGTATGATATGATAAATAATACTTAGAATTAATTAGGTTACTTTACTGTTAAATAGTAATTAAAAGTAAAATAATTTACTTGTATCTTAATGGTTCCTTGCGCAATAGTTGTTCCGGGATAATGATGCGATAATAAATGATCATGAGGAGATAGATTTCTTAGACAATTATGAGGTTCAAAATTCACTCAGGTATAATTACTTATGATATTGGATCGCTCATCATTTTCTGATTTACTCTGACAATCGACAGCAAACTTTGGACCAGCATTAATATTTGCAGATCTAGCTGGATACCATTAATTATATTGAGCTCTGTTCAACTTCAATCATAGGAAAACTCCAAGGGCGAAAAGCATAAAGCTGGGGCCAATGATCTCGACATCCATATTAATATTGCAATTTGCAAAGCAGATCCAATGAATTAACAGGAAAGTAAGTTCACGGGCGCAGCATAAAGCAGAAAAGCATAAAGCTAGCTGGGAAATATTGCAATGCAGATCCAAATAATTGCCAGGAAAGTAAGTTCACTCAACATCTGCACAGAAAATCAAGTCGTCTTCTTGGTTCTTCTGCATATCTAACAGGATAGCAATCGAGCTCTTTACAACTTCAATCAGGTAATCAAGCCAACTTTCTTCTTCTCTACGTTTTTTTTTGGTCAATTTTTTCTTTAGTATCTCTGCTGCATCTTTCTACTCTTTCTCTCTGGGTCGTCTCATATATGAACAATATCAATTAACTTTTTTTTTCCTGCAGATTAGAGGAGGTTATGTGAACAAGTCTATTTATTATTATTCTTTCAACAAGTTTAATTAAGTCGTCTTCTTGGTTCTTCTGCATAGCTAACAGGATAGCAATCGAGCTCTTTACAACTTCAATCAGGTAATCAAGCTAACTTTCTTCTTCTCTACGTTTTTTTTTGGTCAATTTTTTCTTTAGTATCTCTGCTGCATCTTTCTCTTTCTCTCTGGGTCGTCTCATATATGAACAATATCAATTAACTTTTTTTTCCTGCAGATTAGAGGAAGTTGTGTGAACAAGTCTATTTATTATTATTCTATTATTATTCTTTGAACAAGTTTAATTAAGAAAGTAGATCTGATATATTCCTCTTTGATCTTTTTCTGTTTGTGTTAAGATTTTTTTATAAGCCTTGGTTATTAGACCTTACGGGATAAAGCTTGGTTGCTGTTGTAAGATCTCGGGTATTATATGTGCTTTTTAGGAAGTTGAATATCATGAATAATATCTGGTTTATCTAATTTGTTCATTTACCTTTTGTTCCTGATGATCAGAGTAAATTTAATTTTGGTTAACAAGTACATGTTCCCTTTTTTTTATTACTGTTTCTATTGCAGATTTGTTTCTGAGATCCAACTACTATGTGTTTCTTTTAATATATGCAAAGATGATTATAAATAGTATCTAATCTATCTAAAATCATTGATCAATAGCAGCAGTTATGGACGTAGATCTGATATATTATTATTCTTTCAACAAGTTTAATTAAGAACAACAAGTAGATCTGATATATTCCTCTTTGATCTTTTTCTGTTTGTGTTACTATTTTTTTTCCTAAGATCTCGGCTATTAGCCGACCTTACGGGATAAGGCTTGGTTGCTGTTGTAAGATCTCGGGTATTATATGTGCTTTTTAGGAAGTTGAATATCATGAATAATATCTGATTTATCTTTTGTTCATTTACCTTTTGTTCCTGATGACCAGAGTAAGTTTAATTTTGGTTAACAAGTAGATGTTTCCCTTTTTTCCATTACTGTTTCTATTGCAGATTTGTTTCTGAGATCCCAACTACTATGTGTTTTTTTTAATAGACGAAAGATGATTATGAATACTATCTAATTTATCTAAAATCATTGATCAATAGCAGCAACTATGGACGTAATCTCGCCAATACTGGAGAAGGCAGGTGCAAGTTGGTCATCAATAAACTAATTGATGTGGCCACTACTTATGTGCGAGATCAGTATTACTGGAAAACTGACTTGCTTGAAGAATTGCAAAGCCTCAAAAGTTTACTTCCTCAGATCCAAGCAGTTGTTGGTTTTGCCGAAGATAGATTAAGTATGTATGAATCTTCTGATCCAGCATTAATCAAGTGGCTGTGGAAGTTCAGGGATGGGATTGAGGAGGCCGAGGAAGTGCTGGATGAGCTGGAATATCTTGAACTGGAGAAGAAAGTTAACAGTGACAAAAGTATGCTTTCTAGAATGGTGGATGCTTCTGTTAAAGCTGCAAAAAGATTACTGAAATTTGATGATGTTCTTGGGAGATTAAGAACATGCGTGAAGAACTTGAACACCTCTGCTTCAGATGTTCAGAATTTTCTGACACTGGTGACGCAACAGGTGGCATCGGCACTGGACAAATGCAACAGGAGATTCTACCGTTGACTTCAAAGTAGAATCACCAATCCTTTGCCTGTATTATCATTCAAGGGACGTGAGGAAGAAAAAGGAGAAAATCATTCAGTATTTGCTGGGAGAGTCGGTGGAAGAATCCGAAATGCAGATCAGTGAGAATGTGCATTGCCTTCCTTTGGTTGCGATGGGTGGTATGGGGAAGACTGCGCTCGCTCAACAAGTCTTTGATTATTTTGAAAATGTGAAGAAGGAACACTTCGACATCAAAATCTGGGTATGTGACTCCTTACCTGATCTCAATGCATCCAATCTTATGAAGAAAATTCTGGAATATTCAACCGGCCAATCTGAATCTGGGCCATTGGAACTAATACCAGTGAAGCTCAAGGAAGAAGTTACATTCCAAAAGATTTTTACTTGTCCTAGATGATGCTTGGGATGACAAAAACCAGACTGAGTGGGAGAAACTATGTGCTCCACTGCTATATGGCCAAAAGGGTAGCTGGATACTATTAACAACTAGATTGGAATCAGTTGCGAAGATGGTCGCAAAAGTAATCAGAGGAGGCACAATGGAGCCAATGATGTTGCGGGGCTTGTCAAATGATGAATGTCGCTCACTCCTCTATGAGCATGCATTTGCTGGTCAAGACCCAAGTAAATTCCCACTGCTTACAAAAATTGGAGAAGAGATATTGAAGAAATTGAATGGTATACCTCTTCTAGCAAAGTCAATTGGAGGAGCGTTGAACAATAAACTAGAAGCAGATCACTGGACCAGCATTTCAACAAGTGAATTATGGAAAACGCCACAAGATTCAAAATACGATTTCATTCCAGCTCTAACACTCAGTTACATGATGCTTCCACCACGCTTGAAGCGGTGCTTTTCCTACTGCAGCATATTTCCTCAAGATTACAAATTCAATAAGCAAAAGCTAGTGTGCATGTGGGTGGCAGCAGGCCTAATTTACTCGGATGGATCAGAGGAGGGCTCGGATGAGGAGGACATAGCTAACTGCTGCTTTGATATGTTGTGCAACAAATCTTTCTTTGATGTTCATACAAGCAATCAGAGTAGGGATGATATAAATCTATATGCTTTTGAAAGTGATTTTTACACCATGCATGATATGATGAACAGTCTTGCTTGTCATGTCTCACGCTATGAATGTTGTAGAATTGTGCATGGCGCTCCTAGTTGCATTTTGGATTCCATCCGCCATTTATCTATTACCAGTACCACCGTTGCTCAACTCCATGATTTAACTAAAATGGTGTGCAAATTACAGCACTTACGAACCTTCTGCATAGAGTATGATGGGGATTCTCAACAACTTCTTGATTTTATTCGAGATGTGTGTAAATCATTAAGAAGAATTCGAGTATTGAGTATAAATTCTGATTTCTCCAGAGAATCTTATCAACATTTGGAAAGCATCAGTGACTTTGTAAAACTACGATTTCTGGAAATGTCAGAGCTACCACCATCACTATCAAAATGTAAGTTCTACTTCTTACAAGTTCTAATTGGTCTTCCAGACTGGCAAAAGATGCAAACAAGTTGACCAACTTAAGACATTTATACCAAGTATATGATGATGCACTTTTCTCAGTGGCTGAAGTAGGAAAGTTGACATCCCTCCAGGAATTATGCTTCGCTGTGGGCACAGAACCAGGATATAGAATTGATGAGTTGATGAATATGGATAATCTCCGTAAATTAAGTATTCGACAACTTTCCAATGTGCGGAGTCTTGAAGAGGCCAAGATGGTCAACTTGGTCAAGAAACGTTATCTCACAAGACTGGAACTGTGCTGGAATGAAGTAAGTAATCCTGGCATTGATCATCAGGAGGTTCTGGCGGCTCTACAACCCTCTCCTGCGATTATTAGAGAACTCATCATTAGAGAGTATAAAGGTGGTAGGCCTGCACCGTGGATGGATACTCTATCTCTTTCTCGGCTTGAATATCTTGAACTAGATTCTTGTACAAGTTGGGAAGAACTACCCCCTCTATGGAAGTTGCCCTGCCTTAAGTTTCTAAAATTGAATGACATGAAAGCTATAAGAAGTTTGGGTTGTCACTTCTCCGATGGGATCGAGATACAATTTCCAGTTTTAGAGGAACTTGAATTTCATGACCTTTCCCCTCTGGGAGGAATGGCATGGTGCGGATGACTATATATGGTTCCCTCATCTCAAAAGTTTTGAAATTTATGGCTGTCCCAAATTAAAGAAAATTCCTGACCTTCCGTTGTCTATAGAGAATCTCTACATGAAAATTTGGGGTTAGAAGCTCTTCCACGGTCCTACAAGTGTTCTAATGGTTCTAGGACATTTGGAGGATTTCAGCAGCTGATGTCCCTCGAGTCCCTTAAAATGGATAACTCCTCAAAGATTGTACAGATTGGATCAATTGGTGAAGAGGATGATAATATACTTCCGTCGTCACTGAAAAAACTTGAACTTGATAATATTGATGAACACAAAGATTTGGCAAGGTATCTACGAGGTCTTACTTCGCTCACTAACTTGTCTTTAAGTTGTTCACAGGGCATGACATCACTTCCGTTAGCAACTGAGCTGGAACATCTCACTACACTTCAAAGCTTGCATATTAGGGGTGGTGAAACCTTGACTTCACCAGGAGGCTTATATATTTTAAAATCTCTTAAACATCTGAGTATTTTAAATTGTCCGAAATTCCTCTCTGCTGAGGTTGAGTCACAGGAATTTTTAAAAGACAAGACAAGGAAGCATGCGGTATCCTCTTCCTCAGTTTTTGATCACTCTGCAAGTAATATAGCTGCTGCTAGCATCCTTCCCTCCTCCCTTGAATCCCTAGATTTTATAAACTCGGACATTTCGCAAGAGTCATTGGGTCGATGCCTTCAAGGCCTTACCTCCCTCAAAAAGTTGACACTATCACAATTGCCATCATTTGGTCTCTCTTCCCAACAAAGAGTATCTGCATAATCTGACAGCGTTGCAGGAATTGCGATATTTCTGATTGTAAAGAATTATGCGAATTGGAATCATTGACGGCACTTGCCTCCCTCAGTTGCCATCATTGCATATTATAATCTGACAGCGTTGACATTGCATATTTCTATTGTAAAGAATTATGCGAAAATTACTTGCCTCCCTCAGAGAATTGCGTATTGACACTGTCCCAAATTACTCGCTCCAACATTTTCCACTCTACAAAATCCTGCAACAACAACAGAACAAAGTGCCACAAAGAAAAAGAAGGGAACATTACCTTCACTCGAAGAGATTGAGATCGACAACATCTTCTATCTACCCATTTTGCCGATTCCAGAAAAGCTAAAGACTCTCAAAATAGGAAATTCTGAAGTGCTTATCGCTGAATGCATATCTTCTGAGATAGAGGAGTGGTTGTTGCAATGTCGGGAGTCTCTAGAAGTTTTAAATGGGAACGGATTCCTCATCTGCAATTGTTACCCGCAAGTTTGGAGAGCTTTTCATCGCTCAAGGTTCTTGACAATACGTTCTGCTCCAAAACTCAAGTCACTGCCCAGGATGCCTGCCTCACTGGAGCAACTGAGATTGATGGATGCAATGCAAAGCTTAAGAAGCGTTGCCAAGAGAACATAGGTCGGGACTGGCCTAACATCAAACACATCCGTGACATTTATATTACAGCGGTCAAAGAGGACAAGGCCGAGGTGTGTTAATGCTAACAAGGAATCGTCACTTTGTTCATATTGCATCTTGTGTTTGCTTATTGAATTACCTCATTATCACTTTCCATGCCATCGACTAAGTTTTCTCAAATTGCTTGTGTCCATTTTATTCTCTGAGCTATTTAATAATCTTCGTGTTGCTTATTTTGTGTTCTATACGTATCACCTCAGGCTCAAGTCAATTGCAACTGTGTCAGCAGCAGGCTTTGGAGTTCCACATGATCACATATATATATGATACCAAGCACAGGACCTGGTCATTCATCAAAAGGTCAAGTTACTAAGCACAAGACCTGGTCATATCTTTGTGCTTTAAGTTTCTGTTTCCATTCATTTTGAAAATAAACCAAAAAGAGAAAGAACCCATGCCGAGATAACCTCAACTTGGGTGTTGTTTTCCACATTTCTGAAACACAACTGATTTACTTGATGTATTCATTAGAAGGGCCACATTTCTAAAACACAACTGATTTCTAAAGTGATTGATGCTTCTGTTAAAGTTGCAAAAGGATTACTGAAATTTGATGATGTTCTTGGGAGGCTTAAGGTTATAATCATGGCTGGTTATGCATAGTGTAATCTCATCTTCTATTATTTGAAGCTTTCTTTAAAAAAATATAATGAGTATATTTATCTATTTCCACTTTATATTATTTGTTTTCATGATAAATTAATCTTCTTGATCATTTTTGAACTCTTGAAATGTTTGCAGGGTGACTTGTAGTCTTGAAAAGAAACCATATGCCTTGTCAATTCCTGAGGTAATATACATCTTTTTATGTTGATTAAATGAAAATATTCAATTTGTTGATCTTTCTTGAGAGTCTGTCATATCCACATTCAACAGTGAGCAGATATTGCTACCAAGAATTAGGTGACGATCAAACTTGTCTTCCACTCTTGTCGCTGAACCTACAAGTATGGTAGCTTCTGGTGAAATATATGAATAGAGACTATATATCTGAAGTGCAGCTATAGCTTCTGGTGAAATATATGAATAGAGATTATATATTTGAAGTGTAGCTACAACTTCCTCAAGTTCTCCCCTTTCCTCTTGTTGATAATTGGTTTGTCTCAGTATTAATTCGAACAAATCTATAAGAATTTCCAACAATGTATTTGATCACATATGCTCGTATATTTTGTTCAACGTTTGTGTGGTTTAACATTCATCTTGTGATGCTCATTGAGATGATACATTTATATGTTTTTTCTTGATTACTTGTACTCTACTCACATTCATCTGCTGTTCAATTGCTGTGACAATTTCTATGGAAGTTTTCCCATTGGCTTCTTTGTATGTGTCTCGTATCTACACAATTGTCGAATATAATCGGTGAAACTTCACTAATAGTGGTAAATTTCTTCCACTTTATTCTCACAAATATGATGGAACAAATTAAAGAGTTATAATAAAGAATCAAAGCAACATATCAAAGACACAAACCACTCAACAGAAATATCAGTTGCCGCTTATAATTTTTAAATTCATTTCATTTCACCTCTAAAACAGAGAGTTTAGCTTAATGTATGTATCCTTAAGCACATTTTTCTTAACACTTTTCCTTAACCATCAACCAAACTAAATTAAAATTAATTTAGCTTTAAAAAAAATAATTGCATCAATGATGTTTAACTCGTAGAATGAAGTTGCAGATAAGTAGATTACATTGCTGATCATGGCATCAAAAGACTGCTGCAGATTGAAAAGCCATGCATCAGTAATTATGCAAATCCAGAATAAAAGAATTACGAAACCAAAATGGCAGCATGATTCAACTCCACCTCCTCCTTGCAGCAGCTATGGGATTGAATCTTCACTAGATTTTGTAAGTTTCCTAATGGGTCAAATACAAGATGAAGTCAACAAGTCAAGGGTCAGAATTAAGACCAGATCAATGGTCGAACGGACCAGACCCGACCCGTTCGGTTCGCGCAGGCTACTCTCTCACACGCGGAGGAAGAAGAGGCTGAGCTGAAGGCCCAAGCTTCCAGTGGGGTCCACCAGATGGTAGGACTCGCTGTCGGCGGACCCCACCACCCTCTCGAAGTTCCCGCGCACATACGCAAACGACTCTCCCCGTCGGCCGCTAGGCGGCGGGGGCGGAGGCAGCCTTCCGGCCCCGGAGGTGACGGCCTTCAAGGCCTCGAGGGCTCGCGCTTCAGCCCCCGTCGCCGGCCTCGGGCCGCCGAACCCCGCCCTCCTCCCTCCGCAGCGCACCGCCCATCTCGGAGCTTCCAGGAGCGGCCCCGCCCACCTGAGCCGGTCGCACTCCAGCGCGATCCGCCCGGCGCCGTTCAGCTCGCGCGCTCCGATCGGAAGGTCGATGATCACGGGGCCCGCGTCGGGTGCCTGCTGGAGGCAGAGGGTGACGCGGTGGTCACTCTCGTGGGGGCGGCAAAAGAAGGTGCCGGCGACGTGAGCTGCGACTGCGGAGGGGGACGTGGCGGTGGAGGCGAAGGCGGGGCTGTTGGAGTGGGGGAAGGAGAAGAAGGGCTTGCAGGGGAGGAACAGGGCGTCGGCGAACCAACTAAAAGCTCTCCGCCATCTTGATTCGCCGCCGGCGACAGCGGAAACGTCTTCTCTAGACGGTGTTTCGGCCATATAAGGAATTTTAATAAATTCTTTTGCATGAAATAAATAAATATATATATATAATAAAAGAGATGCCCATGCCGCATTTTCCTGTCTCATCAATTCTGTCTTAGATAGTATTTATTTTAATTTAATTTTTAATTTTCCTAAGGAAAAATGGAAAATGGTTTTTCTTAATTCCTCCTTTAAGTACTTCTCTCTAAAATCTACAATGAATTTTACGTTTGAAGGAAAACTCTCATATAATAATTCATTAAATAAATAAAATGAACATAATTTTTAATAATTTATTAAAAATAATTTTTCTAAAAATGTCAAATTTGTACAGAAAGATGAAATTTTCTACATATTTTAATTTTAACACTTTAACTAATTTCTATTATATCCATCAAGCCAAAATGGAGAAAGAGTTTGGATTGCCGACTGATCACACTTCTTATTTTTAAAAAGGTAAAATTTGTCATGGATCATGATGAAAGGGTATTGTTTCCACGATCATTTATAAGGAGATAAATAAAGAAGCTATAGTTGATCTATAGTTGATCACGACAGGAGGATATTATTCCCACAATCATCTAT
Organism: Curcuma longa; assembly: GCF_044706935.1. Taxonomy (NCBI): domain Eukaryota; kingdom Viridiplantae; phylum Streptophyta; class Magnoliopsida; order Zingiberales; family Zingiberaceae; genus Curcuma; species Curcuma longa. The sequence continues at coordinate 6,444,038 of NC_133870.1, forward strand.
GAAAAGATAAATCAAGAAACTATAGTTGATTATGATGACTGATCACACTGATATAGTTGGGAGATGTATCAATCCGATCCTTCTCAAATTTATCCGGCTCCTCCAAATCTAATATTCTATTCTGCAAAAAGGTGGAATCCACCGCACTAGCGGCCCCATACGGTCAGTCTCACAACCATCTGTGAGGAGGTAAATCGAGAAACTATAATTATCACAACGGAGGAGGGTATTACGCAGCTTCGCCGAGATTCAAACTCTTGTCCTATTTCTGCAAATTTGCTCCTTCGTAACAACTCAGTTATGCTCTCGAGAGCAAACTGTGGGTAAATTTTTATAGTGATCGATCCTACCGTTGAAACACCCCATATCAGAAAACCTCCTTAGAAATTTTTTGAAGGCACGATATCACTATATTGATAAAAGTCTATTGTTACTGCCGAAAAACATCTCAACCAACAAATACATGTTGCTAAGATGACTCGAATCAAAACAATACCTCAGTCAACAAATACATATTGCTAAAATGACTCAAATCCGAAACCTCAAACTCACATGGTTACCATAATTACCACATACTTCAACTCCAAATCTAATATTCTAAATCCGTCCTACATAGATGAAAAATTTTGATTAGACTGGATTATTTATCTTCAAAATTAATTCATTGGATTATTAAAAATAAAAATAATAAAATCTTTAATTTTCAAAAGAAATTTAGTAAAATTAGATTCAACAACAATAATAATAATAATAATAATTCACATAAATAATATTTTTATGGGTTCCCTGAAAATCATGCTGTTTTTTTTTAAACAACAACAATAATAATGATAATACACTGCGTGTAGCTTGTAGTGTGGCGGTGAGGGCGGAGTGATCCAACACGATCCCGTCAATTCGATCTCGCCGTCGCGGGGGGAAATGAGAACGGCGAAGAGCAACGCGGCTAGCCGGAAGCCGACCGTCATCGCCATCCTCCTCGCCGCGGCCCTCGTCTTCTCCGCTGTCGTCGTCTCCATCCAGTCCTCCCTCTTCACCGGTGAGCCGCCGCAGGAGAAGCAAGTAATCAACACCTAAGACCTCAATTGCACTCCTTTTTTACCTCTCCGAATCTTTTCGTCTTTCCCAGGAACCCGGATGTCGGTCGCCGACGGCCAGATCCAAATCCTGTCGGATTTTCAGTCCACCCTCCAGCAATGCGTGGTGCGTTTTGTTGATCTTTTTGGATTCTGCTTTTTTTATAGAAAATTTCTCTTATGCAGAGAGATATCTGTACCTCTTTTCTTTGAATTAAAATCGTCTTTTTGTTTTGAGTATGATTGTCCTGTGAAGCAATCTCGAGAGCGGTTATGCAATTTAGTTCCCTTAACGGAAACAAAGGAACATTTTTTAAAAAAAAAATACTTTTAATGGATCCTTTATATTGTTGCTTAAGATGGTATTGGCATGTTGAAAGGCGAGAAAAGTTAAATTGATATACCTGAAGGTGTGAGGAAATGAGAATTGGATGCGTGAGGATAGACGAAATGCAAGGAAACATATAGTTAATTTAACCAAAATTATTTTGGGATATCTAAATACTTTCAATGATATAATCTTGCATAAAATATGGAGGGAGGGGTTCCATTTAGCTGCCCTCAAATAGTTGGGTCGGCACTGAATTTTTCTGGATGATCAAGTTGCTGTGCTCCCTAGCACTCTTACTTTCAACAAATTTCCAGTTTCTCTTGAAGAGGTTCTTGCTGATAAAGATAGGATGCTTTTTGTAAGAGTGACTCATTTCAGAAATTTCCTTTGATTACCCAAGCAAAATGAAGTTTTTCAGGGAAACAGAGAGAAAAAATTTCAACTTGAACAATTATCATGGAAACAATGTAAATAGAAGGAATTGCAAGGGAAACAACTGGTCACGAGGAGATGAAACAAAACTTTTAAATTTCTTCTGAGGCCATGAGGTTTCTTAACTAGCTTAACTTTTGTTGAGTTCAGACTTTGGACATTCATCTATACAGGCAAAACTTGTCATTGTGAATGATCAGGGTTGGAATGTTATTTTTTTAAGGAGAAAAAGAGATGCCAAGTGCCTAACCAATATATTAGTAATACTATTTACAAAGTTTGAACATCTAAGTTATATTACTTGTATGTATTGTGGGGGTAGGGAGATGAGTCAGTGGCATTCTATAGTTCAGTCACTCCACAACAAAGGCATTTAAAATTTTCACTCTTCCCCCAAATCCGATTGTTTGCACTTTTGTTAAAACAGAGCCTAGTTTGATGTATCTTGATACTCTAGATGCCCAATTTCCTTGTGGAAGGTTGATTGTAAGGATTGTACCAATTAACCCAGGTAACAGGGTCTTCTTTGGGAGCAACTTTTGCTAGTCTTGACGAGCAACTTGGTGATGAAGTATTAGATATCCTACTGATATGACCTGATATTTTTAGAAGGTGCGTGTGGGATGTGACACAGTGGCAGAATATCAAGCTTGCGTAGAAATTCCATGATGTGGAGTTTCTTCTTAAGGATGATCAGTTAAGTTCTCTTAAAGTTGTGTAGGAGGAAGTGCATTGATGGCTTTGCTTCTTGTGGAAATAGCCAACTGAACTAAAGTGGAAATACAATTGAAAACACAGGTTGGAATTTTTGTGAAAGAAGTTTTTGCCTAAGTATGGTTTTACCAAAAATTATCTAAACTCAGCTATTTATCTATAGAATGGACTAGCCAATGTTCAACTTGTACTGGTTTAAGTCATTTGGTGTTTTTCTAGAACTGGCGGCCTTAGAACATAGTTTTCAGACATATCTATGACTCTACATCCATTTACACAATTGGTATTTGTTGTTATGCATGAACAAATTTTTGAACTTTAGATATTATAATTATGTTCTAACCATGTGACTTTGTTTAGGCAAGCAGAGGACTTGGGCTTACTGCAGAAGTCATTGACCACTGTAAATTAGTCCTCAAATTTCCTCAAGGCACCAACAGCACCTGGGTTAAAATTTTCAACTATTTGTTCAAATTTAATGTTTTACTTTATCTCGCTTCCATAAGAATTTGTTTTAAAGAAAAATCAGAGTTTGTATTTTTCTACTTTGCAGTATAATGCACAGTTTAAAATTTTTGAGCCACTGGAGTACAAATATGATGTTTGTGAAGCTATCCTTCTCTGGGAACAGGTCAGTTTGCCTTTGTTGCTAGTTTTATTGTGTAGTTTGCACTAAACCCACAAGTTTTGCCAGTATCGTAACATGACCACAGTCTTGACACGGGAATATCTGGATGTTCGACCTGATGGATGGTTTGATTATGCTGCAAAAAGAATTGCACAGTTGTAAGTTGTTATATATCTGAGCTGTTTCTTTGATTTTCTCTTAGATGACTAAATAGGAGGTTCACTATACTTTCTTTGATTTTAGGGGTGCAGATAAATGCTATAATAGGTCACTTTGTGAGGAACATCTTAACTTAATATTACCTGCAAAGCCTCCATTCTATCCTCGCCAGTTCAGAACTTGTGCTGTTGTTGGGAACTCAGGGGACCTCTTAAAGACGGAATTTGGGCAGGAGATTGATGAACATGATGCTGTATTCAGGGATAATGAGGCTCCTGTTAATGAGGTAAATGGTCAATTATTTTCTTTGGTCCATATTCAATATTGTGATAATTTATTTTATGGTCTACAAAATTTCTCGGACTTGTCTACACAATTTCTTGGACTCTAAACTTTTAGTGTTCTAATTACATTCTTATATTTTTTCTGTATTTGGTACCTGATCTTCAGAATGAAAAAGTAACTTCAAGCTTCAGTTTTACCAAATATATTTGCTGAAGAAATTACCTCTTTGAGAACCTAGCATCACTCATGTTTTAGTTTGATTAAGACTCCATTTGTTTCACAAAAAAAAAAGTGCTTAATGCTCCAATAAAAGAAATAGATTTTTAGCTAAAACTGAAAGAGTTAGAGAAAAATGAGTTCCCCTTCTCAAAAGTGAAAATCATGTTCTATAGGCTATAGCTGAGGCACATCTCTTCATCAATATTTTCAGATAAAACCTTGATTATTTATTTATTAATTTAATTACCAATTTATTCATTTTATGTTGATATAACTCTGTGCACTCCATCAGAATCCTAGCTGCTATTTATTGTCAATTCTTTTATCTGAAAGCTTTTTGATTTACTACATCCAATTTTCATCCCTGAAGCAGGGTTTAGAAATTCTTTGTTTTTGGATCTGTCTTCTTTGCTGATTATTTTTGTGTTGCCTTTCTGCAGAAATATGCCAAATATGTTGGACTGAAAAGGGATTTTCGCCTTGTTGTGAGAGGTGCTGCTCGTAACATGGCTGCTATTCTCAATGGATCTTGTAAGATTCTAGCCTTTTTTTGCCTAAAAAAATCTGTAATATACAGAACCTACGATCAATATGTTGTTTCTTATCATGTTTCATAAATCATATTTTAAGATCATTTGAGCAACATGAGAATATTTTTTATAACTTTGAATTGTTCTTTTAGTTTGGAAGGGAACTTTGATGAGCAATCTGCTAGGTGGAAATGGAATCTTGCATGAACTGCATATGTTGTTGATCATTTCTAGATCCTTTAAGTGTTCCTCCTTAGCGTATGCTGTTTGAATGTAGCTGGCTAATAATCTCTTTCCTTCTGCACTCGCATTTATTTTTACTAATACAATATCATGCATGGCGGTTGCAGCTGATGAGGTCCTTATAATCAAGAGTGTAATGCACAGAGACTTCAATGCTATGATAAAGGTGATGCTTCAATGTCGTTGCTCTTCTTTGTGTGGCACTGTCGTTGACAAATTTAAATATTTCATCAAAATCTATAGACTAAAATGTACGTGTTTCATCCAATATTTAGGAACTTCCCAATCCTGTTTATCTTTTCCAAGGTATTGTCCTAAGAAGAGGTGCCAAGGGAACTGGAATGAAGTCTGTGGAATTGGCACTCTCCATGTGTGACATCGTTGATATATATGGTTTCACGGTAGATCCTGGCTACACAGAATGGTCAGTATTTAGTTATTTATCTTTCTCTAGTAGTCTAAGAATGAAACTGAAACCCAACCAGAAATTTCAATAGTATCATCATAATTAGCTTAAAATTATGAATGCAGAAGAGCATCGAGATGTTTTCTGGAGTTTTAACTAACTCATCAACTTATTGGGCATAAGGATTGATCCAAAATGCATAAGCCAGCTCATTCATTTATACCTATAAATCTTCTTTATTAGCCGACAGCTCACCATTTGAGATCAAACTGGTGATCATAGTCTCCCCCTCATTTAAGGCTTGATGTCTCCCAAAGCCTAACTCATAGCCTAGAATTTTCCTTAATCTATGGCATGTGAGCTCCAATGCTGGTCACCTCGTCACGCGTAGCCAATTGTTTCCAACACTTCGTGCCTAGAATTAAATCTGCTCCGATACCAATTATTATGACCTGCTTAGATGAGAAACTGATCCATTAGGTTGTCAAGCCCAACCATTCTTTCAAAATCTTGATGCCCAAGTTGCTAGTCTCTCACAGAGCTTCTTTATCAGCTCAAATTTACTATGTGAAACTAAATTGGGGGTATCACACCTGAATTATAATGTAATGCCAGAATTAACTGCGATCGTTACCCCCCTCCATGGAAGAACTAGAGTATTAATGTTGAACTTCTTTCGCTTTATATTTTCTTGTGGCAGGACACGTTACTTCTCAACCCCTAGGAAGGGGCACAACCCACTGCAAGGAAGGGCTTATTATCAACTTCTTGAATGCCTAGGTGTAAGACTTCTATGTTAATTGTGGATTGTTTCTGCATAAACTTTTTTTGGAGTTCACTAACGTGCCAAATACTTATTCCTGTAGGTCATCAGGATCCATTCCCCCATGAGAGCCAAGAGGAAGCAGGATTGGTCCAACGTGCCGAGCAAAGAACTCATACAAACTGCTCACGCTGCTGCATTGCATTTGAAACAGAAAGAAACTGGCCATGGAGGCGATTTGGGACCACCCTTTGCTAACTGCAAGGTTTGGGGTTATGCGAAACAAGACGGTCCTGTGTCAGGGTCACCGGGCATGGGTGACATGCGCAAGAACTCGAATTACAATAAATGGGAGCTCCTGCCATTCGAGAGCTTGAGAAAGGAAGCTCGAGAACATTATGCACAGATGGGTGGTGTTTCTCTTTACAAGATGGATGGGAACAAACTGGATGATCTTGTCTGTGTAAGGCACACCCCGAAAGCTGAAGCTTAAAGATAAAATAAAAGATCAAGATTCTGCAGGCAAGAGCAGTGAAGAGGGCATTATGCCTTTAACTGGAGATTTGGTGGAGATGGTAGAAGCCTCATGTTCCAAACAAAGCAAGGTGAGAAGTCACAATTTCTCTCTAGAGTCAGTTTTTCCTGTAGGAATCAGTTACTTTTGTAATAAAATTCTTCATACTGTGTATCTGTTTATTCTTTGCACAAGGTATTCATCACTCTGTTTTCTTTAGTGTTTCCATTCTGAGACAAACATGACCCGACCCGAGCCGAACCGATTCAAAGAGAGTCGTCTACGAGCAAGCGAACCATGTCGGCGACGAAGGATGGATTCCAACTTTCAAGTATGGTCACTTCTATACTTAGTTCTAAACGTTCAAGTAGATTCTGTACAGAAGTATTATTAGCACCCTTCATAGATCCATGAAGGTTCTCCATAGAATTAACATCCTGGTTTGTGTAGTATTCTGTTCAAAAAATAAAATAAAAATAAAAATAAAAATAAAAAATAAAAAGGTCAAAATAACGAAGTTTTCTTAACTACTACTGGGGCCCGGAATTGACTCTGCAGCCGTGTAGGTGAGGGGGTCCCTGTCAGACGCGGTGCGATTACCGTCCGCCGGAGAAGATGATCTGATCCCACCACTCGTCACCGGCGGCGAAGGGTCCGCAGATCTCTGGCCGTAAAGCCTCAAGAAGTTGAGCGATTCCACCCTCGGCTTCCCCACCTTCACGTTTCCCTCCAGCATCTCCACCACCATGGGCATCGACGGCCGCAGCCTGGGCTCCTCATGCAAGCAGCAAAGCGCGACCATCACCACCCGCGCCACCTCCTCCTCCCTCACCCGGCCTTCCAACCTCGGGTCCGCCAGTTCCAGGTATCTCTCCTCCTGGTGCCCCTCTAGCGCCGCCAGGGGGAAGTACTCCTCCTCCCCGGCCGACGACTCGCCCGACCAGCTCCCCTGCTGCTGCTCCTCTTCGTTGCCCCTCGACTGGTTCTTTCGTCCCCGCACGATCTCCAGCAGCACTATCCCGAAGCTGTACACGTCCGTCCGGTCGGTGATGGCGGAATTCGTTAGCCACTCCGGCGCTAGGTAGCCCCGGGTTCCCCGCATCGTCGTGAACAATCCAGACTGCTCCGGCGCCAGCAGCTTTGCCAACCCGAAGTCGGAGATCTTGACGTGGCCGCCGTCGTGGAGCAGAATGTTCTCCGGCTTCACGTCGCAGTGGATGATCTTGTGCTCGCACCCGGCGTGGAGGTACGCCAGGCCCCGCGCGGCGCCTACCGCGATCTCCACTCGCTCCTGCCACTCCAGCGCCGGGCCGGGGCCGAACAGCAGGCAGTCCAGCGAGCCCCGATTCATGTACTCGTACACCAGCAACCGCCGGCTCCCCTGCGCGCAGAACCCGCGGAGGCGGACCAGGTTCACATGCCGAATGTTGCCGATGATGGCGATCTCGGTGCAGAACTCCTTCCGGCCATGAAGCCCCACGTTCTCCAGCCGCTTCACCGCCACCTCCGTCCCGTCCTGGAGCTCCCCTTTGTACACCACCCCGAACCCGCCGGAGCCGATCTTGGTCCCAAAGTGCCCGGTCGCCTCCTCCAGCTCCGCATAGGTGAACCTCGTCGGCAGGCTTGGTATCAAGATCTCAATGTCGCCCTCTGAATCATCTCCTTCAGCGCCGCCCAATGCCGCCACCGTCGTCGCCCCTGTTTTCATCCCCTTCGAGCCCGGAGCGGCGCCGCCCCTCTTGCGCCAAATAATCCACGTCGCAACCGATCCAACAACGACAAGGAAAGAGGCCCCAGCGGGCAACAAGATCGCTAGCAAGTGCGTCTTCTTCGAGCGGCCGTTCGAATGATCCGGCGTCGACGATCCAGAAACTAGAGTTTTGATGTAGCCGATGGCAGTCGAATCCTCCAGTGCGTTGCTCTCGAAGAACGAACCGAGCTGGTGTTGCAAGAGAAAGCAAGAGAGCGAAGAGCTTCTGTAGAAGAAGCCCAAACAGGAGCAGCTCCCCGTGCAGAGACTCTGGCACGAGGAGACGTTGCCGCCGGAGGTCGTCGGGCTGGCGAACTTGTTGGCGAAGTACTCGATTCCTCTGTCAAGCGTTGCGTAAGAGATGGTGGAGAGGCTGCCGCAGGAGGCTGAAGAGGGAAGCCGAGATCCGTCGGGTGGCATGCAAACTCCGGAATCGAAAGCCTGGAAGTTGGCCGGACAATTGCAATTGGATGAATTGTTGCCTTCGTAGCAGATGGCAAGAGAAGGGCAGGACTGGGGAAGATCGCAATTGCTTCTTGGCGCCTCGAACTCGTTTCCCAAGATCGTCGAGGAATTGGGGGAGGCGTAGCTGGTGACTTGGAACCCACCGGTGTAGTTCAATTTCAGGATCCGGAATTCCGATCTCGGCAGGAAGATCTCGAAGACGACCTCTCCCCCGGGGGAGAACAAGTAGAGGCCAGTCGCGTTGGTGGCCATGGAGGCGACCTCGGCGTTGGACTCCTTGAACGTCCGGACGTCGGTGGAGAGGCTCCAGTATCGCTGGCTGCCCTTCCAGGTCATCACGGCATCGCCGGAGGTGACGACGAAGGCGTAATCCCCCTCCGAGAAGTTTGTGCTGGAAACAGACGCTGTGAGTGGTGAACCCACGGGGAGGATTTGGCCGGAGAGGAGGGTGTCGGTGGGATGATCGAACGACTGCCAGAGGGTGGCGTTCGCGGCGTCGAGGAGGAGGAGGTTTCCGGAATCGAGGAGGCGGAGGGCGCGCACCGCGAAGGAGAGAGCTCGGGTGGTCCATACGACGGTGCTGTCGGGGAGAGCGACGGAGAGGCCGTGGCTGGAGAGGGCGACGACGCCGTCCGAGGGGATGGAGGCGTTGCGGTTGGCCGACCAGACGACGCTGCCGGTGGCGGAGTGGAGGATGGAGAGGTGGAAGCTGGAGTTCTGCGTGCTGGGATCGGCGATGCTGAGGGAGAAGACGGCGGCGGGCGAGTTGAGGAAGACGCCGCCGGAGTCACTGAAGTTGAAATAGGAGGCAGTGAAGTTGGGATAGAGGAACTCTGTGGCTACTGCGGCGGCGAGGGAGGCGCGGGGGACGACGACGACGAGGACGACGAGGAGGAGCAGAGAGGTCGTCGGCATTTGGGATGCGGACGTTGACTTTGATGAGAGTCAGAAATCTAAAAGCATATGGATTTTTTAAAAGCTTTTATTTAATTAATTAATAAAAATATTTTAATCTAATTTTTTTCTTTTTCTTCAACAAAGGTGGAATAATTTCTAGCTTGCAAATTAATTTATACTTTGGTTTTCATCATCGCCCATCTTTTTTGACTTGCAACTTATCAGAAAGTCTAAGAAAGAAAATTAAAAAGAATGCATCGTCATAATTTTCAATGGCAAATTTTCTTCTTTAACAATCAATAAAAATTAAAAGTGTGTAGTAATAGGCTTCTTAACAACTCACAATCATCTTTCATCATCAATAAAATTCTTGTCTAAAATATTACACTACCATGTCCTAATTAAATCATGCCTTAATGTAGATTTATCTTACCTATGCTTATTTTTTTTCCATTTTCTTATCGAACTTATTTAAATTTATTTATTAAAATTTTTATTCAGTTCAAGCTCAAGTAGAACTAAAATTTTATTAAAAAACATTTTAGAACTAGAATTCTAAGGTTTTATCCTTCTTTATAGTGAGTTTTTGTTTAATTTGATACTTGTTATCATTGGCTCTGATCCGCCCAATGCCAAACTCAAGCATAATCTCACTAGATCATGTTGAAGAACAATAAATTGATAAAAAAGATTTTTTTAAAAGAAAAATGTGTTTGTCTTCTTCAATAAATGGATACAAAATTGTATAACATTTCTTGTTCGTCATCATCGGCAATCAGCCGCCGTTTTGGCTTCAGAATTCCTTGAGGAGTTTGCGCACCTGCTCGAGCGTGACGAAGAGGACGACGGTGAAGGGGCCCTGGCGAGACACGGTGGGGACGAAGCCCTTGTACAGGGCCATGGGCCCTTCCGCCTTCACCGTCTTCAGGGCGCAGTCCATCGCTCCGGCGTACGGCGCCGCCGCACCCTTCTCCACCTTCATGTTCATCACCCGCGTCTTGATCACGTCCACCGGGTTGGACGCCGCGGCCGCCACCAGTCCCGCCGCGAAGCTCGCGGCCACGTGCGTCCCCAGCCCGTCCGCGCCCGCGCCGCGGCGCCGCAGGATGGCCTCCTTCGCCTGGTCGTACGTCGCCAGCTGCGACGCCGTCACGATCATCGCGCGGTTCACCGTCAGAGACGACCCGCGCCACAGGCTCGCCACGCCCTCCTGCCTCGCCATCCGCGCGATGGCGTCGAGGACGCTCTTGTAGTTGCGGCGCTCGGAGGGAGGAAGGCGCCCGTCGGCCTGCATCCGGACCATGGCCACGTCGGCGGGGTTGCCCACCACGGCTCCAATCCCGCCGGCGAAGAGGCCGGCCGCGACCTTGCGATGGAGCGGGAGCGACCCGGCGCCGTCGTTACCAGACCCACTCCACTTCCTCTTCAGCATGTCGTAGAGCCCCATCCGAGTGGTAGAGTACAGCGTCTGCCGGAGGACGGTCGCGGAGACGCCGGAGAAGAGCGCGGCAGCGCCCTCAGTGCGAAGGATCTGCACGCCCACCGCGATCGGCCCGGGACGCCGCGGCGGCGGGAGCGGGGCCGGGTGGTGGTGAGGCAGAGTGGCGACCCCTGCGGTGCCATGGAGAGCGACGACGGGGCGGAGGCCCGAGACTGCCGGGCTAACGTACTCCCCCTGGAGCTGCATCCGGACCTTGACAAGGTCGAGCGGGTGGGTGGAGCACCCTGCAACAACGGAAGCGACGCCACCTTCCACAAAGCCTTTGAACCCCATCTCTCACCCCCCAAGATCGCAGCTTTAGGCCAAAGAGGTGGACAGGAAGAAGCTACAACAATGTCTCGAGTGCCTTGCGAGGAAGGCGGCGGCTTCAGCCATTTATAGAAAGGGAGGGAGGAGGAAGAAGGAACGGATTCCGGATTCCTTCTTCCTCCGTTGCCACCTGCTCAGTCTGTTCTTCACGCGCGGATTTCATTAGGGTTTCGTATCTTTGCGGCGGAAGGCAGCCACGAGCCCTTGATCTATGATCGGACGGTCCCTACGCAGCGAAGGGTTCCGCGAAAGATTCGCGGCACGCGTCGTCGATTTGCGGCCGCCAGGCACGGGCGGATCCTGGCCGTCCGTGAGTTGGGTATGAAAAATAGTAAATAGTAGTCGATTGGTTCCGAGCCACGCGCAGCGCACGTGACTGCCGTTTTTTTCCCTAAATCGTAAAAACTATTATGAATTTATTTATTTGTAAATTTATCGATCGGCGAGGGAATTCTCCGTCGCCACGCCGCCATGGCGCATCCCCTCTACGGCGCTTCAGGTCCTCTGCGATCGAGGTACTCGATGGCCTCCTACATCGATTCCTTTGTTTTTTTTCCCTTCGAGAATTTTGTTTCGTTCTAGTTTTTTGTTGTTTTGTTGTTCTTTTTTGTGAAAAAATCGGTTTTTGTGTGTGTTGGGATCTCAGGGAAGGGCTCTTCGCGCGTCCAGCTGCTTCTTCGGACGAGATTCAATTGCGGATCGACCCGATGCATGGGGATTTGGATGAGGAGATCAGTGGGCTTTACGGGAAGGTCCGGCAGTTGAAAGGGGTGCGTTTTCCTCCTCTTTATTTCGTTTCATTCTTGTCTATTTTTACGATTGGGGTTCAATTGTTGGAACTTGAATCAAGAAGCATCGGGGAGAAAAGGATCAAGATGAGGGTTTTTGTGTGAATTGAAGTCTGATGCGCCATTTTATTTAGGGTTTAGGAGAATAAAGCGAACGAAATCGATCTTCTTGTGAAATTCACGTTTTATTTTTAAGAAAATCAAAACGACTGTGGTAGTGTCATTATCATGTCCTTGTGCACTCTTCCTTTCAATCGTTGGTATAACTTTGTGAAGATACAAGCTTTATGCTGCCCTTGATGAATAAAGTGTCTATCCAAACTCTATAATTACACCAACTTTTTCTTTTTTTGTGATATGGATCTTTAGTCAAAGAGGACACAACAATGATTTTGTATTTAAAGAGAGTGTTTTTCTTGGTGGTCATACTCTACTGAACATATACATAAAAAAATGGAAAGTAATGATTTATCAAAGTGGATTGCTCATAAACTAAAAAATTGAACAAATCCGTATGACAAAATGGTGAAAGATTAAGCTAGTATGGTAGTTCCTTGTTCAAATTTAATTGTGCAATTCGTTATTTTTTTGGCAACAGGGAAGCATTACGCTTCGTCATGTTGGCTACAACAAATAGTTACTCTCGATGCCTTGTGAATTGGTTGCATGAATTTTATTCTGGCTTTGAATTACTTTCTATATGTAAGGCTATGTCACTAGAAATTAACAACCTAGCCTTGAAATCTACTTATTTATGAGGGGTACATGCTATTAGTTTCCATACAGAAATTTTGGATAAACAGTTTCAATTGTCTTTCAATTCATTAGGGCTTGTAGAAATGCTACTAAGCGGTAAGATTAATCAAGAGTTGTACTTGGTCTTTACATACTTGAATAATGGAATGGTGTCTACTCTCATAAGCAAGATAAGGGTTGTTCTTGCGCTTAATGCACACCAACATATTGTGACATGATGAGAGTTTTGGTCTCCTCTCATAAACAATAAATACAATCTGAAAATGGTGATACTTAAAGGTGATCATAATCATTAAGAAACCTTGTTATCTTTTTCCTTAGTTTCTTGTACTACTTATTGTGTTTTTTTTTTAATGCCACTAATTGTTCCCCTTGCAATTCATGTTACAGGTAGCTCAAGAAATAGAGTCAGAAGCAAAGTTTCAAAATGACTTCATAACTCAATTGGTAATTTCCATTGTCATTTCTGAGTTTACACTCTTACATGCTTCAAACATTTGCCAAGTTAATGTGGAAACTTCATCTGTCATTACTATTTTCCGTAACTCAAAAGCTTTCTCTTCAATACTGTAGTTCCATTACATTCATCCTTTTTTTTGTCCTTTCACTTTCAGAAACTTTAAGAAGTCAGATGACTGTTTGCGGAACGCTCTGGGGTGAACACCTAGGTGTTGGAAACCAGGCAAGGCCCCTCTAGAGCATCTTAATTCTTGTTGGAAAGATGACTTCAAAACAAGGCTTCTCTAGGTTTGAACCTCACTAGAAGCCTCATGCGACCACTTAAGCATGTGTACTTGAATGCCCCATAGTCACTAAAGATGAGTAGGCGAATTCAACTAAATGGGAAGGATCCTATGTGATTTACAAAGTATCAGATGGTGGATCCTACAAGAATAGAGAAATTCCAATGCCTCCAGTTGGAAAATACTATTAAAAAAGAGGAATGGATGTGCCCTATATAGCCCCTCTGATCATCAAAATACCTCAATACAAGAGTAAAACAGAGAGAAAGCTGGATCTCGTTTTTTTATCAAGTCCCGCAAACAAAATTTGTGAGTCGCATTGTCGGAAAATACCACCAAGATATTGGCCAAAAGTTTAGGGACACTGCCACTTGTAAAAACATCAGGATGTTAGCCACAGCATCCTTTAACATACTTTTGGAAGGAAAAAAACAAAAACACAAACAAAACAAATATCTTCAAGAATTTATGTTGATTTAGCAACAGATGAAAAAAGGTTCAAGTGAGTAGAACACTCCCATGTTTTGGTTGCATGATTGATTTACTTGTGGTTTGCTAAGTCAGCCATTATACTGGTTTCTCATGCAAAGATTTTTGTTCTAAAAAGGCATCAATTCTACAGGAACAATGTTGGATGCACAATTTGAGTCTTGCATGTGCTTTTATAATTAGGCTAACATAACAAACATTTTTACATATTTATGTATTTTACTTCTTTACTTGTAGACTATAAATTTGAATGCTTCTCATGAATCTGTGGATGTTAAACAGCAAATGACCTTAACTGCTGCCCAGGCTGGGGTGAAGAACAACATGAGAAGGCTGAATAAGAGCATCATCCAAAAGGGTTCAAATCATGTATTCCATGTGATTCTGTTTGCACTTTTTTGTTTCTTCATCGTCTATTTTTGGTCGAAGATCTCGCGAAGATGAAGGGATTACCATGCAAGAGGGTGCGACCAGATGAATCTTCTGATTCTCAACGTGCCTGTTATAGATGCTTGATCCTTTTAATCAAATGATTAAAGTAGCTAACCCAATCTATCTTGCTGCAATGTATATGACTGCCCATTGTGATGATACTTGCTAATGTAATTTTCTATTGTAGTAATTTGTGTTTCTTTTTTTTTTTTTTTTGCCATTTCTTGAAAATTTTCTGCCAGAAGCGTGAGCTCATGGAATGATTGAAACAGGGGTGATGCCAATGACTCATTTGAGAAAAATAAACCCCAAAATAAGCACACTCTCTATTGATCAAGATATATTTTTTTTGTCATTGATGAAGTTTGAAAAATTTATGATATTGGATTTATCTACTCTTTTAGATTTATTTGGGATGAGTTGGATATTTAAATTATTAAAAATAAATATATTACTAACTAATATTTCAGATTGCATTACATATTAATTTTTTAATATATTTTAATACTCTGCATGTCTTATTCTGCATAATCCGTCCACGATAGAAGATTTCTCTGAAAATGTTGCACAAAAAAATAATAGTGTCATTTTATGATTAAATCATTTATAATTTTTTTAAGATTTAAATATTAAATTATAATATTAGATGTAAAAAAATAATTTTAAAATAAAAAAAATAATATATGCATATATACAGTCACCAATTCACACAGAAAGGAAGCAATGAAATACAATTATATGAACAAATAAAGCTACCATTTTTATTACACAAGAAACAAACTTGGATTATTATTATTATTATTATTATTGGTACAACAGCTTAGATAGTCATTAACTCAGTGGAGCTCCATCAAATTAAAAAATCTTTACCATAAAATACAAGCTTGTAAATTGTAAACAACTAAAGCTTAATCAACTTCTACTTGCAACATTAGGAGGATGCCTGCTGCTGTTCATTAGTTGCATCACTTCCAATGAAACTAGCAAGATGACCATTGAAATCAGATCCATATATATGCCCCATTTTTTCTTTTTTTGTTTCCATATACCTTCTATTTTCGTTGGTGATTGGAGTTAGCAGGGGAACTTTGCCAGCAATGCTCAATCCGTAGCCCTTGAGTCCATGATACTTGGAAGGGTTGTTCGTCATCAGTTTCATAGTCCGAACGCCAAGGTCTTGTAGAATCTGGGCAACATAAATGAGTTAGTTTATCAATAAGTATACTTCTCTAAATATATACTCAAAACAGCCAAAATGATCTTTATTAGTGGCTAATTATAAGTTCTTCTCTCCATCGGAACAATAGGGCTGTTATGCTTATTACTAAACTTGTTGAAGAGATGAAATAGAACCAAGGTCCTTTTGATCAGAGGTTGAATCGATCATTAGAAGAAGAATTAGGCCAAAAATTATAAAAATTATGATACATTCTGGGAAAATGAAACTTCCATGGAAGGCAAATGAAACGCTTTCATAAAAATTCTCGTAGAATCGAGAATGAAGTTTTATGACTGGTGTGGGGCACGGCAAGAGTGTTTTGCCAACATTAGTGGTTTAGATGATACTAGAAAGATGTTTATTTATCATGTAAAAGAGAAGTGAAAAGTAGTAGATAAGGTGTTGAACATATTTACATATGAGAGACCAGCCAGAAAGATACTTATTTTCAGAAAGGGAGACAAGCCAGAAATTTTGCCATTATTCAGAAAGAGATAATCAATCTTAAGCACTAAAAAATATGATAATTTACCGTGATGCAATGCGACTCTAAAATGTTCACTAATTAAGAGGATAAACTACTTGATTCCTACACTCCATACCATAAGTTTGGTGAATGGTATTTTACCTGCGCACCAATGCCGTATTCCCGTGAATCGATGGGTAATCCTAGCTCCTCGTTAGCTTCCACAGTGTCACGCCCATCATCCTGTAAATTGTAAGCACGAAGTTTGTGACCGAGGCCGATACCCCTGCCTTCATGTCCGCGAAGGTAAACTAGCACACCCCTTCCAGCTTTTTCGATCATTTCCATAGCTAGTGCAAGCTGATTGCCACAGTCACACCTAGCTGATCCAAATATGTCACCAGTGAGGCACTCAGAATGCACCCTTACAAGGATATCGTGGCCATCTCCAATATCTCCCTGAATGATATTAGGTCTATAAATAACAATAGAATAAATGTGGAACAGCAAGCAAAAGGGTACAAAAAAATGTGCGTAAGATTGTATTGAAGGCTGCTTACTTTAACCATAGCAATATGTTCCATTCCATCAAGAAGTGATCGATAACAATAGGCCTGAACAGAACACCCCATTTCAAAGGTAGGCGTGCAATAGAAGCACATTCAACTAACCTATCCCTTTTCCTCCTATATCTGTCATAATCTCACATGGTCAGAACTCAGAACAATAATTTATCACAAAACTGACCAGAATAAGAAAACAAAACTGAATAATCCTGAGGCAACTAAAAGAATCTAACATGAGAAGTCATTGTGTTAAAGCAACAAAAACACTGAGCTAAACTACAAGGCTAAAATGTGGGAAGGACATTACAAGAGATGAGAAAATAGAACAGAAGTTCTATGTAGGGAAAAATGTAATAAGTTGCTCACCTAGTATTTGCATTCATTCATTGTGAATGTTAATCAAGAAAAAGATCTGAAAAGTACATGGTACTCCAAACTAAAGACATGAAGCAAAAGTAGGAAGTTCCTATTGGTTGATGGAAAAAGCCAAATCAATAAACTTTAATCTCAGAAGTTACTGCAAAAGGGCACATACCTGTAAATGTCTTACTAAAATAATTTTCACCAATTTTATCATTTTTCAATAGTATCTTATCCTTTTGTTCTTTCAATTGGGTTGGTACTTTTAAGTCCTTAAGATAGTTCGACAATTGTTGAAGTAGATCATAGTCAAGAGGATGTAAACTGTATCTAAGATGTGGTGAGTTTAAGTGAAAATTCAAGTAAAGGATGGTAGGAGAGCTATTTAGGGTTCAAGTGAAGGATCATCAACGAAGTCATTTAAAGTCAAACATTAAGAGGATCTTCTTTGGTTAAGTCACTAGAGGAATTTTCTAAGGTAATCTAGAACTTCAATTTTAAGTTCATAAATTTTTCGTAAGTTGAGAGTTTTGGATGTTGTCGCCTTTTATTAATTTACTTCCCTTTCATCTTGTATTGTGTGTTTTTGACAGCGACGTTAGGTGCAGAATAATTATCATGCTGCAAAGTTTTCTTACAATTTGCAAGCTATGCGCGTCCGTAATGTGGGAGCATGGTTTCTATTGTCAATTTAAAACTATCAATGACCCACACAAAACATTATCATCGTCGTTTGTGTTAAAGCTAAAAACAATAGCCTGCTGGCACAATGAGAGAGAATTTGACAATGCACCTGATCAAGTCTGCAATTGAAATTATCTTCAAGTTCTCCTTCTTGGCAAATTCACGTAGTTTAGGTAAACGAGCCATGGAACCATCGCTTTCATCAACTATCTCACAAAGAACTCCAACAGGAGGTAACCCAGCTAATACAGCCAGATCAAGTGATGCTTCGGTATGTCCAGCTCTTTTCAAGACACCACCTTCCTTGTATCTCAATGGGAAAATATGACCAGGACGGTTGAAATCTTTAGATTTTGAATCAGGTGAAGCAAGCATCATAACCGTCCTAGCTCTGTCTGTAGCAGAGACACCAGTACTTGTACCATCTTTAGCATCCTGAAAATAGAACCGTGGTATGATCCCACAATTTAGAAATCAATGGTCAGCCAATGTAAGAAAGAAAAAGTAGCTGAGTGCAGGCATTCAAGAACAAAGAAAATTGTACAGCAATTCATATGTTCACATCACATATTTTTCTATGAAGCATAGCGGTTCATGCAGATAGGATAAGCAATTACATGCAAATAGTACCAGTAACACAAGTTGCCAACTAAAGTACAGTTTTATTTAGTAGTATTGGGGCAGACCGCCTCCCCTTTTCCCACTCAAAAGAAGTAGGAAAAAAGAAAAACTTTGCCAACTTAAGTAGTCAACATTATATAACTCATGCCATCAAACAAAAAGACAACTAATTTCTTAAACTGATTTGAGTGAATAGGCAGTCAATAAGCAGTCCAACACCTATGGTTCCAAAGAGGTATTAATATGTGAAGCTGGTGTCTCTGTACCAAGCTTTCCCAAACCATATGCACCCAAGACATGCCTCTTCTTTCTTTCATTTTTCTAAGTGTTCAGGAGTTAGATATAAATAAGAGTTAAGGGATTATTTGTAATCTTTTTTATTCATCAATAATATATAAAAGTAGAGAGGCCTACCTACAGTCCCTGAGGAAATATAGTTTTCCCCTTCATATGGTGTTAGAGTCGCTTCCTTTTTCCTCGCATAACAACTGTCTATGACAATCATTGGGCAAACTCCAAGCGAGCTTCTTCCCAATGACCGCTATCTCCTTCTGTTATCCCACATGAGTTGGGAATTTGCTCCACTGTTGCTCCTCCTGCAGTGTTTGCATCTTCCCCCTTCTTCGTCGCTCTAGCGGCTTGTGGAGGTGTTGCATCTTGAGCGGCACTGCCACCCATGTCTCTGCTTACATCTTGCATCCAATCTTGCTAGTACATCCCATGACATTGCTCCTTCCGACATTGCATCAGTTGCTCCTCTCAATGTTGGTGTTGGTGTCACTCCTTCTAGCTGCATAGTTAGGTGTCTTTCTTCACCTTTGATCAGCTTTGGGCGGCCTAGCTTCCCTATATTGAGTTCACTGCAATAGCACTAAGTTCACTTTTGCCTTCACCTCCTGTCATTTGTTACAACTATATTTGCCAATGCCATCCAGATCCACTGTGGCCTCCTACGTCTGCTTTGTCATAGAAAAGTGATATAACCTTTTTTTTTTTAAGGTTTGAGGCATTCTGTTGGGCAAACAGGTTATATTAGGTCCAATCTAGTTGGGACTTGTTTAGGCCCAATCTAGTTAGGCTTTGTTTAAGTTCAATGTAGCTACTTCATTCATGCTTTTGGGGCTAATCGATAATTTCAACCACAATCGGTGTGCCCTTCTCTATCCATGTGAGTCATTCCATGGATTTCAAGTCATTGTGCCCTTTTCTCTCCACGTGTGCCATTCTATAGATTTCAAGTCGGTGAATCCTTTTCTCTCCATGTGCATCATTTTGTGAATCTCAAACCACCATACCCTTTTCTCTCCACATGCGTCATTCCGTGGATCTAAAGTTGAATCTCTCTTCTCTCCATGTATATCACTGTGTTAATATCTCAAGTCAAGGCTAGTCCTCTTTTCACCTATGTTATTTTGCAAACCTTAATTTGGATCCACCCTGCTCTCTCTATGTGCGCCATTCCACGAACATGTCAAGTTGAATACATTCTCTCTCCATGTACATCATTTTGCAGACATATTAGTTGAATATATTTGTAACAAGTTGGTCCCTATAGAATATCCAAAGTTAGGAAGTAAAAAATGTAAGGGTTAAGGGGTTATTGTAATATTTCCTATTCATCAATAATATATAAAGGCAAAGAGCACTACTTAGGGTCTCTGAGAATGAAGAAATCTAATTTCCCCTCATGCCTAAGAAGCATTATTAACTAGTAAAGCAAATAAAAGTAACATACCACTGAGACGGTGAAAGCTGTGCGTAGTTTCTCCTCATTTTCTTTATTTGATACCATGAGAGGAAGATCTAACCTTTCAAGATCTTCAGCTTTCATACTCACACAGACAATTCCAGTCCCATGTTTCACAATAAAAGCCATGGCCTCTGGTGTTACCAAAGATGCTGCCATAATGAGATCTCCCTCATTTTCTCTATCTTCATCATCAACAACAATCACAAACTGCAAGGAAACAACACATAGTGATGATGAAAAGGGTCTATGGAGATGAATGAGTCATAAGAAAGCACTTAGAAAAGCAAGCGAACCTTGCCTTGACGAATGTCTTCAATTGCCTCTGGAATAGAGGAGAATCCTTTTGTAGGACAATCTAAATCAAGTTCACCATTGTAGATAGGAAAGTCATTCGGAACTGGAGAAATATCAGCTACAACTGTTTGGATGGATGTTGCATCAGCTTGAAGAATAGAACTGTTATGTGCATTATCTTGTTCACTAACAGCAAAGTCTGTTGATTCAACGTCGCCCTCACTAGAGTTGGGTATTGTCACAAATGCACCATTTCCTTTTAAAGCAAAGCATATTGTTCTCTTGTAACCATTTGTTGTCAGATTGGGAATCAAATTTAGTGAAACTTTTTCACAACTCAATGCTACAATCTTTTTGAAAGAACTCAATGCTCTTGTACCAAAATGCACCCTGTTAACAGTCATGATAAGACAACAGGTAAGGATCCACCCAGAAAGAACTATCATTTTACATGAATGAGATTCAATCCATAGATTAGTCTATGCTTTAAGAATTTTCCCATACCATCAGACTACAACCTAATTATTTTAAATCAAAAACCAAAGTGAAGCAGACATGCATGAAGTGCTGAATATATCGACAACAAGCTTATGAAAAGGGCATCAGTGCTTGGTCAAAAATTGCACCTTTTGAAAAAGTCTTTTCTTCTCCTACTCCATGTCCACAAGCTAACCCTTTCTATGAAAAGATACAACTATAAATTTAACATGAAAAGTTCAGCTTTTCAGATCTTACCGAGTGAAACGAAGTCTGACAAATGATGAAGAAAATGCGAGAGAAGCCATCCACAATTGTCACCTCGTCCTGGTTTAACAAACTTGAGTTCATATCTTCAATCAAAACCTACCAAATTGCATCTACTGAAAACAAATCCCTGAAATTGATATTATGCAAGCATCCCTGAAGTTTCCAACAATAAGGCTACATCCTTTACAACATCATAGCAACTATTTTGGTGATACCACCAAAGTAATTGAAGAAGATGTACCACATAAATTTTGGCAAAACAAGTTAATATTTTTATTAAATATATTCTACATTAATTTGTTGGTTCACTTGTTATCCTTAAGTAGCATATTTGTCATTATAAAATCTAACACTACATACATATCATTCACAATTTAAAAAGTAAATATTATTAATTTAATTGAACTTAATTTGATATTATTTAGTTAAAAATATATCTTAAAAATATTTTAGATTTATTATTTAATTACATTTTTCTCTAATTCTTTTTAATTTTATTAAATTTTAATTATTTTTCTAAAAAAGTTTATAAATATTTGTTTCAAAATGTATAAATGCTCGACCTCCTAAGCAAGTAACTCTAGCATCTCTTTGGTGTTGAGGAGATCAATGGTGTGGTAGAGGCCAAAGAGGTGTAAAAGTCATGTGTTTGGGAGGTCGAACATTTATATATTTTAAATCTAACATATATATATATATATATATATTCTCAGAAAAAAATAATTAAAATAAAATAATATATAAAATGAAGAAGAATAAGAGAACAATGCAATTAAATAAATATTAAATTATAAACTTTTTCAAAATAGAACTTTAAAGTTTAGACAAATAATAGCAAACTAAGTTTAACTAAATTAATAACATTTACCTTTTAGATTTGAATGATATATACAGCGGTGTTCATATTTTACAATGATGAATGTGTTATTTCAATATTGAAAAGGTAACAAATCAACCCAAAAAATAATTTAAATAAGTTCAATAAAAAGCATTGACCTGTTTTGCCAGAATCCTTGTGGTACACCTCTAATAAGATACTCTAATGGTACCCATAGCACAGCTGTCACAAAGTCAATGCGTTATTAGACCCCAACCAACCTGGACACATGAAGAATATAAAGTGATCAAGATACTGTAGCACATATGAAAGGACCATAGACACACAAAACCAATTGATACTCGCTAGAGCCATCATCCTTCTCTTTGTTCCTTGTCCGTCATGAAGCTACACCTGCCATTTTTGTTCCTCTCCCTCCCTCTCTCGGAGACATTGTGATTGTTGATTTACTGCCTGGATGCTACTTCATTTCCACTGCTTGATCAAATCTCTAAAGGAGGTACTCTTTTCATTTGGAAACTTCAGGGATGCTTCCATAATTTCAATTTTAGGAATTTTGTTGGAGGTACTCTTTTTCATTGATCTCTTTTAATTTAATAATCTTTTGCCTAATGTTTTCACTTTTGGAATATATATATATATATATATATATATATATATATATACTCCAAAAGTGAAAAAAAATTAAGCAAAAGAAGTATAAAAATCAATGACAATGAAGTCAGTGTGCTAGCATTTATTGATATACTATAACATAATAGTGCAAAAGGTTGTCAATGTTACACAAAAAAAATGGATAACAAATGTGAAATCAATTGCATGAACTCATCCATGGTCTAATTTTTATAATTCTTTCTCATCAAATGGTCTTCTCTCAGAGGGAGATCTACAAGATCACAAACAAATTCTATCGACTAGGTATGCATTTTCCTTTAGCCTGAGCATGTGGCCCAAAGCATTCAGATTCACAGTAGTTCAACATGAACGTAAGGATTGTGAGACAGTATCATAGGCTTTTGAAGAAAGATGAAGTCCCTCATCACAAGCCCTTGAGTACATCTCATTTGCTAGTCTTGGTTTGCCATCTCTTCCCTTCCACCAGTACTTCATAAGTTGTTTCATTTCATCATTTGGTTTGAGCTTGTAATTTTTCATGTGGCAAAACCACTCCAAAGTAGCATTTTGAATAGCATTCTTCACGCACAAAGAAATTATCATGTTAGAAGTGACCACATTTGGCTCAATACCTACTTATCTCATTTCACTAATGACAGATTCAACCATCTCCAGATTACCTTTCTCAATATAAACTGATGTTGATATTGTACATACATATAGGTTTGGTTTGACACCCACTTTAGCCATATGCTCCCACATGCGGAGTGCTTCATCATAAAGCTTACCTTTTCCAGTGCACTCAACAGATCTCCATAAGATACTGTGGTTGGTTTCTCCCCCTGCTCCACCATCCTAGTGAATATCTGTATAGCAACCGATGTTTCTAATGCTTTAAAGCAAGCTAAAAGGACAGCTCTCCATTCTCTGTTTCCTGGTCTTAAGTCTTTCTCTTGCATCTTGTTGATAAGTCTAACAGCCCACTTCCATGTCCCTTTTTCCTCACAGCAGTTAGCAGAAAGTTGAAATGCGATAGGATCAGTTCATATGATAGATTATTCGGGCTAGGTCCAATCTCCAGCAAGTCCTTGAAGATCCCAAGAGCTGTCCACCACTTTTTAGCCTTAGTCATTAGCCATTTCACATGATTACATACAGATAAACTTATGTCATTGTGCATTTCCTTTGTTCTTCTATAGAACTCCATGGCCACAGAATAATGGTTATCTCATGTGCACGCCCATAAAAGGCGTTCATAATCTACTCGGTTAGGTTTTAATAGTGCCTCATCCATCACAACTAGGAGCTTAAACATATTAGGAGCTGGTTTTCAGCATTTACTAGATCATGAGATAACATATACTGATTGTGAACTTTCCAAGTTAAACAACATTCTTCCATTCATCACTGCTGGTCTTACCAATTTCACCTCTCTGATACTTGTCTCTCAACTAGGAAAAGCAAGAAACTGCACCAAACGAGTCACCCATCTTGTATGATAGTAAGATGGTTGAATAAGTGACAGGAGATGGAGATTGGCTATTACTTTTAATATCACCAACCACATTTAGAGCATCGTTTTACCAGCCTTGTTCAAGGTAAAATGTTGACTCCCTAATTTTTCTTAATCTAATGCCCAAGCCAAATAGAAAGACTTTCTGGAAGGAATCAGCTTATTGAGCTCAGAAGAAGAGGCAAATTTAGGCGTTCTGGAAACAAGTAACCTACTTGTCCACAAAGTCTCCATTTCCTTAGACCTTTACTACCACAAAAAATATAAGATTGGCTAGGACAGCTACAACTACCAAGTGAAAAACCAAATCTTTCCACAATTTTCACCCTCCTCAACCAACCGCAATCCAAGAATCTCCCGCACTCCATAAAAAAATCCTGTTTTGACAAATGGGGTTCATAGCTTCAAAAAAAAAAAAAAAAACCCAGCGAATTTGCATGACTGCATCTACTCAAAAACGAAATCCCTAAAGTTAAAATGATGCAATCGTCCCCAACAAAGCAACAAAAAGAGTACCTCCTTCAGAGACTCGATCGGCGAACACCGGCGGCGAGGCAGCGTCCGGGCGGTAGATCGGCAATACCAAACCCCCCGAGAGAGGAGAGGAGGAGAGTGCGCTCGGTGAGCAAGGGAGGAACCGATAAGGAAGGAAGGGACGGACTGCGATGGACCGTTAGAATTTATCTTTCTATTTTAAACATTAAAAAAAGCTTTAAAAATCATTAAAATAAACTAAAATTGTTACTAAATTATTCAGAGAAATATTATAAAGTATTTTATAAGTGGAATATAGAGAGTATTTTGTAAAATCTGTTAAAGTTTGGGGCATTATGAAAATTATTTTTCTTTCTTCGTTACGGTGCTCCGCGGTGCATCTGAACGTGGAGTTTCCTTCCACTTTTTTAACGCTAGTTCCGACACACGAAGACCGTCACAGAAGTCGTCGTCTTTCTTACTCTTACCTCCCGATCATCGCCATCGCCACTCCTTCTACCTCCGCTCTCCTCCTTGGCCATGGCCGTCGACGATGACCGGAGCAGATCCTCCGATGCGCTCGCCCAGTTCCACTCCCTCGTGGAGGACGCCGACCGCAAATTCGCCCTCGTCCGCGACCTGCCGCTCTGCGCCCGCGGCCCGCTCCACCTCCTCTACTTCCGCAAGGCGTTCAAGTCGTACACCCGCCTCTGGAGGTTCCAGCAGCGCCGACGTCGGGAGCTCGTCGCTGAGGGCCTTTGCCGCTGGGAGATCGGTGAGGTCGCCTACCGAATCGGGCAGCTCTTCTACTGCCAGTACCAGCGGACCAGCGAGACCCGCTTCCTCGTGGAGGCCTACGTCTTCTACGAGGCGATCGTGAGCAGGGGGTACTTTGAGGCGGTGAGGGGGTCGACTGCGGCCGCGCCCGATCTCAGGCTCAAGTATAAGGAGTTGAGGTTCCTGGTCAGGTTCGTGATTGTAGCTTTGCTGTTGAATCGGAACGACGAAGTGAGGCAGCTCGCCGATCGTTTTAGGAGTTTGGTGGAGGAGTCAAAGGCTGCCTTCCCGGTACTTGAAAGACTGGATCTTGTGCTATTATCTTTGTTGGCCATGGCAACCTCATTGATCGTTGTTTCAAAAAATCTGCAATTAATGTGCCAGCTAAAGCTTGTACTCTTTGCGATACTGTTGACTAGTACACAAAACATGGTGGATTGGAAAAAATTAGTGAATGATAATACAATGTAACTTGAATATTACAGCTTGAGTAGAGAAGTTCATGCAGTTATCAACCTCTTGACCATGTCGAATTAGTGATAATGTGCTGTTGATTCATCTGCTTGGCTATATTAGTTTGTTGAGGGTTGTATTCGTCCTCATAACATGCGACTTGCACTGCAAGGATTATCACCATGGAATTTTAGTAGTCATTTCAATTGATACACATACCAGTTTGAGAAGAAGTTTGTTATCAATATAATAGAGAAAACTTAATCCTGTGTGACTCTTTTTTGCTCCATTGTGCCCTTATAGATACAAATTTGTATCACTGAGTTACCTTTTGAAGTTTGATCTTCCATTTGGTATATAGTTCTGTAGTAACTAAGTAGGATGCTAGTTGCATTTACAAACACTGCATTTGATTTCTGGTTAGCCACTCACCTCTGTATTCCCATAATTCATGCATCTCAAATCTTATAAGTGGAAGCACAATGTGCAGGACTTTGTAAGCTTAGTGTGTAGGGACTGTTAACATTCAGTGCCTTACCCTTCCAAAGAGTTCGTTCTCAAAATAGAACTCATGACACAATGATTCATTGTGAACCTTTAACAACGATTCTCAACTTTGGTGTAGCCAACTAAATGTTCTTGTACAAAAGTGCTTTTATGGTTTATTTTGATTTTTAAAAATGTGAATGATGCTGTTGTAATGTTGATTTTACTCATTCTGTGTAATAGTTTGACTTAGTCATAGGTCAGAAAATGTTTTTTTTGCATAACCATTGAGTAATTTTTTTGGTTATATATTGGAAAATATTTTTTGCTTTGATATATTATACAGCAGTTTTTCTCTCCTTCATATTTGTATAACTTTGATTCCAGGCAATGAACTTTAAGGAATGGAAGCAAGTGATACAAGAAATTGCCAGGTTTTTGAAGGCTGATGCATTGATTCAAATCACCAGGCCTTTGAGATATAACATTTTGTTTGATGCTCACCAGTCTTCCTTGCCATGTATATCTCGGTTTCATTCAACTAGGGTGTTGAGACTGAAAGATGCTTTGCTTACAAGCTATCACCGGAATGAGGTTTTGATTTTATGCTTCTCTAGTAATAGATCAAGTAATATTTATGTCAACAACTACATCTTTCAATTGCTTTAATACACCATTATTTATTAAGTAGATTGCCTCTGCAGATAAAGCTTGCAGAACTTACTCTGGATACATTCAGAATGCTACAATGTTTGGAATGGGAACCCAATGGATCCTTCAACAAGAATCCTAAACAAGAACAATGTGCAAAGAGTTCTGGTGAGCAGAATGAAGCATCTGGATTGATTGATATAAATGTCGCTGCTGATATGAATGATCCAGATGCTCCTCCAAACCCACGTAAAGCCGTTATTTACCACCCTTCTGTATCACATTTAATTGCGGTGAGTGTTAAGGTTTTCTAATCATTGCTTTATCGCCATTTTAACACACTAATCTAAAATTATGAGATAAACCAAAAGACAAATATGGTTTTACATAGATGCTGTCTGTGAGGTGTGGAGATTTGCAATGGTTAAATTTGTTGTTGGTAGCTAGTGTTATATATATATATCCTCTTTGATGGCTATTTAGATGGACTAATCTCTGAAATTCTTTTTACACGGATTCTATAGTTTGTTAGAACTTTAGAATGATCTATTTTATTTCAGGTAATTGCTACAATCTGGGAAGAGTTGTCTTCAGATGAAATTTTGCTAATTTATATATCAGCTTCAGGTTTCTTCTTCATTCAGCTGGTAATTATATATCATTGATAGTCCATCTCATTTTGTAACTCAAGTGAAATCTGCAGGAAAAACTGATTCTAATGCTACTCTTCAAAACAATGGTTTTCGAAGGTCATTGAATTCCTCAAAAGTAAATCACACGCCACATGCTCCTTGGAAGAGGAAAACTCAGTTGTATCCACCATTGGATGATGATAATGTAAATTCAACTGCAAATTTAGGAACTTGTTTATGCCTAGGTTCTCAAGGAAATGGAGGTATTTTTGGATTTTGTTCACACTCTCTATTCTGTGACTTTTTAGTTGTGTTACTGGGATATGAACATTCTTCTTTTGTATGTTCTATGTTTTTAAATCTCAGGTTCAAATAATCTTTATCCTGAAGATTTGGTTCCATTTACACGGAAACCACTCTTCCTTATACTCGACAGTGACAATAGCCAATCATTCAAGGCAGGTTTGTCAAACTTGATCTCAATTTTCTAGTCTATAATTTATCAAAATGATTATGAAATATTCCCATATTAACAACTTTTCAAGTTCATAGGGGGCATTTCAATTAGTAATCACAAATGATTAACATTCTGGAAGTTTATGTATTCCCATGCCAAGTGTATCCCACTTCTGTTGCAATAGAGCATAAACTTGTCAAATCTTAGTAATTAATATGTTAATGGAATCAATCAAGTTCCACTCACGCAATTTGTGGGCTCATCTTTGCCTTTATGCTGCTTGTCTACTGGCAAACAAGCAGACAATTCATGGTGCAGAAAGAGGAGAAGCATCTGCCTTACTTCTGTCCCACGAGAAGCCATTTTCAGTGTCTGATAGCGATATATCATTTGGTGGAAGCCAGTTTACACACTTCCTAACTTCCCCATTACAGGCCTTCTTCCAGCTAGTAGGCCTTTCCTCTGGTATTGATTCTGTAAGTTGTCTTGATGCTTTTGTTTTGTATCTCATAAGTCTCAGCCATCGTGATGGAGTTCAAAGTTCAATGTCTCTTGTGTTTGTTCATTTTCAGGATTTGTACAATGATGCTGAGAGCTTGCTTTCGTCGGGTTTAGCTGAATGGGAAGTGGCACTCTGCACATCCAATTCCCTTAATCAGGTCTGGGCTCAAGTGTTAACCGATCCATTTCTTCGACGGTTAATCGTAAGGTAATTTCCTCTCTTTCTAACAGAAATTTAACAGTGTTATGGTTTGTGACTGTCAACATTCAAATAATAGATTTGGGAGTTTCATTTTTTTTAACAGGTTCATTTTCTGTCGAGCTGTGCTTTCACTTTGTCATTCTTCTTCGGCCGGCGACCGCCCGGCTCGACTGCCTGAATGCCTACCTACTCTTCCTGACTGTGTGGATCCAAATTCCACCCTGGTGCAGATTCATATCCAACTTCTTGCAGCACTAACTGGTGTCTTGAACCATTTTGATTTTCTTGATTCCATGAAAGATCCTATTCAGAGCAGGTAATTGAAGACGCATACTTCGATCAACTCCTCCAGCAGACCACGGTAAATAGCATCCAACCATTCATTGATTGTTTTGCGACGATACACGGATCTCAGACTATTTCTTCGTGTTCTTAGAAAGTTCTTTATGGTGCTGCATCTTGCGAGTTGTTTATGTCAATTCTCGACTTGTAATCTGTTTCATGAATT
This sequence comes from Curcuma longa, assembly GCF_044706935.1. Classification (NCBI taxonomy): domain Eukaryota; kingdom Viridiplantae; phylum Streptophyta; class Magnoliopsida; order Zingiberales; family Zingiberaceae; genus Curcuma; species Curcuma longa. The sequence continues at coordinate 6,473,282 of NC_133870.1, forward strand.
CTTTGCTCGTACTGAAGTTTGATTTATGAAAACTTGTTTGGCTGCATGAATGTCTATGAAAACTTGTTTGGCTGCATGAAAACTTCTTTGCTCGTACTTTATTGCATGAAAATCTTTGTTGATACATCAAAATTCAGAGAAGACGGCGGTCGGTCGCCGATCGTTGACTACCCGACAGTTCCGCCTGATCTCGCTTCTCTGCTCCGTCTGCAACTCCCCCATTTTGATCATCCCCTCGACGAAGGCGGCGAAGAAAGCTCCCTGATCCCTGCTGAACCTCTCCACCACCTTCTTCGTCGCTTTCTCGCCGCCGGAGAAGAGCGTCTGGTCGGCGTTCAGGAACCCCCTCAGCTGCACCAGGTCCTTGAAGTACTGGTTGTCGAAGACGGTGGGCGTGGCGTCGAGCCCGCCGGTGACGTTGCCGTCGCCTCCCAGGGGACACAGCGCGTCGAGCTTCTCGCGGTAGGCGGGGTCCATGGCGGGGTCGGGCCGGCCGGTGCCGGACTGGTTGTAGAGCCTGAAGACGATGGAGAAGCAACGGCCTTCGCCGATGGAGTGGGAGCCGGAGAGCGCGACCAGGTCGACGACGGTGAGGTTGAAGCGGGCGAAGAGGCTGATGAGGGCGGTGGCGTTGGCCCTGGGGCTCGGCATGATCTCGTCCGACGCCTCCTGGCTGGCGATCAGGCTGTCCTCCCGCCCGAGCCTCACTTCCCACTCCGGCCCTCCGCTCTGCAATCAATCCACAGATTTCCCGATCAACCAACCGATACCCAAAAAAAGAAAGAATCTTGACTGGGTCAGACTGTTTATTACCAGGGCGACGGCGTCTCTGGCGGCGATGACGACGATATCGGCGCAGGAGACGACGCCAGGACACTCCTTCTCCACCGCCGCCTTCGCCTCGTCGATCACCTCGAAGGACCGCAGCGAGTTGATGTTGGACAGAGCCAGCTTCTCGCCGACCATGGTAGGCGTGTCGTCGAGCAGCACGGACCCGTCGCAGCCCTGCGCGGTCGATCGATCCATCAACAGAAATCAATCCGAGAACCAACCGATCGATCCATCAGAACGAACCAGTACTACTACTATTCTCACGTTGACGAAGCAGTCGTGGAACTGGAGCCGCATGACGGAGGCCCCACTCCGCGGCTCGCGGGCCATCGCCGCCCGGATCGCCTCCCGCACGAGGCGCTCCGCGGAGGGGCAGCTCTCGGAGTAGTAGCCGACGCGGAGGTCGGTGGGGAGGCGGAGGCGGAGATCCTCGGCCGGAGGAAGAAGGCGGAGAGGAAGAGCAGCAACGACGCAGCCAAGACAGCGGACATCGCGCAAAGTACACTGCGCGTAAAGGTACTGAGAAAGAGAAGAAGAAGAAGCAGTCGAAGATTTTTTTCCCCCACTGCCTTTTATTGGCTGTCCGTCCAACTCACTATGTTTACAAGGACGGAAATAGGATGGATATGAAAGGAAGAGAAAAAAAAATATCCACCTAAGTCACAACAGTGCCAAGGTACTGAAATCCATCACTCTAGCAGTTTTACATAGTCTATTTCACGTCTCCAGGGCAATGGTGTAACGGTAGGACTTCTGAGTTGTAACTCAGGGACCCGCGGTTCGATCCCCAGCTACGACGTATTTACAAGAATTTTCTTCCAAATGGGGAACACAATCAAAGGATGTTGGGCATCTGGATTGACCGCTGTTTGCGTTTCCCGATTTACGCTGGTGGTCGGTGGGAAATTTTCGTAGGATCGGGCCGACCACCTCCAAAGATGTGGCTACTGGGGATTGTCATTTTTTTTTACATGGTCTATTTCGCAATTGATCACGATAAAGAAAATTATTATTTTGATTTCATCGAGATTCAAATCTTTGCTCTCTCTTTATAATTCTGCTTCGTCTTGCAGTTGGCCACGATGAAGTAAGGTATTATTTTGATTTCATCAAGATTTGAACGACTGTTTTCTTTTATAATCATCGTAATCAACTCAATTATATTATGCGTCGTGAACTGCAGTTTTTCGATTTACCTCCTCATAAATGGTCGTGGAGCCGATTGTGTTAATGCGGATTTCGCCTTTAGAAAATGGGTAAAATTTAAACTTCTATTTGCTAATAAAATTGAAATCAGTGACAGGAACGGAGGATGGACATTTATTGAGTAGTAAACAGAGAGGTTGAAAAATCATGCGCCCCACTGGCGCAGCAGCAGGGGCCCACGTCAGTTACTGGTGTAAGTGGTTTTTGTTTGTGCCCGCTGTTTGTCTGTTTGTTTGTTTGTTTCTCGCAGAGGGAGGGAGAAGGGGCCTGGAATGGAAGTCTCCAAGTGGTGGTGGTGTTATTGGTGGAGGAGGAGTGGGGTCCAGAGATTCCCAGGCAATTTGTGGGACCCGGCGGATGGCAAACCGAGTGATGGCACGGAGGACGAGTTTCTTTCTTCATCATCTTACGGAACTGCTTAAGGGAAATTGCAATATTTTCCATTTGAGGTACTTAACTTTTATAATTTTAGTATATTATTCCTTTTTTAATGAAATAATTATATAAATTTCAATGCTTGCGTCTTTTAAATTTTTACTCTATTTATTTAAAATTTTACTGCTTTAAGTATAGAGTATGGATATATATAAAAACATTTATATAAATATCTTAATTTTGATTTGAAATAATTTAAAATTTAATATATTAATTTAAATTTTAATAAGGATGAATGTTTTAAAAATTAATTTTTAAGTATGTATAAAATTATATTTTAAATTTATTCTATAAATAAATTAAAAGAAGTGATTATCTACTTTTAAAATTAATCGGATAAAATCTGAATATTTGAATTATAATATATATATATATATATAATTAGAAGATTTATTTTTTAAAAATATTTTTTTAATAGTCATCAAAATAATAGTTGGAATTGGATTAATTATATTATATATTATAGTATTTTAATTCACTACTAAAAAATTTCAATTTTGCGGCGGTTTTAAAAACCGCCGCTATTGTATGTTTTCCCGGCGGTTTTAAGTAACCGCCGCAAAACCAAATTATTAGCGGCGGTTTATATTTGATTTGCGGCGGTTTAGTGATTTGCGGCAGTTTAAAATTTAGTTTAAATTTGATTTGTGGCGGTTTAGTAAATTTACGGCGGTTTAAAATTTAATTCGCGGTGGTTTATAATAACCGCCGTTATTTTCTTTTTTTTTTAACGCATCTGAACCCTACCCACACCCTGTTAAACCGCGGTCTAAAGCCTCACGCCGCGGTCTAAACCTCACGCCGCGGCCACACTTCACGCAAGTTCGCGTACAAACCCTACCCACACTTTGCTCTTCCTCTCCGCCGACCCTTCCTGCGATTGCTTGCCGAGGCTCGTGGCTGCTACGATTGCTTGCCGAGGCTCGTGGTTTCCTGCGATTGCTTGCCGCCGAGGCTTCCTGCGATTGCTTGCCGAGGCTCGTGGCAAGCAATCTCGCCCACACACCACCGTCGATCTCGCCTTCCATGCTTGTTCTCGCCCACACACCACCGTCGCACCCAGTCACATCTAAGGTTTGGTACCATACCACTTAGTTCCTTGATAGAATCATAGTCGTTCTTTTTCTCCGTGCAATTAATTGATAACGTGATTCGATTTTGTCGTAATTTTGAGTTTGTGATGCCATGTTTTACTCATCTTTTTTTTTCTTGCCAGATCCTTCCACTCCTCCAACTACACTATTGTAAAGAGGGATCCTTTTTATTTCGGCGTGTTTTATTGATTATCTTTCTTTTCTTTTGGATGATGCGTGTGTATATAAGTTCTCGATTCGGTTCACATTTGAAAGAGCAATGATTTTGAAGCTAGGACCTTGGAAATAGGAGTTGATATTCTTTAACTGTGATATTTGATTAACAAAATCCTCTTCGGATCAATTCCAGTGTATGTCTGAAGGTTATGGAAAGTTTGATGCAAAAGGGTTGTCTCTCTGTAGTCCTTTCGTTATGTTTGTATGGCTTTAGCAATTAGTTCTTTTGCATCTAACTTTGCTCTGCGACTCTCTCCCTCTCTAGGTTCACTCCGTTAAAAAAACAGTTAGCACCTGCTTGTTTTCATGTTTTCAAGTATAGGACACAATACTATTTCCCATCTTAGATAAGAGAGCTTAAGTATAATTATACACATTAAAACAAAGATAGTTTTAAATAAAGCACATAGACATCTTTTTAAGTGTGTGTGCACGCTTAAAAACATATACAAATTTTAATAAATTTGTATGAATGGGAAGGCCCTTTTAGAGGTTGGATTAAAGAGTAAGTGCAGAGCTAATGCAATTAATGGTTTGGCTTGATCTACACTTTGATTCAGAAAGAGATTTTCACACAAAACTTTGTCTAAAATCTCTTCGTATAATTTTTGTTGAGTAGAAATATTTAATTGGGTATAACCTAAGTGATGATCTTAAGATCTAGCTAGTGTACTTGCTGTGCCCCTTTTTTTTTGTTGAGTATAATTTTCACTCTGGAACTTGTAGTAAACTTGCTGTGCCCCTTTTTTCACTCTGGAACTTGTAGTAAACTTGTAGAGAGAACTTTTATATCCTGTGAAAATATCTCATATTAAAAACTCAAACCAAAATAATTATGTATAATTATCAAAATAAAAGTTAAATAATGCACCATGTTTTAAATCATTTTTGTTATTTTGATCTTAAAACTTGCTTGAACTTTCGATTTAAATTTTGTTCAAATGTATTATACACTCAAATGCTTCCGATTATCGATTAGTGAAATTACTTAAGTGATCTTAGTGGTTAGCTAGGTTATTTAAGATTGAAATCGATTAAATTGTGACTTATCAATGTATTTATTAGGATAATCGGGTTCGATTTGGTTTAAATTTAATTAGATCGTTCAATGATTGACCAGAAATAGACCGGTCAATTTATCCGGTCCGGACCAGTTCGATCGAATTAAGGGTTTGGGGGTTTGATAGAACCCTATATAACGCTCTCGCCGAAACCCTCTATCCTCTTCCCTCTCTCGCTGCCGCCCACCGCCCGCCGCTCGCCGTCGACCACCGAGAAGCCTCTTACGCTAGGAAGATGGGGAAGCGGCTCCGCTGCGTCGAGCACCGAGAAGCCTCTTACGCCAAGAAGATGGGGAAGTCGTCGTACATGAGGCTCAGTGGGAGCCACCATTTCCGGCAGCGGCTCCTCCTCGCGACGCTGTCGACCAACGCAATTCTCATCGAAGACATCCGCTCAGATGAAACTTCTCCAGGGCTTCGGCCCCACGAGGTCTCCTTGCTCCGCCTTATTGAGAAGATCTCCGACGACTGCTCCGTCGTGATCAACGAGACAGGTCCGTCCGTGAAATCCTGTTTGTTCCATTAAACGTCTTTGATTTCCAGAGCTTTTTTTATTGACAGTTTGGATCGATTTATCCTTTTGGTTTGTGTAGGAACGGAACTGACATATAAGCCGGGAGTTTTGGTCGGAGGCAAGTATTTGGTACATGACTGCGGTCTTAGTCGTTCCATCGGCTACTTCCTTGAGCCGCTGATCTTGCTGGGCTTGTTTGGGAAGAAGCCCCTGTCTATTACGCTTAAAGGTTAACTCTTTGTTTCTTTCTCTTTTCTATGTATACTCTCTAAGGAAAAGTGCAAGTAATTGTATCTTTCAACTTGCTGTTGCAAAGCAAACATCATTCTAGAATTTGTGCTAGGAGCAAAATAATTATCATGTATTGGTAATGGGCCCTTAGATCTTAGATTTCTGCAACTTGGTTGATGCACTAGCCTTCTGTTACTTATGAGCCAAAAGTTTACTGCCATCTTCTGTTCAGGAAACTAGTTGTAGATAAGATTTTATTGGCTAACTCCACTGGTTCAAATCTTGCCTGAATTGTGTTGCATACTGATATAATTCGATAAGTTAAATTGTGATAATTGGACCAAGGCAAATCAAATCTGCAATTTAATTATATAACATTGCAAATGAACAAAAGGTCTCCCAACACTAAAATTGCATCTATATAGTTTTGTAAGTGCCATCAATTTTAGTTCCAACCTCTAATAAACACCTGGAGAGTTGCATTGGGCTCTAACAACCAATTTAAAATTATGCAAAGAACCTTATCCTTTATCAACATGAATCTTATATGAATTTGTTCTTAGGGTAGCACATCACTTGTTAATGGACAAAACGTTTTTACAGGTAACATAGTCTGAAAGAAGGAAACTTCAGCATTGAGCTCAACCCCAAAGCAAATTAGGCAAACTTGTGGATTTTGTTGTTTGTTACCAATACTCTAGATATCAAATGTAGTATTTGGTTGTGCTACTATTTCATGAACTTAAAAATCCTAGAAAAATAAAAATAGCCTAAAGTAATAACATTGCTACAACATAGATATTTGACAAAGAAAGATACTGAGTTGTTCCTAGAGTATTTTGGCTCATAATTGCACTGCATCATTGTGTTTAGAGTTGTTATCAATTCCATCCTTCAATTTAAAAGCATAACATAAGGATCATTTACTGGTCTTAGTTGCATCTCCTGTATTCAGTGCCGAAATGCCTACCAGGTAGTGTCCTATTTTTCTCGAATCGGCAAAGTAACAGTCACTGGATGTAGAAAAAGGTAAATTTAAAGGGAACAAGTTTGACAAGATTTTTTGTTGATAGTATTCTAGGATCTTTTCAAACCTGATTTAATAATACAACATTGAATCTTTATGGACCACCGGATTAAAAAGTGGGAATCACACTGTATAATCTTTTAGTTAGAAACTCCAGCTCTACTAAACAACAAACTAGAATAACTTAAAAGATACGACCTACATCCTTTCTTAAAACATGACATCACATATTGAAACATTTGTTTTTCAAATATTGATGAAGTTAAATTATCAACCAATTTGTATCTAGGCTATTTTGAATACTTGTATCCCTAAAAAAAGAGTATAGTTCATTGAATGCTTACTCATTGATTAATGATACTGATCATTTCATGTGCTTTGTTCCACCATCAACCATGACAAAAAGAAATGTATACTATGACTACCTATATTGTATCTGGTTAAGTGCCAATGAATCTTTTACAATGTTTAATGTGCGACTAACAATGTATGGTGACCTATTTTGTGAAAAAATACATCATGATAGTTTTCCTTTTAAATAGGAATTACAAATGATTCTAAAGATCCTTCTGTTGATACCTTCCGTACAACAACACTGCATATACTCAAGCGATTTGGTGTTCCGTTAGAAGGTTTGGAGTTGAAAATTGTGAATCGAGGAGCTCCTCCCCTCGGTGGTGGTGAGATTATTCTCAGAGTTCCAATTGTCCCAACCAGCTTAACTGTGAGTCTTGATAAATACATAAGCTGTGTAGTAATAAACCATGCCTCTTATTTGTTAATTTACAAAAAACTAAAACATGCAGGCAGCCCATTGGGTTGATGAAGGAATGGTCAAGAGCATTAGAGGGGTGACATTCTCAACACGAGTATCTCCTCAAATAGGTAGTCGAATGATACATGCAGCTCGTGGAACTTTCAATCGCTTCATTCCTGATGTTCATATTTTTACTGACCATAGATCAGGACCATCTGGTGGAAGGTACAATTATATATATTCTTTCTACTAGTAACCCTTTGTTTGCCTAAGTACATGATATCATCTTTATGATAGTTTGTCAAGTTCTTGGATATGCATGTGATTTTTAATTCAGAATATTTGCTAAATTCTAAGCACCATGTGAAATTTGGAACTTATTGTGCTAAAATATTCTCTTTCTAAGTCATGTTAAACCATCATATCAGACTTCTTATTCCTTCAGTCATCTAGCTATAAACATCAACAATAAGGAGATGTGAACTTTCACCTCACAACTATTGGTTTGTTTTTTCATTGGAAATTGGTATTTTTGACCTCACAACTATGGAGTGAGTACAATTTGGCTGATGAATGGCACATTGATGTTGATAGTTTATTGGCAGATAGTGAGATAGAATTGTCATTTTAGTCTTGGGATAAATATCCAACAGCCCAAATCCATTAGCTTAGTTGTAATAGACTGACAGGAGAACAGTTAGGACTTGATCACTTATCAGTTTAGTCAATGCCAACTTGATTGCACCCAATCGATGATGCTCTGCCCTAACTAAGGTCACGTTGGCATTATCTTGCTCATGTCCTCTTAACTCACTCTCAATCTTTCCCAACCAAAGTGAATCTCAATGGAACTCACTCTAAATAGTCCTTTTGAGCTTTGGTTTTTTGTTAAAAAAAATGTTCTTGTGGATGTTTGTTTTTAGTTTAATAATTCTCCTATGTAATCCACCTCGCAGATCGCCAGGCTACGGTGTATCATTAGTTGCAGAGACCACTACTGGCTGCTTAATTTCCACAGATATTGCAATCAGCCATCCAAAACCTGAGGACATGGATACCATGGAGGATTCCTATGAGAAACCAGAGATGCTACCTCCTGAGGATGTTGGTGTCCAAGTTGCTTCAATGTTGCTCGGGGAGATGGAGCAGGGGGGCGTAGTCGATTCCAAACACCAGGTCTACTTCAATACTTCCTCCTCATAACAATCCATCACAAGTGTTAAACTCGTGAACAAAACTGGAGAACAATTAGAATAACTTCCATGCTTTTCAGAGTTCCTTTCACAACTACAATTAGCCTTTTGATTTGTGGACTGACTTGCCTTTTAATTGTTACACAGGGTCTTCTATTTCTCCTTTGCGCCCTCGGCCCTCCAGACGTATCTAAAGTTCGCGTGGGGAAGTTGACACCATACGGTATCGAAACACTTCGCAATATCAGAGATTTTCTAGATGTCAAATTTGTTATACAACAAGATCCAACTACAAGTACCGTGATTCTGAAATGCGTTGGGTGTGGGATGAAGAACCTATCGAGAAAGGTAGCATGAACTGCTAGTTTTTGCATGGAGCATCACCAATTCTTCAATGTGTATTGTAACGTTTCATGGTGTTGTCTGATGCCTCCACTAGACACGCGATCGCAGAGCCCACAAAGTTATCATTTAGGACAAAAATTAGAGGAACGACTTTTTTTGGAATTATTATATCAGCATTTATTAAAATATTATTTGATATTTTATTATACGTAGTAGTTATGATTTCCTATTATTATAGGTTTTGTAGTCATTATTATAATTATAATTCATAATATGACAAATGAGGAAAACAACATGATAGACATAATTAGACATTAGAGAAAAAATACCTGGAGCAGAAGATGCCAATGAGTTTCATCTTTGTTTCTGTGAAAGAAACCTAAACAATACAGAGAAAAGTAAGAGAGAAACTGCTCCTATCACCCGCCGTAGACAAAAATTACGTGTATGTCTCAATGGGGCGACAAAACACTTACATTAGGGTTAGGAGTAGGGGTCTCTACATATAGAGGAAATAATGGACCAAGCCTACCCATTATGGCTAAGCCCAATAGCATCCTATTAATTATGCTAGTCCACATAAATTATCCAACATTCTCCCACTTGGACAGCATAATTAATACATTAGATTAATCAACACTATGTGACCATAATAAGATGTCAAAATAAGTCAACACATAACACGAAAAGGTCCAAAATGGAACTATAAGCATCTTAACAATACAGAAAATCACATTCGAAGGAATAATGATATCATGCATTGTAAGATACTTATATCCTGTGACCCAACAACAAAATGGAATATGGATAAATGGGAAGAACCCAACAAAATGACATGCCAAAATTGGAACAAAGTGTTATTTCCAGTAGAATGACCCAAACATCTGCCCAAGATGTCATATAATAACAACAAAATTGAGACTGGGTCCGAAATGTCTCCACAATATACAATATGTCATCACAACATATATACAACAGTAGTTATTATTTGAGCAATATCAACAGTAGTTATTATTTGAGCAATATCTCAATATTATTCAATGTCTCAAATATTATAAATGTGATGTCATAACAAAAAAATAAGCATAAACTCCCACTAACCCAAAATATCAAAAGGCCTTATTACACCCATACGGGTTACATGATCAACAAAAGCTTTAACAGTTATGCCTTTGGTTAGGAGATCATCAATATTAAGCTCTGTAGGGATATGCTCGACACGAGTTTTAAACTCTTGAACCTTCTCTCTCACAAACATAAATTTTGTGTCAAAGTGTTTGGTCCGCTTTGAGCTTTTATTTTTGAGAGAAAAACTCACCACGGCAGAGTTATCACAATATATAGTGAGAGGCCTAGAGATACTCTCCACAAAATCAAATTCAGCAATAAAGTTTTTCAACCATATCGCTTGACATGTGGCCTCATAACAAGTTATGTACTCTGCTTCCATGGTTGATGTAGCTGTAAGAGTTTGTTTGACACTTTTCCAAGAGATAGCTCCTCCAGCTAACATGAATATATATCCTGATGTGGACTTATGATCATCTGGGCAACCTCCATAATCAGAATCAGAATAACCTGTTACCTCAAGATGATCTGATCTCCTATATGTGATCATATAATTTTTGGTACCTTTCAGATACCTCAAAACACGTTTTACAGCTTGCCAATGTGCCACACCAGGTTTACTCAAGTATCTCCCAAGTACACCCACAACAAAAGCAATATCAGGACATGTACAAACTTGAGCATACATAAGGCTGCCAACAGACTTTATTAGAATGAGTCCATTTTTCATGTTTTGTTATAACAACAGCGGAACATTCAGTTGTAGGAACATAACTCATTCTTAGTAAGGGCAGCATCAACATTAGAAATGGCAAGGAATAACTTAACAGAGTCAACCCAGTCCTTATGTTTCATTTAACTTTGGTAAAGAGTTCATACTCATAGACAAAGCTGGAATTTAAACATTAATGGGAGATTATTGTCGAGCATATCCAACAAAAGAAATAGAGCTTATGACCACAATAAAGTTATCTCATGCAAATGCAATCCCGCCGAAGGGTCCCGAATTACAATGCATGAATTAATTCTCACATCACATAAAATAATTATATTTTAAAGCTAATATCGAAAGGATACTAAAAACTTTAAAATATAATTACAATCATTAGAACTATATCAATAAAGACAAACCGATAGGGTAAGTGCATTATTAAAATAATTCCTAATGTCACATTAATAATAATTTTCCAACAATAATATTTTATCATAATCCGTCTCGCGAAGGCGAGCTCACAACTATGAAAAAATATCAACAACAATACAAAATGATTTTAAATTTAAAAGACCTCTTTTAAATTTAAGATAATTTAAAATAACAAATGTCGTAGGCAATTCGGTTAATGGAGAAGAACAAAGTCATTGCCTTAATTAAGCAAGCAAAAAGAACCAAACAAGGATGGGGCAGCTAGTTGTGACCCACCCCAAACGTCCCAAGGAGAGACTAATAGAGAGGCTGGAGGGGAAGCGTCGCTCTCCCTCTCTCCCTCTCTCTCTCTCATTCGGCCTTCCAAACTCCAAACCTCTCCTTTGAATTATTATTATTATTTTTTTTTCCGTAAGAGGCCACATTAATTACTATTTCACATTAATTACTATTTTAATGTAATCACGATCTGACTTTTCCAAAAGGATAATATCCAAAAAAACAGAAGACTTCAAATAATAAGTGATTGTATGAACAAATGAATCAATAACAACAGTTGGAACATCTAAAGACATACATAAAGAACATGACCAGGCTACCACCTTTTTCCACCTGATCCACATTATCCAATACTAAAGATTTTTATTTTGTAAAAAAAAAAATAAAGGTATAAGTTTACACAGCTTTTACGCAACGGACTAACAGTGCTTCATCTACCAAAGGATATGACTATGTACACAAAATGTAATTGCCCCCTAGTCCTCCCAACACTATTCCTCATGAGCCTCCAAAGCAAAGTTTTTTTTTTTTTGACCTTTTACAACCTATGGTTTCAAAAATCCGCAAAAACCAAGAAATAGTCAACCCGTAACCAAAACCCCTATGGTTTCAAGTGAAGATTCCACAACTGGAACGGGGTGTCGTGTCTCCCAGTTTCGACCCTCGAATTCAGATCGCATTCCACTAAAACTAAGACCCGGAATACCTACCACCCAGCTGCCAAATCATGCTCCACCACCGGCGCCTAACTCTCGACCGCCAAATTCCCAAACCGAAAGCCCCATGGAGCTGCATGCCAGACCAAGGAACCTCGGAATTTAAGAATCGGAGGAAAACACAGCCAACAACAGAAGGTGGAACGGTTCCCAGCGGATCCCATGTCCAAATAGAGACAATGCCAAAAGAAATCGGAAGATCGAAGCGATCGGCTAAAAGGCGGAGCCTTACCGTGGACGACCGGCGGATATACTGCCTGAAGTCGAGATCCGCAACGGAATCAAGAGACGAAACGAAGAGATCTAGCAAGAGAGATCGACGAGCTTAACAAATAACCTAGCAATAAGGCAGATCAAGAACTCTGCGCTAATACGCCCAACAACAACTCGCTCCGCAATAAGCAACGACGTACATGGGCATTATTGCTCGACATGGGCATTATTAATTGTGTGGCTAAGAGTGATTCCCTTTGATCTCATTTCCTACTCCGAACAAGATACAACATTTACCACGCACCGACGCACACAAGGCTCATGTTCCACCAGTCGGCTGACTTTCCAACTGTGCACGCTGCCCTGCCGCAGACTGTAAATCTCCTCGAGCACAGATCTGGGCGTGGCGTCAGCAAGCGAGATCGCGTTTGGATCTCTCAATTATGAAGTTTATAGGAGCAGGTTACAAGAGCAGAATGCATCTAGTAGGTTTACCGATCGTGATACTCTTTTCTTTCTCCCAACTAATCCCAAATTAACCCCCAAAGAAATAAACAATCTAGTAGGTTATATTTCTCTCTCCCAAAGAAATATAACGCCCACCGTGGGGTGTGGATTTACCAGAGCAGAACGCATGAAGCGCACTACCAGGCAATCATGTTCCCTTGAAGGTCACGGAGGAATTCACCCAATGATCGGAGATTCATCAAATTGCAACACGACGGTTTTCTCCAAATCGCAAAATAAATTTAGGAAAAAAGATTGCTTGAAGATGGAAAAACTCATTGTCATATTAGAATTGATAAAACCTATCTCTGATACCAATTGAAGAAAACAAAGATCTACAATATCTAATTCATAATATGACAAATGAGGAAAAACACGATAGACATAATTAGACGTTAGAAAAATACCTGGAGCAGAAGATGCCGATGAGTTCATCTTTGTTTCTGTGAAAGAAACCTAAACAATAGAGAGAAAGTAGAGAAGAAACTGCTCCTATCACCCGCCGTAGACAAAAGTTACGTGTATGTCTCAATGGGGCGACAATCCACTTACGTTAGGGTTAGGAGTAGGGGTCTCTACATATAGAGGAAATAATGGACCAAGCCTACCCATTATGGCTAAGCCCAATAGCATCCAATTAATTATGCTAGTCCACATAAAATTATCCAACATGGGGAAGTTGACACCATACGGTATCGAAACACTTCGCAATATCAGAGATTTTCTAGATGTCAAATTGTCGAACCTATCGAGAAAGGTAGCCTGAACTGCTAGTTTTTGGAGCCTATAATTATAATTTTGTACTCCATGCAGCAAGCATTCCGAACCCTAGACCTATTTAGGATTCATTTGAAATATACCCATAATCGACGCCCTGCTACAATTTTTTCTTCCAGGCATGGACCTGCCATCGTCTTCGCCTGCCCCACACTCGATCATCGCCAGCATGCGAAAACGATAACGACGACGATTTCTTAATTGCCGCAACCAGAGACGTAGTGGCTACCCCCTTTACCTTTCAGTAGCGTTCACGTCAAAAGAATCATTGGCATCCACCCAACACACAAAGCCTCTGCTCCTAACTCACGGTCGCTTCTGCCGACGCCAGCCCCCGCGTGCTCCGTCAATGCATGGTGCATGGCGCAGCTCTCCCTCGCTTTATTCCCCTCCCTTCCTTTCCCTTTCCTCCCCACTCCCCCATAAATCATGATGTTGATGGTACCTATCGACCACTATATAAGTGGTGACACCTTAGGCGCTTTGCCACTCAGTAAACAGAGTTTCAAGGCTTCTTCTTCTTCTTCTCCTCTTCGCTGAGCTCTGAAAACAGAGTTCTATGGCTGTTTTTCTGCTCTGTTTCCTGTTGCTGCCTGCTCTGTTTCACGGGTCTGATGGACAGCCGCTCGCCATGACCTACCACAGGGGAACTATGCTCACCGGGCGGATCTCTGTCAATCTCGTATTCTACGGAAAGTTCACCGTTTCCCAACGAGCCATCGTCTCCGACTTCGTCGCTTCCTTCTCCCCGCCACCCGGCGGCCAGAAGGACCGCCTTGAGCCGTCGGTGGCCTCCTGGTGGAATTCGCTCCGCAAGTACTACGCCGCCTACAGGACGCCGCCGCCCAGGCTCGCACTCGGCCGGCAGATCCTCGACGAGTCGTACTCGCTCGGGAAATCCCTCGACGACGCTCACCTCGCCGGTTTGGCGGCGAGAGGTGGCGGCGCGCTGAGCGTGGTGCTCACGGCGGGGGACGTGGCCGTTCAGCGGTTCTGCATGAGCCGGTGCGGATCCCACTCGGCGGCAACCGGAAGAGGCCGATCTGTGTACATATGGGTGGGGAACGCAGCGGCGCAGTGCCCGGGGCAGTGCGCGTGGCCGTTCCACCAGCCAGCGTACGGCCCGCAGACGCCGCCGCTGGCGGCGCCCAACGGCGACGTCGGGGTCGACGGGATGGTGATCAACCTGGCGAGCATGCTGGCGGGCGCCGCCACCAACCCGTTCGGCGACGGGTTCTACCAGGGCCCGAGGGAGGCGCCGCTCGAGGCGGCGACGGCGTGCGCGGGGGTGTACGGGAAGGGGGCGTACCCCGGCTACCCGGGGAACCTGCTGGTGGACCCAGCGACGGGGGCCAGCTTCAACGCGCATGGGGCCCGCGGGAGGAAGTACCTGGTCCCAGCCTTATTTGACCCGTCAACGTCCACGTGTTCAACTCTGGTGTAGCTTCCCCTGTTCCGTGTGCCATGTAAAATATAAACTAAAGACGATAGAGATATAGAGAGAATGCCCAAGTTTTATCTAAAATAAGCGCGATATATAATATGAAAATTATGAATATTCGAATCGTATATCTTGTAATTATGTGAAATAAATGGTAAAAAAATATTTATATATTTTTTCAAGATTGTTAGATCATTATCTATTTTTGTACACAATCTAGTGTATCTGAATAGGGGGCAATAGCGAGACGTTTCTATAGTTAATCAGATATCTATGAGTCGTATTCGCTTGTGTTGCTTGAACAATGCTTGCTTGTAAAACACTACCCTGCTGCTGCTCGAATGCCGACTTAACCTTCAATTTGGTCTGAGAAGTCTACTTCATCGGAGAGTAGTGTTCGTTCGTCGGAGCCGTCTTTCTCAAGATCTTCCTCGTCGTTAACAATATCAATCGCGCTTCTTTGGTAGCCATGCCGGTCGCCTTCTCTATCGTGAGCATTTTCCAGCTCTATCTGTTCCAGTTCCGACGCGATCAAGGAATCCATTCGCGCCCTCTCTCGGTCTCTCGGATAGGTACAATACAAGAAGGAATAGATAGAGCAACAAAGTGCCATAGGAATTGCAATCGTAGTGTAGAGTGCCTTTGCTAGAGAAGCAGCATTTTCTCGGTCAGCTTCGGGACTACTGTTCTCGCTTCGGCCGATCATCACCGGCTTGTATCCATAAACACGCTCCGCTAAGACGCCGACGACCGGAGGGGCAAACGAAGATAGAACAGACTCGAAGGATCGGTCCAGAGCATATATGCTTGTTCTTGATTCTTCAGGCACAATCTCTGCAAATATAGGACTGCATGGAAAACAATTATAGTAACAAGAATGCATTTGGTGGCATTGTAGAATCAGATTTTCCGACATACTTGTTTGTAGCTGGAGCATTCCAGGAGATGCTCAAGCCCATGACGAAGATGACGAGGCCGTGTAGGATTCCGGTGGAGGGATCGTCCGGCAAGACCAGCATCAGCAAGGCGGCAAGCGGAATCGCCGAGGCAGAACTGATCTGAGAAAGAACTATCCTGCCGGAGTTGGGGAAGCGTTTGCCAAGAAGGTCCCCCATCATCCCTCCTATCAGTCCTCCGAGCGAGCATGCGACGATGAACATGCTCATGATGATCCCCGTCCCCTCGTGAGAGAAGCCGATGAGCTCCAGCCACATCGGTGCGAACGACAATGCCGACCATGGGAATGAACCAGTGACTCCCTGAGCCACAATTATCTGAAACGATGGGATCTTGATGACACTCTTTGCTTCGTCGAACATGGCCTTGAGATCTTCCCACATCGAATTGCCGCCGGCGACATGGCCATTTGCTGGCCTAGGGCCATTGAGAAAATGAGGATCCACGGCAAAGAGCCGGATGAGCAGCCCGACCACCACGCTGATTATGCCGACGATATGGAAGGCGACTCTCCAACCAGCAATTCCCATGACAGTAGTGGAAGCTAAAAGGAGGGAGAAGAAGCCGCCGATGATGGACCCGAGGTTGCCGGTCAACTGTAGCCATCCGAAAGCTGTACCGCGGGTGCTTTCGTCGGTGGAGTCGGCGACAAGGGATTGAATTGCAGGGGTGACCAATGCTAATCCAACCCCATTCAAGGCCCTTGAAATTGCCACCTGAAGGAAAGAGGAATTGTTGAGTATGAAGAATCCTTTGATTCTTCTGTACAGAAATTTGTTCAAGGAGTTGTAGTGTCTCTTAGAAAGATTTTAAGGAGGAAACAAGAAGAGGGATTACTCTTGTTGCTTGATTGTTCTGGGATTGGAACTAGCAGTAGAAAACTATTAAAAATTGACCAAGAACAGAGGCTTAGAAGCCCAAAACCCTAGCTGGACAAATCGTCCCATCCAATCGAGACCGAGCGAATCAAAATCCCTTCGGCGTCAAGCAAAGAAAAAAAAGGGCAAATCCAACAAAAAAAGTGAAGAAATTGATTACGCACACCTGGAGGAAGGTGCCGGAGAGGGCGACGAGGAAGGTGGCGGCAGCCCAGAGGAAGGCGCCGAGCGCGATGACGTGGGTGCGGTTGTGGCGGGTGGCGAGGTAGGCGGCGAGAGGGTAGCAGGCTGACTGGACGATGGAGCGGAAGAGGGTGAGGGAGCCGAGGCCGGTGGGCGAGGCGTGCAGCGCCGCCCCGACCTCCTTGTACACCGACGGAAGGAGCGCCTCGTCGGCGCGCTCCATGATCGCCGCGAGGTTCACCAGGAACAGCGTCCGCCACTCCGCCACCCCAAGCTTCATCCTTCGCCGCCGTCGCCGTCTCCGTCGGATCGAGATCTAAGAGAAGAGACTAGAAACAGGGAAGCGTAGACTTCGTAGCTTCGAAGAAGGCGGGATGACGAATGAGGTTTTACCTTGGACTACAAGGTCGAACAGTCACCTAGAGGATGCCACGTGGTAGGTACACTTGTGGTTGACCTGTGGGGAGTAACTCTTCATTGAATGGTGGTCCAGATCGTATTTACCTTAAATCTTTTATGCGATACCCAAATTTCTACCTAAGCAACGATTGTCAGTTGCCAAGTTAAACCACTGAGGGGTTGGGTACAACGCGACTACGCGTGTTGGAATGGAAAGGTAATTGTTTTTCAGTGTTAATTCTTTTTAAAGCTTAATTAAGGTAATTGTGGTTAATTATGGTCGCGAATCGACTTAATTAATCAAGATTAGTTGTCTAAACCTCACGTGAAAAGGGCGTGCTTGATCTCGCCAGCTTGAGCCAGTGAAGCTTCTCGGCGTCTATCGGCAACGTACACAGCGTCCTTGATGTCGCCGGCGACGGAGAGGGGTCGAAGAATTTGCTGCTGGGCTCGGGGTATCCTTGGTCGCCGGTGGCGTCGGCGAAGTTTTCGGCGGTCCGGGTCGAAGAAGTGGATCGACCACCCGCCGCTTCGACTCCATCCACCACATCACGATGAGCTGCGTGCCGAGGAGCGACGGCGGCTGGGCAGCACGCCGCTCCACGCCTGCCCCCACCAAGATGCTTATCTCCGCCGCCAGTGGATCAGCTCCGCCTCTCGGTACCACTTCAGGAACGCCGGCGGTTCCTCCCCCCAGCCCCAGCGGATCGATTTTAACAGACAAAGCTATCAAAATTCGATTTTGATCATCGGAAACTGGATTTTGTTGGTCGATTGAGACTATGAACTCGCCGCCTCCCTTGACGGCGGGGATCCATGACTTCTTGGAGGCGTGCGGCGACGGGGGCTGGGTCGGCGCTGGCCTCGAACCACGGCACGCCGCTCAACGCCTGCCCCCGCCAAGATGCTCACCTCCGCCGCCAGTGGATTAGCTCCGCCTCTCGGTACCATTTCAGGAACGCCGCGGGTCCTCCCCCCAGCTCCAGCCGATCGATTTTAACAGACAAAGCTATCAAAATTCGATTTTGATCATCGGAAACTGGATTTTGTTGGTCGATTGAGACTATGAACTCGCCGCCTCCCTTGACGGCGGGGATCCATGACTTCTTGGAGGCGTGCGGCGGCGCCGACGACGATGAGGTGCCCCGGCGAGAGATCTTCCTCCTAAAAATTTCCTTTTTCTTTCTTCTTTTCCTTTTATTTTTAATTTGACATAGTGAAATTGAATTTTCATATCGAATCTTTGGCTTTTGCCACTGACTGAGTGCACAATACACATAAAAAACAATCAAAGATACAAACTCGATTCTTTTCTAATACTTCAAAACTTTTCTGATAAATTGATATTCAATTAATGATAATAGTACAAAGAATCTGCCTTTAGCATCCAATAATGTTGGATTTGACATATTAAAGAACAATTTTCAAGTTTGAAAGACATCTAAATGGCAAGGACGATGAATTAGTGGGTAGTGACCATCAAAGACAAGAACTAATTCTTTTGCCACTTGACAAAAAAAAAAAAGAAAGAAAAACAAGGAATCAAAAATTTTCCCTCCCACTATTTTAGCATCTGAATAAAATTATTTGCCTTAAGAATTAGATTTGATTTGTACTAATGATGATAAGTCTTCAAGTAATTTGTCACTTTAACTTTGACAAGGAGAATGATTGATATGAGTTTATATTTATTTTTATTTATTTATTTAATTGATTCTTTTCTTTGTTGATAGTTTGTATGGCAATCACTCTCTTATAGAATCATATCCATTCCTTATTTAATAAGAGTTAGTTTGTTCCTCTCCTCTTCGCTTATCCATTTCAATGTGACAAGGATGGTTTATCGAATTAGACGAGTAATTTAAAGTTTGCGATCTAAAACAACCGATGTAGCGAGGAGAATTTACTCGGTCTAAGGTCACCACCAATCGTGCTTAGCTTTTCGTTGAGGATCAAAATTGTTCGAGCAAGCTTTGGTTGCTAAAGAGGCCCTCTAAAATTGCTATAGAAGCAAAGGGGGCATGTGAAATATATTTAAAATATGAGGGTTAGAATGAAAATTTTTCCCTAATATTTATTTGGGGCTGATTGGGAATAATGGAAGTGGAGCAGCCACAGCATGAATCTTGTTCGGTCTACGAGAGAGTCCCAATTGGGGATTTCTCATCAAGCTCCAATCTTGACGTGAAAATGCCCTAGCTGTGAAGGATTGGTCCTGGTTTCTCGAGTTGTTCTTCGGAATTTTCTCGTCGAGTTGAGGTTTTGTACTGACAGATTTTAGGTTCATCAGGGAGAAGGCGGCGATCGGAGAAATTCGCTGTAAGTTTCGGCTCTTGCTTGGGATTCTGGACAGATTTTCTTCTGTAGACTTGAAGTTTCCTCTTTTATCCCTTGGGATTGGATTGGATCTGCGTCGAGGGAGGTCGCTGCGCTGAGCAGAACTGAAGATTATCCTCTTCGTTGGAGATCGTTTGGAATGGCGAAAGAGGACTTGGTGGAGCTTAAATTTAGGATCTTTGACGGCACCGACATAGGCCCAAACAAGTATGAACCTTCCACCACTGTCGCCTCTCTTAAGGAATTCATACTCGCACAGTGGCCTCAAGGTAACTCCTTGGTCTTCTTCTTATCGTGGTGTCGTTGTCCTTTCACTTGATAGTGTGAGATTCGTTAAATTTCTCGTATTGGCGACGAATTAACTACTGTAACTTCGTATCCTGTTGTTTTTATGGTCTAGTTTTGTAGATTGGTGATTCTGTTGCTTCGCCTTTTTTTCTTAATGAATTCATCTCAGTGTTTTTGCTATACATTTTTTAGTGTTCGCTTCGAAACATTATCATCATGTTTGTGGTTCATTCCTGTCAAGACCATAACCTGTTAGTTGCTATCTAGGATGAATACGCATATCTCAACACCTTGGTTAACATTTTGTGTTTTAACTGAGGCTTGAAATATCGTTCTGTCAGAACAATTGGTGTTGATAACAAAAGCACTGATAATGAAGAGGAAGGAACTGAAATGCACAATTGAGATTAGATCACAATTGAGAGGAGGAGGTGGTGATGGCTTACCTCGTCAAACATCGTTACAGTCGTCACAAACCCGCATGTTTGCTTTGTGTGTCACATAGTAGCCAAAGCTTTGCCCTTGCATCTTGTCGTAAGATGTGGATGGCCGAAAGAAGTGTCTACGCCTAGCCGTAGCTAGAGAAGGCTGGAATCTCATTGTTAAAGCTGTGGATCCTGTTTGTAACCTCATCATAGAAACTCATTGCAAAAGCACATTGAGCAACCCTAGTCATCGTCTTCCTTGCATCATGTCACAGCTCCATGGAAGGCTGCAAACCTTGCCCTCACCTCGTCTCAAGTTCACAAGTAGTTTGGTGTGCCGGTCGGTGGGTGTCAACTTATTGTCTCGCTTGTGCCAACTGGCATAGAAAGAGATTTGAAATTTTTTTTTTGAGCTATTAACGCATTGGTCATTTATCCTTCCTACTACAATATGAACATAATCATATTCTTGGAATAACCTGCAAATTGGAGAAATGATGGATAAAATTAAGCCTAACATTTGGTTATGTCCATCAATCTATCACTATGACATATATTAGTGGTGCATCCTTTCTTTATGTATCATTATGAATTGTTTTGTTCTAGAAATAGCGATTATTCTCGATGCTAAGATTTGCCTTCTACTGTGGTTCTTGTCTGGTTCATTATCATTCATCTTCATGAAAATTTCATATTTCTTATCCTTTCTCTATCAAGATTTCATCACTGAGATGATAACCCTTTTACTTGTAGGCAAAGACATTGCTCCAAGAACAATAAATGATATTAAGCTCATAAATGGGGGTAAAATATTGGAGAATAACAGGACCATTGCTGAGTCCAGGGTACCAGTTGGTGAGCTTCCTGGTGGTGTCATCACTATGCATGTTGTCGTTCGGCCTCCTGTATTCGACAAAAACAGTGGTACCTTGTTTATGTTGTAGCTTTACTTCACTTTTTCTTCTTTTTGTAAGAACTTTAGCAGGTTAGCATTTCTTATTAATTGCGCTCTGACTTCTCTGGTAGAGAGATGCTTTAGGGCCTTCATGGATACTCTGAAGCAGTTTGCTCATTTTGACAGTCATAGATCCTCAGAGTTAGTTGAATTTCTTCTATATTGCATCAGAATCACCCGGTTGAGAGTTTTAAGGATTCTTTTTAGAAATCTTAAAAGTATTTGTTCTCATTCTTACTGACTTTAGCATGCTTAGTTTTGTCTTCACCAGGAGGATTCCAGTAGGTAGCTCTTGTCAGATCTTTGCTTTCAGTTGTTTCAATGGCTGGCCATGTTTCTTTCTGAAACTTGTACATCATGCTCATGCGTATATTTACAAAATTTTCATTTCTTTACAGAAAAGCAATTGGTGAAATCCAAACGGCACAGTAGATGTCGTTGCACGATCCTCTAACCAACAAGGAGGTCACCAAACGATCAAGATATCTTTAGTAAGTCATCTGCTCTTGAAACTCTAGTGTAAACTTGGCTGTAAAATCCAGTTGCATAACACCAGCTTGCACCATTCCGACAACTGGAGGAACTAAATACCCTTGCAGATTTATTTTTTTTGTTTGAATGTAACCTCAAGAAATTTGCCAAAATTGATTGTAACTTGCCAGATTTGGGATTGTGTAACTTGATCTGAAACAAGAGAAATATATATATGTGCTTCCATTTCTTCTATTTAGTCTGTTTGATCAGAATGAAGAGGCATAGTTTGGTTCTGAAATAACAGCTTCAAACCAAACTGACACTTCTATCTCTTAGCATAAATGTTCTTCCAATATCATGGTTGCAAAGTTAAAAAGTATAGCAAATTCCATACATTTCAAGTATTGTGCTTGAATCCAGATTTCCAAATTGTCTAAGGAGTCATGACAACAATGAACATAAGCATTAAACTCTTATTTGTCACAGTAGTCTCTAATGCACTAGGAACAACAACACCAAAGTTAGAAATTGCCATCTTCTTTGGTTACTTCTTCCTCTTCTTTGGAGGTTGAATTGCCTCCTCATCCTCTTCTTCGTCCTCGTCATCGCGGTCTTCATCATCTTCTACCCTCTCTTCCTCATCGACTCGACCATCCTCATTCTCATCATCTTCATCATCATCATCATCATCATTATCTTCTTCATCCTCAGGATCATCTCCTTGTTTGTCCTTGCCATCCTCATCCTCTTCGTTCTCTTCACCTCCAGCACCATTGCCGAAGACTTCCTTACTATTATCGTTAGGGTTCTCATATGTCTCTCCATTTCCATCTTCTTCATTGCCCGCAGCACCATCATCCTCAGACACATCATCCTCTTCCTCCTCACTGCCATCTTCGTGACCATCGCCATCGGCGGGCTCACTTTGTTCATTCTTTCCTTCATAATTCTCCCCAGCCACTTGAGGGTAAACCAGGACACAGACCAGATCCTGACATCAATCACTGAAATTAAGCATACGTTCCTCTTATTGTTGCTAATCAAATCTACGAAGCTTCATGAGATAAAAATGAAAACTTTAAAAAAAATTCAAAAGATGAATTTGACTCTCTATCAAAGCAACTTTTCTAGAAAATAAATTGGGCAATAAAAAAAAATCTAAAACGTGTTTCATTCATCTATCAACAATTATTACACAATCAGTAAAAGAACAGATTTCCCAAAGGTTTCGACCTCAAGATATTTGAAGAACTGCAAGTAAAAGAGAGAAAAAGAAGGGAATATTCGATGGTATATGCCGGGGGCAAGTAGATGAAATCGCGCTTTTGTCCCCGCGGAGCGGGGACCACCGCCGGACTGTATTCGATTTAATTCGATCTCAGTCCCGCACTGGCGCAGGATAGCGCGCGGCTGGCGGAGCCGAGGGTTTTCATCGGGAACTGGCGCGGTAATGATAACGACTGAGGAATAGTACGGGGATTAGGGCTCACCGAGAGGGGGAGGCTGGCGAGGGCGGCCGCGACGACGGAGGTCGCGAGGAGGCCCGCGGCGAGGGTCTCGAGCGCGTAGGGTGGAGGGATCAGGGAGGGGAGGGACGGAAACGTCGGTAGCGCAACCTCCATGGTTTGGATCTGACGGCCGCGACTTGAACCTGCAATGGATGAGTTGGAAAAAGGAGCTAAGAAGCGTACCTGAAACGAAGATCTGGCCAACTACGAAAAGACGGAGCGAGGCGAGGCGCAGAGGGCGGCGGCGGCGGCGACGACGACGACGGTCGAAGGAAGCGACGGTGGTCTGTGGTTGATGCTACGGTGAAGCGCCCGTAGAAATAGGTGGGGAGGAGGATGAATCGGTCATTTTCTTGAGTTTCCGGTTCATCGAACCGTAGTTATGGTTTTAATGGCCGGTCTGACCTCCAAATTAATGATCCTCGACCGGCTTAATCACCCAACGGTTGGGAGTGGGTAGGAATTGGATTCGCCATAATTTAATACCTTGGGTTAAGTTAACCAACCGTGGTTAATGGATGTGGTTAGGTGATGGTAAGGATTTGGTGTGGACTTTTGTTCAATACTAAATGAAAAGTTGCATTTGCCCCCTTCAAATTATATATATATATATATATATATATAATAATCATTCAAGTACGTAATTCTTTAAATAAATTAATTTTAATTTTTAGATAGGGATGAGTAATTACTTAGCGAATCAAACTGATTAAATTGAATTTTTTTTAATTAAATTTTGTCAAAAAATTTAATTAATTCAATCAATTACTAAATTAATCGATTTTTTTAATAGTCTACTATGGATAGTAGTAGAGGAATAAAAAATTTAAAAAATTAATTTTTTAAATAATAGTCCAATCGATTGCTTATGATATATCAATCGAATGTTATTCAATTTAACCAGTTTAATCAATTTTTAAAATCGACATCAAATTGAATAAATGGAAATAATCTAAATTTTTTTTATAAAAAGCTAAATTTTCGAATAAAGCGAATCCAATTTTAGAAGTTAATTCAATTTAAGCTATCTTTTCCTCAACCCTAGTTGTTAAAGATGTTGTTAATATTTAATTAATTTATATTAGTCTTGTCAAACCTTGCTTTCAGCCATTGGAAAAACGTATTTAAAAAAAGAAAAAATATATAGATTTGAACCCGACGTGAATCGAACACGCAACCTTCTAATCTGGAGTCAGACGCGCTACCATTGCGCCACGGATCCATTGTTGTTATAAAGGCATGTAGGATAATTAATATCTATATAATCACGTGTGATTTAAAACACAGATTTCCGAGTGAATCTATAGAGATAGCAGGCATCCTCTCTTTTAATAATATTAATATTTCGCACTGTAAATTTCGACTCAATATTTTATCTCTAGTTATTTAATAAATAGCAACTCAATTTTCGTCATCCATCGAAGAAGTAACACAGAAACTCTGAAGCTGCAGGATGACCATGGAATCATGGAAACGCAGTCAAACTGAGCATGATCTAGTTTCTTTCTTCATCTAAATATGCTCTCATAGATGATGTTTCTTTTTCTCTCGATTCACTATATTCTTTTACATCACATTAAACACTAGAATTAAGGTTTTCTTCAGTAACAGAAATTATATATATGACTGAGCTTGCCAATTAATTAATGGTTTAATGGAATTAACATAAACTGAGTAAGCTTTCATTCACAATATATAATTTCACAAAGCATATACAATACAATTAAAGTGGCCAGAAACCATTAGTTCTATTTCAGACCTTTATACAATACGATTTCTACGCGTTTAGCTTCAAATTTCAATACGACGGCACGACGCCGTAGTCGTCGTCGGCCATGAGCGCAGCCACCGCCTCCGAGTAGATCTCCGCCTCCGTTCGCCTCACGAACCGCCCCCTCACCCTCGGCCGAGCCTCCGCGTAGGCCTTCCTCGACGCGTACCGTATCGTCTTCTCGAACCGCCGGCTCTTCCTCTTCTCCCGGTACCGCATCAGCCTCGCTTCCCGCTCCGCCCGCGCCGCCGCCGGATCCCAGTTGTTGTGCGAGGGAGTGTCTGGAAGCCCCGCGGATCTCGCCGCCTGCGACACCTCCGGCACCACCGCCGTCTCCGACGACTCCTGCGCAATGGAAACTTTACAATTTAATCTCATGGAAAATTTTAAAATGCCCCCTTGAGAGTTTTGGATTAGTCAAAATGCCCTGTTTAGGCTGTTTAAGTGGGACGATAATGGGAAAATTCCAAACATGGAGGGTATTTTTTGAAAATTATATCAATAGCTTTATGGAGTTTATGCGGAGCAATTGAACTTACGCTGTGACAAAAGGAAAGATCGGGTTCGGGTTTGGATCCGATAACGTTGAGATCCAAACACCCGCCACCGATGCCGGTGGGCGACAGGAGCCACGCGGCCGGTCCCGCTTCCTCATCGACGGAGGCCTTCGACTCGTCGGCGTAGTCGAGGTCCAGGTAGGCATCGGCGTCGGAGAAGAAGAACCGCGGCGGCAGCGCCTCCTGGTGGAGGAGCGAGTAGCCGGCGGCGGCGGCGTCTTCCTGGAGCGTGGAGGCGACAGAGGCAGCGGCGGGCGCGGGGCCGACGAACGGCTGTAGGGAAACGCGGTGGTGGCGGCTAGCGAGAGGGTTGGCGGCGTGGATGTCTGCGTCGCAGGCGACGCAGAGCGCGGCGGCGTCGGCCTTGCAGGCGACGGCGGCGGGAGCGCGCTCGCACACCTGGCAGAGCCACGTGCGCTCGTGGCGGGAGGCGAGACCGTTGGCGCCGTGCACGCGCCCGTCGCAGGCGCCGCAGAGAAACGCGGCGTCGGCTCGGCAGTGGAGCACGGCCGGCGCGGCGCCGCAGGAGTCGCAGAACTTCGCCGCCGCCAGGCCGCCACCGCCGAGCCCCTTCTTCGCCGCGTTCGCCATCGCCTTCACCTTCACTTCCTCCTCTCTTCTCCTTCCTTTCTCCGCCTCTCATTTTACATTGCATTTACTTTATATTTTGGGGACCTTGGATCCTGCTAAACCGCTATTGGTCGAGACTCTATCTACTTAGTCAAGGACAGCCAATGAGAACATAACACGTGGCAGATGGGCCCCGGTAACGAACTGTGATTGAAGTATAATTCTTTGGTTGTTGCTCAAATTGTCAAACCTGAGACTTGAATTTTCAACAGCACAGGAAGTTCTTGTCATTCTCATCTTATCATTTTGGAAGTACATACAATAGGTCATCAAATTCGATCGGTTCGATCGGGATTTATCGACTATCATTGTCAATCTTTTTCCCCGGTTTTCGTATCGGGTACTTCTACTGAAGAGATAAGCATATAGAAATTGTTAAAACATCTCAAATTTGCAAGAAGAAGAGATCTTTAGACAGACTTGGAAAGAACATAGAGAGCATACTTCAACAGTCTGCAAAGAATGAAACATTCATCAAATGTTTTAAGTGCATGATTAGATACAAAGTTCAATCTCACCAGATCAAAAACAGATTCTTCTAAGTACTTTGCTAACCTGGCTCCTCGAGAGACTTGACCGAGATGAAACCCGAGTCTTGTTCGGTTGTTCTTCGGCCCGGCTGTGACTAAGTCATAAGATGCAATACAAATTGTTATTACCTCACACATCTTGTGGAACTAAAAGCAGAATGAAAAACAAATAAGTAGCAATTGAGAGTTTATGGGCATGTTAGTGTTTTAAGGCTAAAGGAAAATTGCTTTACAAGGTTTAACAAGAAAAAAATTAAACAAAATTTCCATACAAGGAAGAAAATAGTATATCTATACAACTTATTTATAGGAGTCTGTATCGGAAAACACCATCTCAGATTCGATAATCGACAAAGGCAATCACCTGTTTGGTATCATAAGATCTCCTGGAAAGAAAACTGCTTACTTTAAAAACCAGACAGCAGCCTTCCAGAGAACACTAGATATGGATCCAGCTAGAGGACACAAGATTTTGCTCACTTTTCTTGCTTCTTCTAAATCTGTCTCCTTTATTTGGGAGTGGCATCTCTGTACACATCATTTGAAGGTCTATTTGCATGACATGGGACGATGTATGGTAGCATTACCGATGCCCATGGATGCCTTGATCATCCTCCGAGATGCTTTGTTTCGTAGTAAACACACTAATATATATGAGAATAAGATTGCACGAAAGGAGAAGCGTACACTTTCCTTCATCATCAATAATTTTGGATCACTTCAAGTTAATTGCTGCAGCCATTTTCCGCAAAGTCTGAGATATCTCAGAAAACGATGGCCTCGATGCAGGATCAGAAGACCAACAAGTTTCCATTAAGGATTTCCATTCAGGATCACACCAGGTTGGAATTTTAGGTCGTATGCTGTTGTTTACAATGCCACCTACACACAAAAAAAACAATAAATCAATGTACAGAAGTTCACTATATTTGAAGTTGGTTAATGAGAATTCATAAGAATATGTTTGAATTAATCATGATAATCTAAACAAAATACAGTGCTGTTGTTGAAAGTATTAACTATGAAGTATACCTATGATCGAAGCACAACGCATATCCGCATAAGGATCTTCCCCGGTAAGCAGCTCCCACATCACAATTCCATATGAATAAACATCAATCTATGCACGCACAAGCCCAAAAGAAAGAAATTAACAAAAGACAGGATGAACAGGTAATGTGTAAGGAGATTTGTGTAGCAAAAGATCATGCACAAAATCTAACCTTTTCAGACACCATATTACTTTTTCCGCTTAAAAGCTCCGGTGCCATCCATGGTAAAGTACCCCGAAGACCACCTGATACCAATGTGTGTTGCTTTACTTTTGATAAACCGAGGTCGCCAATCTGGTATGAGATTGATGACAAAGTTATGGGGGTGAGGAATGTATTGGAAATGTTATGAATCGATGATCGAATAATTAAAAATCCGAGAAGGCTCCATGTAACATGGATCCAAAAAACCATAAATCGAGGAAACATTCAACCACTGTGCTCTAATGCTTTTATACATGGACTTCATTTATCTTATAAAAAATTGTACCTGCATCAGACACTACCACTCTTTACACTGTGACATAACTCTACTTTGATGCAACCATAGTCATGAGTTATTGGATGTCCTCAAGATCAATCACGCATAATCGAGCCTGAATTCCAATAAATACCTTGAAACTTGCAAACAAATTGAATAGGTACCTTACACACGGGACGATGTGGATCTCTCATATTAACTAACAAATTTTCGCACTTGAGATCAAAATGAACTATGTTCTTTTCATGCAAATACTCCATTCCAAATGCAACATCCATGGCTATTATTAGTCGTTTGCGGCGGTCAATAGTCCTGTTTGCAGAAACAACACATCATAAACTCGTTAAAACTTCTACTTAACAAGCATTATGTAGTGAACAATGCTCCACTAAATTATTGCTCCATATACCGATCTTTCTTTTGCAGAAACTGTTTAAGTGATCCATTGACCATGAACTCCGTTACAGTTGCTAAGCAACCATCAGGGCCATCACGGACTACGCCATAAAATGAAACAATGTTGGGATGATGCAAGCAACTCATTATTAGAGCCTCTTTCCAGAAATCTGCAATCTGCAAACATCAGCAATTGATATTAAAATGAAAGAATGTTGGGATAAAGCAACTCATTATCAGAGCCTTTTTCCAGAAATCTGCAACTGCAAATATCAGCAATTGGCATTAATTGGAAGAGAATATACAGATGAAAAATCAGGCACAGAGGAATTCTCAATACTAACAAAAAACAAAGGGCAACAAAACCAAAAGTCTGAAATTTTGGTAAAAGCCTTAAAAGATTGACTAGTACATGGGTATACAAAAAAAACTATGGAAGAAGATTGTACAGGAAAAATATATACTTCCAGTTTAAAAGTTTACAACATCACAGTAAAATGACTGAGAAAAAAAAACAGTGTATGGCATTAAAAATTTTCCACTGTCCATCAAAGACATGCTATTACGGTCTGCAACACATTCTTTTCTCAAAGAAAAATCCACAATGGTTGGTGCCATAGAACTCTATCCATGATTTAATTGTAAAAAGGAAATGATTAGCTTCATTTTTCAAGGTACGACAGAATTCACACAGTATCAATTGAATTGCCTAGTAAACTAGAAGCAGAAAATACCCATTATCCTTATAAGATTCTCAGGGTTGAAATTTTTCTGACTGTAGTTTGATAGGCAATAATGAGATGCTAGTAGTTTTGATGTACAATAGGCATCAAAAGTTCACAGTGCTGTTTATCCAGGCAGGAAAAAATTCATAATCAGTGTGAAAACAATCACTCACTAAGCAAGAAATGGATCACATCTCTGTATATTGCAATATTCTTACTATGTAAAACATCCATATATACTAGCATTGGCACCACATCTAAGGATAGGTCGGCATCGGTGAAAGGATGACAAAGATAAAACTCAAAGATGATCTCTTATAATGCACAAGTAGAAAATGGCAATTGCAAAAATTAGCAAAGTATGACAACATAAAAAAGAACACTAGAATTATATAGTATGATTAATAAATACAAAAAGAAACATTAAGATAAATAAAATGTATAAACTACCAGACGTTCTCTCTCAGATGGCTTCCCTGCAAAGCAGCTAGCTTTTATTCTTTTAATGGCGACATCAGAACCTCTCCATTTTCCATAATAGACTGATCCAAATGTGCCTGACCCCAATTGTCGAATCTCTTCCAGGTCGTCATTTTTTATAGTCTTTAAGAATATCAAGGTTACAGTAAATGATACAATCAGGAAGATTAAAAACAAAAAAGAAATGTGATAACAAGAGACCTGTAACCCCTTTGACAAAGCTTCAGCTTCGGCAGTTGTGGGCTCAATTTTACAAAGTTTCTCATTTTCACTATTTCCTTCCAGGTCTGCCTGAACATCTAGATTTGCATTCTGATTCTGCATAAGGAAAAAGGTAATGAAATTAAGCAGATATGAAAAAGTTTGGAAGATGAAGGAACATAAGCATTTTAACTAAATGAGACCTGCAACCCTTTAGCTGAATCTCCATGTTCAGCTGTCATGGGCAGTTCACTATTTCCTGTTAAGTCAGCTTGAACATCTGCATTGGCATCCTGCAAATAATAGCAAATAGCAATAAGAATATCACTGAGAATAAAGAAGTCACGCAAAATGATGACAACCAAACTCACTTTTGGTTTGTGTTCACATAATGATTCTTTCTTTCCAGGAGTAGAATCCAATCCAGAATTTGATTGGACCATGGCCACCACCTCCTCAGCACCTTCCAAAACTGCTTTTTTCACAGAAGCAATCAACTCAGGTAAAAAATTCAAGTTCTCCCCCAGCATGTCCCTGTCTCCATGAGCAACATTACTGTCAGCATCAAGATGTTTGTTTGTGTCTTCTTCCACTTCAGAAAGTTGCAATTCTTTTATGGAAACTTCAAAAAGTTTATGTTTTGGAAGAGTAATGTACACATCAGGTTCATTTGAAATCACATGTTGCTTCTCCTGCCCTTCTAAAGTCATATTGTTTTTGGATGTGGCTTGCATTTGGAGCGCAGGCTTGTGGGCCTCAGTGGCACTAGAAATAGCAGATTCTTTGTCAATTTGGAACGATGGTGATGGCACAAGTGGAATTTCTTTAGAAGGAACTTTTACATGTAAACCAGGATAAACTGATGCAAGGGGAGGAATGACATCCTGATCACTGCTGTTTGGATTTGTTCTAGTATCACATTGATGTTCATGATCTGCAGCTGCAAATTCTTCAAGGCTAACCAGCTTATGACAGTTATTCTGGGAAGACAGAGCATTTGGAATTTCGTTATCAACCAGAACATAGGGGAATCTTGGACTTCCCTCCTGCTTATATCTTATAAGAGCTGGGTCTGGACCATCCATTATCATTGAACCAGCAAGCTCATATGATGTTCCAGGGTGAACAGGGACCTGTCTATTTCTCCAAGATTGGGCTGGGTAAAAATTGTTTACGCCTTGGTAGGGACTATCTGCTCCATATGCAGAAGGCTGATTCTGATACCGAATAGCAGCATCTTCAAATCCTGGCACATTTGCTCCTGGAATAGCTCCAGTTATATGTTGAGGTACAAAAACTTTGTTTCCAATATTAGCTCCATATTGGATGTAATGTGAATCATTGTGGCTGATGCAATTGTAAGGGAATGATTGCTTGTCATTAATGTTCCCATGTGTAGCATTCATCATATTACCATCAACATATTGTTCACTTATCCTACCAATTCCATTTTGATGCATCCTCATATCCTCAACTCTAAGAGTAATATGGTTGTTGTGGATGGCCCATCCGCGTTCGCAATTGTGCAAGTCATTAAGCATGGGATGCTGCTCATTATGTTCTTTGACATAGATACCATGCCCCATCTTAAGGTCTTGATTTGGCATATATGGATCTTTGCTACCAAAACAACCAGTGCATAAATTTGGAAAATTCCCTACGTATTCATTTATGTTTGACTGTTCCAAGTATGGTAGCCCATGCTTCCAGCGAGTGTCATGGAAATGTGCATCTGGCATGAGACAGTGGTTCCTCTGGAAAGCCATGCAACAATGCTCACAAAGATTGTTCCCCTCGATCATATTATGAGAATGACCCAAATTAGCCGGAAATCCAGATTTTTCTTGCAAAACTGCTCCCGGAGGCATCCATACATAACTTTCTGCTGTTGATGGACAATGAAGATCATACTGATGCAGCTGATGACCTCCTGTGTGCTGAATGCAACCCTCCAAAATCTTATCACTGACCTCCCCAGCTTCATGGTAAAATCTAGCAGGTGATGGTGGAGGTGAGAATTCATGTGGATCGTTAGCAGCAAAACATCCTGGAGAGAACAAAGCAGGGCTACGAGGAGTATCCATTTCACCATATCTTTGGCCATGAGAAGGAATGGTAAGGTGACACAAATTAACCTGATTGGGAATTCCCCCATCAATGCTCAGATGCCCAAAATAATGCTCAGAAATTTCAGGAGGTGATGTGGATTTAACATCAATGAGGCTGTTGATGGCATCGATGTACCTCCGCTCGGCTTTCCGATCATCGGCATCATAATGTGGACCCATGGTGGCTACATCTTGATCAGGACATTGTGAGAAAAGAAAGATCCTCAACCATGTCTGACCATCACCATTTGCGATGAACTTATCATACTCCTCCATCATGTTCATTACATCCTCATCATTCACAACCGACACCAAGGCATCAAGGTCCTCGTCCGGCTGTTGGTACTTGATTACCGACACCCCATCAAAGAGCTCCTGCACCCGAACCAAGAGGTCGTGGTACGAGATGTCACGAGGAACATTCATGATCCGGGTCTCTCCTCCCACATAGCGGAGTCGGCCGTCGAGTGGGCGCGGGAGGATGCTTCCACCAAAGCTGCAGAGGAACTTGACGCGAGGAGAATCATCCACAGCTGCGCCAATCTCCATCTCAGGCCGCAGAGATTGAGAATAGCCAGAGACAAAGCAAGAACAGTCGAAGGATCCGGGTTCCCCTCGATTACACATTAGAGACGGACTACCAGAGAGAGCGCGATGCCCGGGAATACGCCTCTATCGCCGCCACTCGGACTCCCCACGAAACCCTCCTCCAAAACGAAGCCTTTCCCACTGAATCGGAGTCGTATGCAAAGACAGCAACACATTCATCAAAAATCACCAAATAAAAACATTAGCATAAAGACAACCACTGTCCTAGTTCTTCCACTTCTGAAAAATCTTACCTTTTTTTTTTGTAAAACTAAAAAACAAACGATTTTGGCACACGAATCCAACAAAAAAAAACCCCAAGCTTGAAACAAAACTAGCAAACGACAACACCTAATTAAGAGAAATGATACCTCCGATAACGCAGTATTTCCGATCTGAGCCCGATGCTTCCTCCCTCGATCTTGCCCTCTCACATCGAACAAGGGACACAGCAAGAAAAAGGCCCCAGAGTTGAGGAATCGGGGCAACTTGATCCGAAAGCACCAGCGAAAGGAACCAAATTACTGGGGGTGGAAGGATGATACCTTGGGATTATTCCATCACGAGGCAACCTCCACTCGCCATGCGTGAGACAGAGAGAGAGAGAAGGAGAAAGAGAGAAGACTGCGGCTGCCCTCGATGCCGCAGGGGAAGGAGAAATCGATCCTGCTATTTATCGCCTCACTTCCCCTGCGCTACGCTTGCGGCGGGCTCGACGATGACGTAATCACCAAGCACTATTCACTAATCATGTTTAAATTGTCGCTTACCGTTTAATTAATCATATGCATAATTTCAATTAGTCACCAGGTTAAGCTTATCCATAAATAAATTTAAAATGATTATTTTTTTTATAAATTCGAGTTTGGTTTAAATTTAAATCAAGCTTAATTTCTTTACACCTTACCAATAAATTTATTTGATAAAAATTTTATTAATAAATATAATTCATAAATTTTATTCAGGATTATTATTTATAAAAGGTATATAATCTTTATGCATAAACACTAATAATTTAAATAAATATGCATTTAAATTTATTCATTTTAATTTAATAAATTATTTAATATTTTCAAAACTTGCACCACTTGATAATAAAAGAACACAAAAAGGGCTTAAATACAGTCCATCTTTTCCATTTTTACTTGGAAAACAAAATGAATATCAGGAACTCAGAGTTGTGATCTCTAAGCTTTTGAGGTATAATTGAGTTGATTACGATGACAGAATTGTAAAAGAAGACAAACAGAATTGTTGTATTATCGTGAGCGCTTCCGAATTTACTTTGACGGACGATCTACTTCAGGATTAATTGGTAAGTACGGATCTGTAAAAAAAAAAATTTATCTCTTCTCATGCGTTCCACACGCTATGTTCAACGTCAATTGCAGATCAGTCTCTGCCTCGATCTTCTCTTTCATCTGCTGTTTACCGAACAAGAACTGACTTTGATCTTCCGACGAAGTATCGCAAGTTTCCGAGGCGGCCAGACCGATCCAGTCTGAGAAATTCAGCGTGGAATTCGACGTTCCTGAATTCGAGTTCACGTCGAGTTGGTGCAGCTGTGCCTTCTCGCTGCTCCTGATCTCGACCATTAGCGTCCTCTGCACTCTGTACAGGCGATGAAGCTCGCGCACCTGAAACCTGAACACCTCTTCCTGCTTCATCATCGTCTTCCTCAAATGATCCTTGCCGTGGTGTTTGCCGAATCCCTCCATCGTCGAGCTGCTGCCGCATTTCTGAAACAGCAAGATCGAATATGCATCATGAACTCGAAAGAAGGATTTGGAATCCATCTTCGATGAGAGTTAGTTTAATACTGTAATTCTCTTTCATTTATCAAGAACTGGATTAGATATTATTAGTTTTGGATTAGCATATAAAGATTTAAAGATTGATATTTATGATAAAACAGTTTCTGAAAACCAAAGAAAAGAAAAGACAGTTTAGATTTGTATACTTCTCCTGTTCCATCATGTTGCAGTTCCATGGAAGCATGTAAATCTCATGAAGCTGTCAAGAACAGCATGAAGCTTTTCAAATAAAATAGATGAATGAAAAACACAAAGTTTATAGCATTTATCTTTCATAAATTCCTTTCATCCCTGCTCACCTTGAAGCCTGCAATCCACTGCTCATCTTCCCCAAGTCAAGATGAACACCTGAGTCTTCTCTTTCATTTCACTTCATGAAGAGAATTGCCAACCATCGCAGAGAGTTATGGTTCCCTTAAAAGGAAAAGGAACGATATACAAAGAGATTGGGTCAAAGGGAATGGTGAGGAATCCTATACTATACTGAAATCAAAATATGGCTGGGTTTAAGCTGTGCTTCGAATTTATCCAATCGACAAGGGTGAGACTTTAGTTTAGTTTAGTAGAATGATACCTTCCATCCTCTCCAAAATAAATATAAAAAGTCTTTGTCCCTTTTTGCACTGTTATGGATTTAGGTGGATTGAGTTGATTCCTGAAAGATCTGGTTGAGTGGGCCTGACGACTAGACGATAGAGTCGATTGGTTGAGTGAACCGGTGCGAATGTGATCCTCATCCAAAGAGGGAATGCATCTAGGCAAGAAGATTTGTGTCAATTCTATCTTGCGAAAAGTCGACAAAGGGTGTTCTAGGCCATCTCTTAGACAATCAATTGTAGTCCAAAAGAGTGGGACTTCACCTATCAAACTAGTTATCAATCAGTAGAACTACTTAAGATCATTAGAAAAACAAAAACAAAGTGCAAGTGGTTCAATGGATATCAATCTAACAAGAGGATGGAAAAGAGAACATGATTCAAAGAGGTGATGATTGCATTATGGAAAAAGAACTAATAGCCTTATCTTAACTATCTCTTTATGTCAACTCTGAGTTCATCACAAATGATGGAAACAAAGAACTTTCTAACCAAAGTCAAACTCCCACAAGAAAGTGATTCTTTTTTGCTTATAAAAAGAAGAAGAAGAAGAAGAGGAATAATGTGCAGATGAACATGAGGAGAAAGCAGATAGCCATCACTGTCCAGTATTGTGCAATGCTCCAAGGTTTTACAGGGATTAGTTTAATGGTGACCCATCTCTCTCTGTCTGGTCCAGAACTCCATTGTTCTTGTTGGCTTGCTGCAGAAAGGTCCAAGTGAATGAGGCACTGCCAAATGTCTTCTTCTTCTGCCTTCCTTTCTCTGACAATTATTCTGGTCCTCTTCTTCTTGAACTGCAAAATCTGGCTGATTCATTGCATGTTTGGCTACTAACATGGGCTGCTATACAACCAGACAAATCATCTAGAAAAAAAAGAGTAATTTCTTGGGGAATAAAGAAGATATGATTGGCATGGAGATTGGCTTGTTCTACTTGTGTTCCACATTCACTTTGTGAACTAAAAGAATCTAGAATCCTTTTTGAGACCTCTCCTATGAGCTAAAGAAGGAGAGGTATTTGGCTAAAAGATCATCCTGTTTTACCTCAAACAGAAAGAAAGAGTTTAAATTTTACGCGAAAACATCCGTCAGAGCAATGCAATTGATATTAGCAACTTAGTTAAAGCACAGAAGAAGAAACATTGTTGAACTTGCAAACAATTCTTTTGCTTTGCACCCTGATAATAGAACCAATTAACGCATCAATTGAAGAAAGCAATAGATCATTCAAAGGATGCATGAACACTAACAATTATTCATTAACTTTTTTTTATCTTTTCAACTAATATGAAATTGTGAAAAAAGACAATTAAAAATAGATTTGGAAGAAAATTGTAGAATTGATAAACAGGATCTACCTTTGGCATTTAGTTCATTTTGGTTTCTTCTTCCTCTTCTGTGATTAAATTGACTCTCCAACTACCCAACATGAACCAACAGCTCCAGCTACGAAGCAACTAAAGTTAGATATTTCCAATAAATATGAGAATGCTTCCAAAATCAAATTCCATCAAATAAAAAAAAATTAAATTAAAATTTGGTTTATGAGAATCTTTGGATATATACATCTATAGAGGTTTGTCTGTGTATATAAATATCTATTTGTGTGTGCATCAAACCAAATTGAATGAAAAGAAACAACTAGGTCAATGAGAATTTTGTGTATATATCATTAATTGTGTCATGTCGATTAATATGTTATCGAATAGTGTCCAATATTATCGTCTTCTCAAAATATATGTTCTATTGTGTGACTTGAAACTAATCACACAGATGTGTATCCAAAGGCATCATAATTGCAATTAGTGATTGAGAGGCCTAACAATAATTAAGATGTAGATTCAATCAACTTATCCAACCATGCTTAACTTGTCTAGCCCTTACACGTAGCCTAGTTCAACCGACATATCCACTCGTCTTGCTTTGTCAACTCACTTGATTGTATTGGCCTCCTGGATGAAGCCTCTCGATCGATCTGTCTTTTGGTTGATCCATCCTATCAAGCAGTCTTAGTCTCTAAAATTGAAAGGTGCAGAGATGAACTGCCTGGTTACAAATCTTGGAATGGAAACATTATTCTACTCAAATGATCATTTCATCTTAAATTAGTCCATCCACACTTTGCAATCGAAATCACATTCAATTCCGGTGCAACTAAAAAATGAACAATTTCAAGAAAAAAAACCTCTCGATTAACTGATAAACTTGCCTCATTCAGCTCCTTCAAAATCTTGTTCAGGGTTTGAATTGATATTTCCCTGATTCGGTGTAGTTCAACTCCAACTGCTCGATTTTGCAAATCTTAAAGCCTCTTATCCGTGTTTCCTGAGGAATTGAGTGGTCTTTGTAATCAACATGCTCAAGAGTCCATCCTTTGTTTTGAACAAGTCCTGTCACTTGGACCTGAGAGAGATGGCAAATAAACATTGATCAGATACAGCGAGCTTGTAGTTAAAATCTTCAAAGCGAGCTAGCAATGGCGGAAGCATCTCTTTTTTGAATTATGTTCAATAAAGGGCCTGAAAAGAATACATCAGCTTGATCATTAACAGTGATGACAAGAGTTCCGTCCAAGCGGAGACCATCAAGGACTATGTTCTGGCCGTTGATGACCAATGTAGATCTCTGGGAAATGGAGCATCCTTTGCCGACTTTCCCTATTACATCTGTGAATGTTGAGGCCCACTTCGGGCTCCATGTGACACGGGGCCACACTTCCACCTCCTGACCATTGAAGATGTCGATAATGGGATCGGCTACAAGGACTCCAGCCTGAAAAAATATGTAACATCTGCTTAGTAGAGTGAGCATTTGCTCAACAAATTAAAAGATCACCGGAATCACTTTGTCTCGATCAGTTATTCTTCCCTGTGAAACAGTGGTGTGCAAATGAGCTTAAACACACTAAAGATCCAACTCAATAACCTTTTTTATTTATTTGTTAGGACAAAGGAATCAAGTTGTTATCAGAGTTGTTTTTCTTTTTCCCTTTAGAGTTTAATTTAACCAAATATAGGTTAAGCAGACAGTAAATACATAGCCTTGTCAATAGCCCTTCTCCAACATTACCTTTTTTAGTACGAGACAATTAGCTCTATAAACGGCCATCTCTCCGCTTGTTGCACTATGGTATGGGTTTCCTTTCGGCACCTGTATTCAATCAATTACTTGAATCAGTGCCATTTCCATGAGTACAAGATGATTCACATGAGTAGAAGCGAAAAGGAACAAGAGAGGATAGACCCATAATCCTCTCTATAGAGCCTTCCCAGCTAAAGAATCATTCAAACAAAGATGAAGGAGATGATAAGCAAAAGATGACTTGGACATCTTTTTTCTTCAACCGATTTTGACAAACCTAACAAGTGCTTAGGAATATGTTCACAAAGATGACTTTGGTGAATGACGATAATCAACCAGGAACTAATACATCATATGAAGCTAGATCCATATGCAAGATCAAAAATTGACATAGAGAAGGAAGATAAATACCTTGGAAGCATCTTCAGGGTTATTTTTTACTGGTGCATAAGCAAGCCATTTATCCACTACCTAAAAAAGGTAAGAGGAAAATAAACAGTTGAGTTTGGCATGTAAATGAGAAAAAAAATTAATATCACATAAAAAATCCAGTCACTTTATGAGTTTCAGTAACAAACACAACAAAATCTAGTATGAATAAGTAAAGCTACACTAAAAATTAACCTATAAGTTGATACGATCCACAGTCAGCAACATGCATAATACGTACATTACAAAGCTACGAAAGGAATATCGCAGAAGACTATTGGGCTCAATTCAAGCTAAAAGGCTAATGTTCTAGGTGTGATCCTTTGAGCAAGACCAAGACTGGTTGCTCTTATAATGTTCAGGTCGTTCTTCAGTTCAAATCATTCAAATGCTTTGTTACCTCATGTAGCAATCTCATAGTGGTTTGGCAAATATAACTCAGACTTTGAAGTGTAGTTATCGGTTATATAGCAAGATATATCAACACATCTATAAGAAAACAAGGATATAATGTGAAGATACTTTTGCTGACCTAGAAAAATGATAGTTAAGTCCAGATAATGGAGGTTGAATGATCCTTAATAGTATCGCAGCTTAAATGCAGCAAATAAAGCCATGACTAGTAAAAGTTAGGGATTTCCAAACAAGTCCTAATAGTTGAACTTGAACATAACTCAAACATAGAGTGAGAAAGTAATCATGATTGAAAGTTGAATTCTCACAGTGAATCCAATCTTTGCTGATGCAGGCAGAGATTTTGGATAATCTTGCATCATACATTCCAAACGAGTTGAGGACTTAAAGGATGTCTTGCTTGAATCCTTGTATCTGAAATAAGGATGAGAGAAGGCAGTTTATTGTATTAAAGCTTAAAATCTAAGAAAGGGCAATTGTTATAATTGTGTGTCATGCTTTCTCTTCGCATGAAATGAAGTTATCTTGTAGTAGAACATAATCACAAGTAGCCAATGCTTCATTTTTCCTCTCAAAGAAACAACTAACAACTCAACGCCCATCACTTTATTGACTTCAGCATTCAATGCGCTTGGAACATATGCCAATGGCCTCACTTCATACAGGGGAAAAAAAAATGCAAATGCAAATTTCAAAGATTTTTATCTTCTTTATTCCTCAAACTTCCAGTGCAATCACAATAATTCCTCAATTGTGAGATAGTATATTAATGATTTTGATTGTTGATTAAACTATTAAGAGTTTTTCATATTTCTATTTCTTTTGAGAATGTGAAACACTTAAAGATTCAACAACCACATAGCCTATTTTCATTCATAGTAAATGTCTAGATTTTAAAAGAGAATTTTGAGTAAAGACATGGTTTAAGTTGGGAGGTTCCAGCTCCACTTACTAGAATTTTCATTATCAACTAAGCGTTGAAATTACGCTGAATCATTTCTCAAAAAATGAGAATTTTCTGGTAATCTCTCAAATTAGAATTTCATGTTATTGGGATAGATTTATTAACATTGGTCCATTAACTTCGGAAAGCTACAACCATATTCTGATAGGTATAGCCCCTTATTTTCCATCATAGAAAGAAAGACAAGTTGATTTAAAAGGGTATAGAAGAGTGACGATACTTGGGATTAACAAATTCAGCAATGGCACCTCGCGTTTTGCTAAGCTCCTGTATGTATGGTCCAAGCTCCAAAATGAGCTACAAAAAAGAGGGATTTGATCTAATTACAACATTCAGCATCTGGATATATGAGAATATGGATGATGAAACAATTTTTAGATGGTTCTAAAGGATGTTTATTTATAACTTGGAGTTGGTTAAAGCTCAATAAATTTTTTCTTCTTTATCTTAGAAAATATGTAAATAATCTAACTTTGCAGTGATGATTAAAATTAAGCTTAATCATGAACACCCACTTGGCTCTAACTGAGCGAGGTAAAAGTTTGAACTCAGCTGAAGCTCAATAAGCTTTTTGATGAACAAGCACAAACATAATCTTTGAGATTGATTGACATTGAGTTCAACTTTATATAACTTTTTGAACAAATAAACAAATATAATTGAGGGGGGAGGGGTTCTCTCTTCTCTCATACTTGCAACTTACAATACAAAGAAATTATCACAAAAGATGCTTACCTGGTTTATGTTTCCAGGGAAAGGAGAAAATCCAGTTTCACAGTTGACATCTCCATCAGCATGCCCAGTCGCTCTTAGTAAGGGGTCCAACTGATTATACTCCACATTAATTACCATTTCTGTACCTATATATCATCTATTTAATATTGACATCAATTGAGGAAATAAGACAGGTTACTTGATAGTGAATAATTATTTAAAATATAACTAGTTTGTATGTAGGCTACATAAATCAGCCATATCAATTTTGGCATTAGTTCTTTCATATAATATGCATATAATTATCAAAGGACCATGCACCAATATATGAAACAAATATATACTGGATATGAATATATGATTGCTATATACACATTATATATATAGTAGTATAAAAATTTAAGTAGAAACTCATTTTAATTATTAAGCAAAGATCAAACACTATAAGCAACAGAGTACGAACAATGTATTACCATCAGTATGAGTAAGTTGGGCTATTCCTCCCATAGCTTCTTTTGCCTTTCTGGGAACTGCAAGAGAATTGACTTGATATCCTCGGGTTGCGCTGACACCCAATGAAGCAGGAATAGCCTAAATAAACAAATGAAGAAAGTCAGCAATTTATTTATATTTAATTTCAGCATAATTCAGAATACAAACAAAGAGAAAGTATTTGAGATATCAACCTTAAATAGTAATCCATTGGTATCTTGGAAAAATAGAACCCATCTAATATCTGCTTTCTGCCTGAGAGAGAAACAGACTCTAGTAGATTCAGTTACTAAGACCAAAGAAATACAGCATAAAAAGAATCAACTGATAAAAACACACCAGAGGTTAAGTAGACCACTCGAGAAAAGAAGTGTGTGCACATCACCATGACCATGTGGCTTTGTCTGATTAAAATCACATCAAAATAGTAAGCCACGAGAAAGTAAGTTCTTGGTGATAGTAAAATGAAAGAGTTTAGCTAATTATATCAATATTATACATCCATGTGAGAAATGAATGATAGAAGAGGAAGTCACCTGAATTTTGTAGCTGTCATTTGGGTCCAATGCAAGTCTTGCATCATTATCATTTAAGCACGCTACTTTTTCCTGCAAAGTGATGTTGAAAAACAAGGTAAATCCTTTGCCATGTAAAATTATTAAAATGGAGCATATTAGACAACTGATAAAACCTGTTTAAGAAGATTCACTTGAGAGCTTTTCATTCCAAAATAAGAATTTGATTCTAAAAGTGATAATGTTGGTGCATGAGTGTCATCAGATGTCATAATCACCAGAGGAATTTCAGCTTCACAATGACCTAGAAAGTTAATAGCAGAATGATCAGTAGCATCCTTTCACAGCTACCACATTTCTTCTCCTTCATGACGTAGATATGACAAATGGATCAATGATAGTTTTGTACTTAAATCTATATTTTTATTCATCAATGGTGCAGTTATTACATTGTTCTATTGATGCTTTGAAAGCCTTAAGATGTACCCATTATTTATGGATCTGTAAGGCAAGAAAAAAAGGTAAAAGGAACTTCTAGGGCAGTGCGACAATACTCAAATTGCTGCAGAGTTACAACTCTCTTTTTTCTTTTAATCCCAATCATTCCTTAAAGATTAGAATACCAAAAAACCATCCTTGCAATTTGAAGTCATTGGAGACTGCTAACGGTCACTATAATCTACTTTGAACAGAAAAATAACCTTCAAGATGGTCCTAAATGATACTGCATGTAATTAAAAATTAATCAAAATAAAATGTTCCCATCATAGTTCAAAAATTCCCACCTGAACCTTGAATTCTCAATCAAGTTAACTACTAGGATATCAAGGTTAAATACAAGCCTTACTTAGGCAAACACAGAGTAAATATCAAGGTCCAATTTTTTACAGTTTTAAAGTTCGCTGATTTCTGATTCCTGTTCCATCAAATTTGTTAGAAAAGAGCCGTAGAATAATATCACTGTATTTCTTTAAGCCTCGGGGAGATAAGGCAAAAACCTAAAATTCCAACAAAATGATCAAGCAGTATGAGGACAGGGTAATAAATTAAGTGATAAGTATAGAATGTGCAACATAACTGAATTCTACTAATCCATAGTAAATCAAGTAAGTTGCAAGTCTAATTAATTTAAATTGGATGATTAGTCAAGCTACTGACCATTACTCCAGAAAACAATTATAAGCATTTTCTTCTATCAAATTATACTTAACAACTTCAATGATCCATGATGTGTGTATTGACAGTGAAAGCCTTCTCAAATAAGCCAATGTGCATAACAACCTTGTACTGTTCTACAGCTAGCCTCTTGCAATGCCAGAATAGACTCAATGTAGTATTGAAGGAAACATCTGCTTGTTGTAGTTTCAGAAGGAAGGGCCAACTGCAATATAAAGTTGGGTAGAATTATGTGAAAATAACAAAAAGTAGGGCATAATCAGCTAAATTATGTGGCACTAGCAACTAATACTTCAAACATTAACTTGAACAGTAGGCACAGGCAATTTATATCAGCAACTGCAAGCATCTAAGAGATACATAAATGTTAAGGATCACAGAGTAACCCATTCTTCTGGGGTTTTAGTAATTGTTTCAATTGTGTGAATAATTTGTATTATACACGTATAATTCGCTATCCATGGTGCTATCCTCTTCCATATAGAGAAAATTATAATATTCACAAAACATGTTACTGACTTTAATTCCTTTGTAGCCAAGTCGTTCCCCGAGCCCACCAGCCACAAGTACAAAGGCAGCTTTCCTAGATTCTCGCACACCAGCCTCTTCCAACAAGGTAAATTTCTCATCGCCAAATGTCAGAATTTCTCCTGATGGGACCTGCAGAACCAAATCTTAGGTTCAAATCTTGAATTGCCATCTCAATTGAAACTGTGAGATAGCAGTCTGATA
The DNA here is from genome assembly GCF_044706935.1 of Curcuma longa. Classification (NCBI taxonomy): domain Eukaryota; kingdom Viridiplantae; phylum Streptophyta; class Magnoliopsida; order Zingiberales; family Zingiberaceae; genus Curcuma; species Curcuma longa. Next base: position 6,517,190 of record NC_133870.1, read on the forward strand.
TCTGATGATATCTCCTATGACTAGTTGACAAAAAAAATTTTAAAACCACTGCAGGAAGTGAAACTGTGACATAACAGTCTGATATCTGATATTATCTGTTATGACTTTGTTGATAAAAAAATTAAAACCAATGCAGGATATCTATAAAGTTAACTGGCATTAATATTTACCAAGTCAGGACAGTGCTAAGAGCATCTGGTACTTAGAACTGTTTGCTTAAAACAAAAGATTTAACCAAGAATTATGTTGGGAGACAAAAAAGTGAACCTGGTTTATCATTGATTGATAAAAGCAATTCTATTAAGTTTTTTTTATTGTTTCACTATCTGCTATTTAGGTAACAACCACTGAACATCAGATGCCAATTTGCATACCATGTAATAACATGTTTGTACCAAGGAAGATACTTAAGATGAATTGTGGCATGTCACGCAAGCACAACAGAATTCATAACTTGACAACTGCTGCCAAGATGCTAGATGGGGCATTGCTCCATCAGATGTAGTGGGAAACTAGATCAAATAATTGTGTCATTATTGCATTGTAGCGACAAGGTAAAATCTATTATGACTAAAAATTTCAAATATTTCCCCTCTATAACAACCCACAACCCTGACCCCACTCATGATTTTGTAGCAAAACAATCAATGGAGATGATCAGCTGCATAGTCAACTTTAAAATAACTCGAGTGGTCGTCACAATTATATGGGGTTGACGACAGGGATCCTAGCCCTTCATTAAGTTCACATCAATATTAGTATGAAAATAATTTATTGTTATTATTATTATGTAAAGTAAAATCTACTTTTGTCACTCTACTCCTTAATTCCACTCTGACCTTTAACTCTTCTAATTATAAAATTTATTGATCACCTTTGAACATTAGATAACTCATATAGCACACATGCACACACACACACACACAAAAAAAAACTTTAGTTTACAGTTTACATATATGCCATAACTGTTGAGTATCCTTATGAAAATTGAGCTATCTGTCACCAGATGTAACAAGAAGGAAACAATATAGTACTCACAGAAGGAGTGAACCCATCATATGGATTTTTCCCAGCTTTTGAATCAGCCAAAAGTTTTCTCGCATTTTGAATATATGATACCAAACCACCAGGATAGCTTGAATTAAGATGAGCAACCTAAAAGATAAACGCATATCAAAAAATGTTATCCTTAACTATTCATGTTTGTTCATCTGTTATGCTCCTGTGTTTAAACTGGGAAATAACACACAAAAAAGAAACCAGATATTAAGGAGAAGCTGCAATATTTACAGGAGTGTAGAACAACTGCTACAAATGTGTGAATAAATAAAATAATTTCATTACTAAAAAGACATATACTGAAAGATAAAATTCAGCATAAAAAATGAACTTTATCGATAAATTAACAAAATCTTTCACCTTCACCCCTATACCAACATGTTCAGCCAATACTAAAACACTAGAACACCTATCTGACTTCCTCATAGTGAAATCAATTATCACTTTCTTCCTCTTGATTTTCTCTGTGTTTTGTTTTCTTCAAAATAACATCTTTTTGCGTTGTTTTACATATCTAGAATTACATTTTCACAAATGATCATCAAATGAATTCCACCAGATCATCGCCATATCTACATGAGCCACTGCATCTAAAGTATCATAGGAATCTAAATAATGGCAAAGAAATGGGATCCCTCAACCAACCAAAACACGTGTCTCAAACTATTCCTGATATTGTGTTATCTGAACAATAACTCAGGTTAGAATCTCATTTCCAATTGTTATTGGCCTATACATAGTTGGATTATTTCAATTGCTTTCAGTGTCAATATTCATTTTTTGAACCATGATATATACAAAATAAGAAAAAGGAACTGAATTTCTATAATGATGCAAGGGTTGTGTTTCTAAGCACTACAAAGAACTCTAAAACATATGATCCTAGACGAAACGATCATGTATCTTCAAATATTAAAACTTCAAAAATCTGTTGGATAAGATACAGTCTAAAGAAACCAGATTTATCTGTGTCCAACAGACCAAAAGAATACATAAAGAATATGCTAACCTGATGTAAAAAACTCTTTTTCCTTGTATCATCCACACCTGGCTCTGGCCAATGATCAAATAAATGCTTTTGCCCCTCATCTAATAGCATCTTTGCAAGCACAATCTGATAAAAAAAATGGCCCGGTTTGAACCAAGAAATAAAGCTTTACAAGTCATATACTAAGAACGGAGAAAAATTTGAACCATGACTAGAGTTCCAATCAATCATTTTATATAGGTGATGTCAACTATGATTTTTAGTAAACAATGCACATATGTGAGAGTGAGTTTTCGTCTACTTCAAGGCTATAAACTACTGTATAGAATACTGGACTTGGCAATTTAACAACCACATAAAAGTGAACATTGTACAGAGATAAACCAAATCAACAATGCGCAAGGTGTACAAGCTTAATCGAACATGTGCTCGTCCATAGACATCTCCTTCCAGGTCTCACCAAAAATAGAGCAAAAATTAACCAACTAATAAGGACCATTCTCATTGATGTAAATTTCCTTTAAGAAGCAAATAAGAATCATCACCGACCACTACAGTCATTAAGAGGATCAAAAAGTGGAGTCTGCTGTTCGTAGAAGAACATTACTATCTACAAACCGTGAGATGAAATTCAAATAGCTCCTCAAGAACATACCCAAAAATCTAACTATAGTACCACGTCTCAATGGGGAAAAAAATCCGAGGGACAAGAATAAAAATCCCATCTTTCTTCACAATTTACACGAAAATAAGACGCGCAGATGTTGTTTAGGTCAAGACACGACCGAGGAAATCAAAAAGAGAAGAAGAAGAAGAAAATGTTGGACTTCGGACCTCCTCGGCGGAGAGAATTCCGAGATTCTTGTTGAGATTCGGGGAGGACGAGATCCAACCACCGGCGATGCTCAGCCCTCCGAGATTGTCTCCGGCGGATTCCATCTTGCAAAGATCAGACAAGGCGCAATGTGGATCTCGGGGATGGAGAGAAAATCAGAAGAAAAAAATTTACTTTTTGTGTGGATTAAATTTTTATTATAAATTAGTAAAAAATGAAGGAGATAAAAGAAAGTGAAAAAAAGGAAATATTTTTAATATTCACCACAAGAAACTCAACAAAATTGGAAGGAAAAAAAATTGAAGGTAGAGAAGATCAACCAACATAATAATAATAATAATAATAATATTATTATTATTATTATTATTAATTATTATTATTATACCCGTCACATTAATCACTCCTCATTCCTTTACTTTTTGTTATATAAATTGTGTGGGTTAAATTTTTATTATAAATTAGTAAAAAATGAAGGAGAGATAAGAAAGTGAAAAAAGGAAATATTTTCAATATTCACCACAAGAAACTCAACAAAATTGGAAGAAAAAAAATGAGGGGAGAGACCAATATATTATTATTATTATTATTATTATTATTATTATTATTATTATTATTATTATTATCAAGGTCACATTAATCATCCCTCATTCCTTTACATAATTATAATTTTCTTATAGATTAAACTACTAATCTTTTTATATTGCTTTCTAATATAATAATGTTACAAGATATTTGGAAGTGTTTTCTTGTTTGCTTTTATCCCTTTTGATTTCTCAAGCATCTTCTTAAGAATCCACGAAGTAGTCCTCCTCGCATGGAATCCTAGATCTTGATCTTAATCCACTGAACGCCGCCATTTCCATTTCCTAGAAAGATCCTCACGCAATCCAACTCCCGCTCACGCAATCTTTCCACAACTGTAACTGTCACGAAAAGTCAACTTCAAACGCCGCCCTCAGAGTTCATATGGAAGTTTCTTTTATTTTTTAAAGTCAAACTCGGTTCTTTGACCGTAGCCTTTCCGGTCTCAATCTTTGATCGATTCCACCCTTCGATGGTTCCTTTAATACCTGCTTCCGATCGAATCATGGCATCGATTCTTCTCCATGTCGTCGTTTGAACCGGAAATGGACGGCACCGGCGACGCCTCCGTCGCCGCCGTAAGGATCAGCACAGCGGCCATGGTCGTCGTCGTTGCCTTCCTCTTCATGGTCGTCGTCTTCATCTTCTTCTTCTACCTCTACGCCCGCCGCCGCCTGCGTTACGGAAGGGACCGATTTGTCTTTTCCGCCGCCTCTCCCGACGTCGGCCGACGCGGCCTTGACGCCGCCGCGCTCGCAGCCCTGCCCGCCACCGTGTACAGCTCGGCTGACTTCAAGGACCGCGGCGGGCTCGAGTGCGCGGTCTGCCTAACTGAGCTCGCCGACGGCGAGGCGGCGCGGGTGCTCCCCACCTGCGGCCACGGTTTCCACCTCGAGTGCATCGACATGTGGTTCCACTCCCGCGCCACCTGCCCTCTCTGTCGCCGGCGCGTCGTCGTCGGCGAACCCTCCTCCCCAAAAACAGAGCCTCCGAGTCCTCTTCCTCCGCCGCCGCCTCCGGAGGCTTCTCCCCGGGAACCGCCCGCGTTTCCTACGAACGTGTTGATTTGGGGCGGCCGCGGCCAGGTAGGCTCTCTGGTGATCGAGATCCCAAGGAGAGCCGTCGGTGCGCAAGTCTCGCCGTCGACGCCTTCGGCCGCAGAGGAGTCTTGGTCGCCGGTGTCGGCGAGGTTCCGGTCGCTAAGAAGGCTCTGGAGCCAGGGAAGGAGAGCCGGCCCCTCTTCGACGGAGTTCGTCGACGTAGAACAAGGGATCTCCGAGGGAAGCGCTCCGCCGCCCAAGACTCCAGCAGCAAAGCAATAACGCCGCCGGAGATCGAAAGGTTGGCCCGAGCTCCGAGTTGCACTGGCGGCTCGCCGATCACCGGAACTCCTCATAAGTCTTGATTCTTTGCTCCGTAGAAAGCGAAAATTAAGCAATACTTGATGAAGGATTCTTCACCTCTCTGAAAACTCATCATTTTTATGCTATTTAATTTGATTCGTTGATCCAAAAACACATTGTTTTTGGGTGCATGAATCTGTTTGCGGTGTTAATAAATTGTTCTTCCAATGTATATATCATCATTCATTCCTTTGTTCCATGAGAAGAGTTCAAACCTGAAGAGAATTCTATACAGAAAATAAAGATCAGCAAAATGGTAGAAAAAATATTATTACTTGCAATCCTATCCTTTATGAAATTTGACTTTGATACTGATACTGCACAATAGTCCACTGTTCTCTATTTCATATTTATGGGTTTTTTTTTCTGTTTGTGGTAGAAAATCAAGAATTTAGTGTACAAGACACTCAGGGAATAGCTCAGTGATAATTACAAAATTGATGACAAGAATTAAGAGAAAGGAAACATCAATGAACTCACTGTATGATCAAGCAAAGAGCTGAAAATTTCAAATCTAACAAAATAACAATCACCTTCCATATATATACAAGTCACTCGGGGGCTCGATAGCTCCAATTATCCACTCAGAAAAGCTCCTGCCTAAATACCAATGATTTAGATGTCATAATCAATGTCGGTTATATTTTGCGACGAAGATCGCTTCACTAATTTCCCCTGCTCATCGTATAAGTCAAGATTCTCACAAGGTGAAGGGAAAATGGATCCAATCACACGGCCATTGACAAAGGAACACTGGAAGATATGCTTCTTGTAGGTTAAGCCCACTGACATGTCTCGGAAATTAACATCCTTGATTGGAATGTCTTCACTGCCATGGATCCGAACTGGAACCCTCACACCCTGGCCATGAATGCTGCTGAAGGATATATTGGCAATTATAGGCAGAGCTTTGGGATCGAAACCTTCATCAGGATGCTCATTGTAATCAGTCTTTATTACGATTCCAACTCGAACATTTTCAAAGGTTACATTCCGGTAGGTAATGTTCTGAACATAGCCACCTCTCCCAGGGGCTGTCTTTATTCTTACCCCTCGCCTCGTCTCCCAAACAAAAATATTTTCCACTGTGACATTGGAGACTCCACCAGACATCTCGCTGCCAATGGATATTCCCGCGCTGTGAACAATTGTATACCAAAAAACATATCAGAAATTTCAAAAGACTGAAGTAGTTGAATCTTTAAGCAAGCTGCCCATTTAAAGATACTATAAGAACACGATCAATCTAAACTTTCTTGCTGCGTGGACTAAACTAGTATACTGAAACTAGTTACATTGAATGACCAAAATGACAGAAAGGTGAAGATCAATTAACCGAGTGGGTTGAATGATCATGTGCCATAACTTGATAGATATTCATTTCGGGCGGCCTTATTTCTATCCTTAATTTATACAAGTATCCATATATATTAACTGTATGCATAACCCATACAACAGGAATTTCTTACCTAACCACAGACCGAACAATGAGATTACGAAGTATGATGTTGGTAGATGGCTGTCCATATGCTATTCCATACTGATCCCAGCCACTTTTTATGGCTATTGCATCATCACCCACACATATATAAGAATTTTCTATCACGACATCCTGGCATGAATCTGTAGAGAAAATGCAGAGTGATCAACATTTGGAAGATATTACTAAGAAAAAAGTATATTGTATCTGCAAAAACAACAATTAATTACAAGGAATCAAGTGTTTTTTAAAATTTTCTTGAGAATAAATAGAGTTCAATAAGTGTCTGTAGGGGATTGTTTTAACTTTAAGTTATGATTTACTTCAACATATATCACACCAATAAATCTTGAATAATAGAAAAATAACCTATTGTTGAATTATGCTTGAATCCATGACATAACTAATGATACGGGAAAAGAGTGTCATAAGACATCCGTACCTGGGTCAATACCATCTGTGTTTGGAGCTCCAGAAACGGGAGCCAAGATAGTGATACCAGAGATGGTGACATTCTTGCAATCATAAGGATGCAGTGTCCAAAATGGAGAATTACGGAGAGTTATGTTGGAGATGACAATATCCTTGGACCACATAAGTTGCACAAGAGGCCCTCTTGTGTTGGTGAGGATTCTCTTCTTGTATTTAGTCCACCATGCTTGACCTTGACCATCAATTGTGCCATTGTAGCCTGTTTCATAAATGCAAAATGTTTTTAAGAAAGGAAGTGCACCATGATACACCAGAAGTACTTTTAAAAAATCAAAAAATAACAAGTAGTTCAACAATGATGTAATAGAAAGAATCATGCATCCGTTTACTATTTTAATTTTATAAAATTACAGTGAAACCGCCAAAAACTAGCAAAAGTTCTTATGGAGAGCTGTTCATGTCTGTGGAATATGTTTACAGTTTACTAACTAAAGTTAAAAGCTGACTCTCTATAAACACCAAAATTATATCAAACCACCCAAACCAGTAGTTTTCCTTCAATCTTATTATAAATGGTAATTTCAGCAGCAGCAGTAGATAGAGTGGGATTGAGAAAGCAAAGCATTGTATATTCTCATATATAGTAAAAGGAACAATAGATGAGAGAAACTACTGGAACCCCTTCCCCTAGTTTGGTGTTGGATCGGTAGTGTCATTTTCTGTGTCCTTTTCATTTTTGGCCATGCTACTCGAGATTTGTTCATCTTCTGGTTACCAGAAAAGGGCCCTGAATATTGTCAGTGCATGGAAAATAAAAATCCACATCAATTACTTCTATTTTCACCAAGAAGACAGTGGTCAAGTGTTGAAAGAAGACTTTTATTGAGAGAACAAGAGGTGAAAAAAGATAAAAGGAATATTAGCTGTTTGGCCTACTTTGTTATTTCCTTAGATATTTTGTCTTTTTTGCTTGTTGATTTTAGTTTGCAATACAGGATTGTCCTCTTCTAGAATGGAACTGGTTAATTAAGATAGTGGAAAATCCAAATAGAGTTCCCATCATTTTACACAAGTGGGAAACTACTTGATGCTTTTACCATTGTAAACTTATAGCTAGGCATATGCAAACACCTCTCAAATGAAAAAACTAAGAGTCTTGTGATTGTCAAATCAAACTCCCTTGGTCGTAGGAACACTTCCCTATGGGGCATGACACCAATCTCTAGTTTGCACACTGAACATCTTATGAGGATAAGAAACTATTTATCTTCTCCAACCTTTCCAAAGGAGAAAATATCTAACTATGCATGTGCAAGTGCCTCTCAAATGGAATATATATATATATAGCAGTGTCTTGGCAATTCATTATAGATCAAAAACAGATGCTATTTTCTTTAGGAATAACATTTATCTATACTGTTTAAATTGATTTATAATCTACCATTATCATACTTGCTAAGGTTGCAATGTCCAAGTGAGAAATTCATTTTTCTCATTATAGCTATGAAACAGAAATGAAAATGATGCGGAATATATACAAATAAAAAATAAAAAAAAATACTAACCGGTGATGACAATATCTCTCAGGTTTTGACCATGTATTAGACTTCCATATCGAGGCCCCTTGTGTTCCCGTCCATATCCATATGAAGGTAAAGGAGGCATCAACGGCCAATGACTTTCATGCTTATTAAGAGGAAACAAAACATATCTTAAATAAACATTATTTTTAACTATGGAAAAATAGAGAAGATTGGAGAATTATTAGAAATAAGAATCTTAGACACACAAAAAAAGTTCTATTCCTAGACGTTAAAACAGCAACAAATAGCGTAGATTAATTGAGCAGGTGAAAGTCATTCTAATAGGAAAAAATTTGATATTTCAAACCATTGAATTTGACCAACATTTGTCCTTAAGCAAGTCAATTTAGAAACGAGTTTCAGTATTTAAACTCATGTAACTAGATAGGAAAAGCAAAACCTTGCAAAGTACTCTACCTCAATCCCAAGAATCACTGCGCCCTCGGCGAGGAAGAGAGTCATATGATTTGTAAGATTGAAGGGCGCGGTGAGCCAGCGCCCAGCCTGAACATTGAGCTGCCCGCCTCCTCTCGCCCCAGCCTTCGAAATGGCCTCCACGGCACGCTCGAACGCCGCCGTATTGAGAGTCTTCCCGTCCCCGACCCCGCCGAAATCCGTCAGATTGAACGCCACGGGTCGGAGCCTGGGAATCGGTCGCGCCGCCGCTTTCCGCCGGAACAACCCCACCCCGTCGATCGAGTTGACCTGCAATCCGAACACCATGACGAAACCCACGACCCAGAGGACCAAAAGCTGCGTCCGGTGGGCGGTGAGAAACGCCATCAGCCAGCGGGGGCGCTGGTGGAGCTGCGGCCTCCATAACGAGGGCAAGGTGTCGACCATGGTCAAAACTCGTCGAGAAGCGAAGAAACGGGGATCAAACGAGAGATCTCGCGCAGGAGAATGCGATGGAAACGAGGAGAAGGAATGGGGAGGCGAATGCGGATGGAAGATCTAGGGTTTTGGCCATGGGAGAAGGCGAATTAAATGGGAGGAAGCAGGGTCTGGATGTGGAGTAACGTCGAATGGAAGAGTGCGTTCGGTCTGGTCCCGGGACTCACTAATTCTAATATTTTGGGGAAAATTCATAAACCCTAATAAAAGAATTTATTAAATTCATCGAATTTGCATATCTATCCATTTATTTAATACGAAATTGGAATTTTTATATAATAATTGATTTGAATTATATTCAATTAAGAAATATCGACAAACCCATGCCAGAGAATGAGTTGAAATCTAATAGGATATGAGTTAGAAATCTAATCGGATATCCAGTGCCAACTAAAAAAATATAAGAATATCTATAGGTTAAATTTTAAACCAGATTTTCATCACAAATTAGATCCACTATTATGAAACATGATCGGATATTCTAATGTCAATATTAGCGGTATCAATTCGGATGGATTTGAGATCGAGTCAAAGTAAGAATATTATAAAAAAAATCTCAATTTAAATTTGATCCAAATTTGAACACAATCTGAAAATTGTAAACCTAAACTGAAACTCGGATAACCCCAATTAAAAGAAGATCACTTTTATTATTTTTCTGATAATTCTTCACTTAATGTTTCTATATTAAAAATGTTTCATCATTGTCATATTAGTCTTCTATCATCCTAAACTTCTTCATATAATGCATCTCAATTTTCATAATAGCATCTTAATTTTTAAAATAAAATTTGATTTAATTTTAAAATAATTTCTCCATCTTAAATTCAAATCAATTTGAGTAAATCCAAATCCAATCCTATCCAAAAAAATTTTGAAATTTCGAATCCAACCTAATTTGATCAAACTTTAAAATTCTCAACTCTAACTTGATTTTTTTTTAATGGACTCAGATCAGATTCATTTTTGACACCTTTAGTGATACTACAAATAAATTTGATGCAAAAAAAAAACCAAAAGAGAATGAACGAGAATCTTATAGAATCATCCACTACTAGAAGACGTTCAATCAAGAACACAAAGAACCATTGCCAACCACAGAAAATTGGAGGTTGGATCATGAACCAGAGCACCATTCTTTCTTCTTCTCATTCTTGTCTTTCCATCTGTGTCTCGCTCTCGCAAGCATTGACATTCGATTAAACACATCATCGCTTTCGCAAACCAGCAGTGAATCAAGGGCGACAATGGAGAAGGAAGGTTTTCAGCAGGATTCTAAACTTCGGTTACCTGAATGAAAGAGGAAAAGCAGATGGATGGAATGAAGAATCCAAATTAGCTCTGGTGCCTCCATTGAGTTCCACCTCCGTCGAGCTTCTTCCCTACGCCGAGATCTATCTCGGTCGAGATCACTTCGGTCACACCAGACTCCTGGTGTGAAGGAAGAAAAGAAACACCTTTGTCTATCATGAAGAACAAGTCAATTCCTACACCAATTTATTAGGTTGTAGCATCGCTTTCTCTATATAGAATTGTTATAGAACAATTTGAAACAGAACAAAACTCATTTCATGATTAATCACTTGGAAGAAGATCATGTTTGGCATATGAAATGAGTTTTGATCTTCTTCCAAAAGAAGAGGAAAGCTATGCAATCCACACACAAAAGAAAGACAAAGACAGTTTTAACAACATAATGGAAGGTTTTATTTATGGAGAATTCAAGGAGATATTTTTGTTCATCATGTTCTTGGCATAGTTGCAATGATTGAACTGAAATCATAGAATCTGAACAGTGAAACTTGGATTTCTATCGTTTTTGTTATCCCCTCATGCAATTGCAGTATATCGTTACCTCCGATTATGAACTCTGCTTCATGGGTACGAGCGAGAGTGGAGAAGCAGCTCGGAACCTTCGTCGGAGACAGCGGCGGGCGTCCCAGCTACCGCTGGCCGCAGGGGGCTGTTCGGCGTGGAGCGCACCGCGCGGGGGGAGTCAAGGCTTCGACGGAGGAGTTGCCGCATGGCGGCGATGAGGTGCTCCGCCGTGTCAATGGGCGGCGGCGCCGCGGTGCGGAAGCTCTCGCAGAAGGCCCTGTGGCGTCTCAGCGCTTCCGCTGTGGAGGTCCGGCGCCCCGATCGGAGGATCTCGTCCATGACGGCCTCGCCGCACAGGCCGCACACCCACCGGCCGTCGAACCGCTCCCGGACCCGAGCGACGTACGCCGGCGTGCACTCCTCCGTCAGGCCGCAACAGGCGCATGCGGTCCACACGACCTCCTGCTTCGAGTCCCCTGCAGCTACCACCACCGCCTCGCCGCTCTGCACCTTCGTTGACATCGCCGAAAACCTAATGCCCTAAATCCAGAAAAAGAACGACGTTTCGCCGCCGATCAATTCCTAAACCCTATATTTGCAGCCAGCCAAGCGGGTCTTCCGGTGACAACCCAAAAGAAACCGATCGCAAAAAAAACAAAGGATACAACTTTGCGCAATGGAGACCAGAAGTACTCCGGCGATCGATGAATCTATCGCTCCTTCTCCCAAGCGACAGAAGCGTCTTGCACTTCCTTCTCCTCCTCCACGATGAAGATGACGACAAACTGGAATGCCACCGTCTTCTCCGCCGCGCCGGCCAGAGACATCTCACGACGGGGGCCGTCCTATCGTATCGAACTCCGGCGATGGCAGAGCCGAGCGTCGTCGTCTCGATCGCCTTCTCTCTTCAAACTTGGAGACGGAGGGAGAGAGAGAGTGTGTGTCTTATCGTTGGAGGATGAACGTGGAACCCACCACAAGGAACGACGGGCCCCACTTTGACAGGTCGATGTGTGGAGCACGTCACCCTGCTGAACTGGACCTTGTCCCTAGCAACTGAATAAAATTACTCTAATTTATTGTACGTAAAAATTTCGATGGAGTAAAATAATTTTTATGTAAAAAAGACGAATCACATAATCAATTCTAAAAAAAATAAAAATTGGCCCCACGGGGATCATCGAAAAGGTAAATCGAGAAACTACAATTGATCATAAAAAAAACTACAAAAGAGGGTATTACCTGACTTCGTCAAGATTCAAATTTTTATCCTCTTCTGACCACAAATCTACTGCATCGTAACCAACACAATTATACTTGAGAGGCAAAATATTATCGAAAAAACTACTGTCTACCAATCGACCAAATCGATGGATTCATTCAATACACATTTTTTTCACTTTTCTAATATTTCAGAATCGACAAACGGATCCAACAAATATAATAATTACAAAAGGACAAATTATACCAACACAATGTTTGATCAATCATTGTGCCCAATCATTTTGCCTTCCACGTGACAAAAACTTGTATCGTAACTGAGACTTAAAACTTTAGATAGCACCATAGTCACGAGAACAACCACCTTAGATTATTAGATATATCATTAATGGTCCTCGGAGTCATAGTGCTGCAATAGGACATCCAGATTGTCACTCAAGCATTCGTGGTTCGATCCCCAACTGTTTTTTTTTAGATATATCATTAGTATAAGATCTCTATCATGCGTCAGATCCCAATTTCTTTTTTTCTTTTCCTTCTTTTAAGTTGGGAAGAAAGTGATGATGGCTTGGAAGAACATGAGACACTCATTAGATGAGGCTTGCAAGATGGGAGATGGTCGATGACGGCACTCTACACTTGGTTGATAAAAGCTCAAAGTGTATAACAAACAAGTGACTATAAACAACACACATCTTCAAATAAAATTGTTCCTCCCTATCAAAATTTGAACTCTAAACTATGTTTTATCATCGCACGGCAACCGTGTGTGCGTTGCGACAGGTCCAGAACAAATGGCGCATGTGTCGTGCGGCACGTGTGCGTCCTCGCCCCGACACATCATGTGCCAGGTTTGTCTATAAACCTGACTGCCAAACAATGAGAGCGACTTCTACGGAAGATTTTATGTGGAACACTAGTACTTAAAGATTGGGGCACGCAGATGTCTGCACCCTAACTAATTCTCTCTATGAAAGAAACGTGATTGAGGCTCTCACCTCTCTCATTCATATCTACAGCCTTCGCCCATTCTGACCTATTGTCGATCAAAGAGAGTCGATTCGACTAGTAAAGCATATGTTACAACGAGAACTCTGACTTCATTTTGACATGTCACAGTAAAAATATAAAGCGAGCTAGATAAACCAGATTTGGCTTACCCTTATGCTTCCGTGATGTAGAATGCAACTCGTATCGCTCTTGATCGATGTATCAGCATGTGGGGCTTGATAAAGATGAGGGAGAAATCCATTCGACGTGGATAATTGTGTACCTATGAAGGAAGCAATTTGATCAGAGCAAGAAAAAAAATCTAATCACAATACTGATTTTTTTTGGATCTATGAAGTATGCTCCTATCTTCATTTTCTAACCAAACGTGCTAATAAGCTCGCTTGGTCCACTCAACAAGTTCATCTAATCTAGCCATACAGAAAATGAGCATTCCCATTCCACCCTACCAACACACGGTAACTAGTGAAAACAAGAGTGTTATAACAAACTGATGTAGTGCTATAACATGAGGCATAATATTGGCACTTGGTGTTTCTATGAACAGATGTAGCTTGCAAAGGAATGTGTACCTTTTTCCAAAAGCTCTATTCGTGTCATGGTTATCAAACTCTCGCTTGCTTGATTTCTCTTAAGATCTTTTATCAAATTTCCTCTTGCTCGATTTTATTTTCCTCTGCTTCTCTTCGTTTTTGTTGCCTGTGATTGAGTGGATAACCATGATCGAGTATATTTGCAGCAACAGTTTGAATGTTAAACTGTGTTTTAACTCATAAGCAAATACTTACGCATAAGCTGTATATTCAGCAGCAGCATTAACAGCAGACAACAACGCTGCATGTAAACGTGATGGATTGTCATGTCCCACCAGAAGGGTCGAGCTCTGTCCATCTCCATCAATCTAAATTGTCAAAAGGAAAATGGAAAAAAAAAACATTGTTAAATTCACTTTTCAATTATTACATTAAATGCACTCGAGTGTCAAAAGAACCTTATCCCATTTTGTCTTCTCGTTCAGTCTAATGTCTTTCATTGAAGAATCTGTGGTTGGAACTGATGGCAGCACATTTGCAGCGGCAACTGATAGGGGTGCAATGGAAATGGAAGACAATGTAACATGGTTTAGAAACAAATGCAACCAAAGTCTGCAACCACTGATTACATTACAAATACACCAAGTCTTGAACTTTTACCTGAATTTTGTGTGCTTAAAATTGGAGTAGGAACACCTGCACCAGGTTGTATTCCACCTGAAACAAACTCAACACTCTGCCTCATTTTCCTTTCCTGTTCCTTCCTTTCCATAGCACGCCTCATATCATTCTCTGCCACACAATATGACAATATAAGCAACGTGCAAGGGCGCCAATATTATATATGACAATAAATTAATTGATAAAAGAGGTGATGAATCAAGATGAAAATCATAAAAACAGCACAAAGTGACCAAACAATGAACTAGATAAAAGCAAACTTGTTTATCCAGGCAAAGCCAATTATTTGTTTGGAAATCCAGCAAGATGAATCATACAATATTAACTAGAAAATCATAGATACACCAACCAAGTATCCAACTAGGATTAGCAAAAAGCAAATACAAATGTACTCCATGTAAGGTAGCAAAACATGTCACCTCACATGGGTTACTATCCTGCCTAATAGAAAAGTTCCTTCAGTGAGCACTAGCATTGAACTCGTGCACACAGAAATATCCTGTAACACATCTTCAAAACGAACACTTTAAGAGTACAAAGATAACAAATTACATTTTCAAAATGAACACTTCAAGAGTACAAAAAGATTATGAAGATACATTAAGACATTTTCAAACACCAAACACATTTTCTTATTACAAGTGTATCAGTGTGTGCATGTCACGTCTCTAATTGACAGAAAACCATCCCCTATATCATCATATATTTCCAATCTCTGGATAAAACTCACCCTCCCTAGTTACACATCAAAGAGAAAACTGTGGATTACCTATTTCATCAACATAGTCACTTTTGTCATATCCATGAGGATCAAAGACTTCCTTACTGAAGCAAGTTCCAATCTCATCAATATCCTGATACCACACAGCATGCTGCAAAAATTCAGGATTTCTATAGTCCTTCCTACTGCGTAAATCTGCATTGAAACTTTTTCCAGCTCTCTTATATGCAAGGAACTTTTTAAATCTTTCCTGAGATTATAGCACAAAAACAAAAAGAGGGTGAAATTCTAGAAATATATAAGCACACATATAATTGTATGAAGGTTTTCTACAGCAGTAAAAAACAGTTTGGTTTTCTGACACTGTTTCAAAATTTTTGCTTTCCATAAAAGAACTTGGAAATTGAAAAAAAAAATCTCAAGCTTTTTGAGATCATTATAAATATATAAAAAATATTGTTTAAACAGACAATTCTTGATCATTCCCAAAAAAAAGAAAAAATACTTTACTATCTAAAACAAAAGAAATAAAGAAATGTATCAGTTTTGGTTTTCAGTTTTTAGAAAATAGTTTACAGAAAAATGTAAAAATTTATATCCTATTATCCCTCATAATCTTTGTGAGAAAGACAAAAAAGTCTCACAATTTTTCAATTTCCTATTTACAATTTGATCAAACTTTTAGATTTTTGTTACTAACTATTTTCTAGAAACTGAGAACAGAAACTTAGAAACTGAAAATTTTCCAAATGCAACCTAAAATAGTTTCCAATTCTGGTAACAAACACCTTACGGTTTCTACATTTGGAATGTGTATAATCTATCATCTTCACCAAATGGTTTGATAGAATATCATTATTTTTTACCTAGGCAGAATAAATGATAACTAAATCAAGTACATACACAAATAAAAAAAAGGACTTTCTTAGGTGGGAGGAAACCTGTAGCTCTTTAGGGCATTCAGCAGATGGAGCCGGGGGAAGAAACCTACTTAAAGAATCATCCTTTTTCTCTTCCATTGAAGAAGTTAAAGCAGCCTCCACATGAGGCACTCCAGTTACTGAAGGTTTCCCAGACAAATCAGATGGTTGGAGAGGATCTAATTGAGTAGTTGAAGTTCTTAAGGGAAGAGCTTCTGGTGTTCTACCATCTGCATTTCCCACAAAATTCAACAGATCAAAAACAATGAAGATCCCCTATCAGAATTTGCAGAAATACCTTACACAAATATGCAAAACTGTTTACAAAGCTTTATTAAATTTTGATACTATCTTCCCCAACCAAGTCCTAACTATCTAAGCTCAGCTTTATCGAATGTCCATCTCTCTCTATTTTTTTATGTCATAATCCTTCAATTCTAGCATCAGCACTCTCATCTTCAGCTCTAATATTTTTCTAGACATCAAAGGCAAAGGAAATGTGCATACAATATCTCTCTACCTTATAGCACTACTCAGTGTTTCCTCATCCATTGCACATTGAGGGGCCAATAAAAGAAGAAAATGATGAAGGAAATACATAGTCCCTAAGGATGATTCCACTTTGAATTGTATGGAATCAAGTTTTTTTTATTTCTGAGTCCAGCTTCTTTAAATTCACTTCGAATCAAATGAAAGGATAGGTTACAACTTACAATAAGTCTTGTTAAAGTAGCTCCCTCTTGTTGTTTTTCTCACTAAACAATATTACAATTTTCTACTAGGAAATTTTAGGTCACTGATCGAAGCATGAGCCCCATGAGATCCCAGGTTGTGGATAAGGATCTTGCTTGTGCTGCATCAGAGAACACTAAATTCAGCACCTTTTCATTGGCTAAGAAGTAATTACGCAAATGAATAATCTGTTGAGCACTCAATGACATTATGTAGTGTAGCTTCTGCTATTGCAGCAAAAAAATGCAATGATGCATTGCAACCCCAACATTTGTAGGAGTGTCACCCATACTATGTTGGTAAGCATTAAAAATAGGTGTGAATTGTGTGATATGGATAAGGACTGGACAAGGAAATCTGCCAGCCTAAAACAACCTCATTTCTTAAATCAATTTATCTAACAACATCCAACAGGGAAATTAAGCAATGTATACTTATTGTAACATGAATACCAGGAGAAGCAATAGCTTTCAAGATCATTGTTTGGTAATTTTTATATCTCCAAGATCCAACTGACAAAACCGTAATTTTATTATTAACATTGGTCAGATAATATAATAATTGATTAACAAAGTTTGTGATGACAGATAATTACATTGGTGCTTTAGAGATGGCTAAGTTAAAATCTCATAAATTTTCAAGAATTAATTTGCTTGATCTTGAAAATATAAACTAAGACATTAAAATCTGTACAGGTGATCTAGGAAGACATGGATGCCTCCATGAACTCATGTCACAAAGCCATGACCTTGTGCAATGCTCCACCACAGCCTATGAAGAAATGGGTGATATTGTTCTCCTTTACTCTAAATAAATAAAAATACATGTTGAAAACAAAATTTTGGAAAATATATGATTAGAAAAAAAATGTCAATTACCTATTTTTTCTTCAACATGGCCACTTGTGACATATCCATGAGGATCCAAAACATCTTTGCCAATCTGATCAAGATTTTGAACGCCCTTCCTACTTGGTAGAGCAACATTAAAAAAATTTCCAAGCCCCTTATATCCAAGATATTTGTTCTCTCTTTCCTGATATAAACGCAGAAGCAAAAAGATACTGAATGTAACAGGAAAAAAGTAACACGAGTAACAGTAGCTTAAAGAATTCATTTTAGTACAGTTCCATTGCTTCATATGAGCATATTTAAGGAAAAATCTTTGTTTCTAATTATCAGGATAAACATATGACTATACTACCCAAATAAGATGCCAAAGTTCTAAAGCAGTTATAAGACCTTGGTCATCTTCTTCGTGTCTAGTATATACCTAATTGCATTAAGTGATTTAATAAACATATGCAAAGCAGTGAAGCAACGCACATGCATGTGTGGAATTTGTAAGCGGCCTCATAAAATGCTTCGCAGCACAAAGTTTGGTACCTCTAAGAATGTATCTAATTTAACCATCCTCATCAAATATACCACTAAATCCGATTTGATCAAATATACCCCTATATCCATGCAGGAGAAACATTAATCAAGGACGTGCTAAATTGTATAACATAGTGGCTAAATAAAATGAAAAAAATGAATAACGATGACATTAGCAGAAAGAAGTTAGAAAGATTATAAGAAACAAAAAATGAAGAAGAGTCTAAGGTAGGAGAAAACCTGTATATCCTTCAGACATTCAGCTGGCGGCGGCGAAGTAAAACTGCTCAACTGGTGATTATTTTCCCTTTCAGTGGAAGAAGCTTCCGCGGAACTTGCGACATCGATCTCCATAGTCCTTGTGACGGTCTCTGACTGTGCCACCTCCGCAGACGCAGACCGTTGCTTCTCCACCACCGGCGGCACCTGGTCCTCATCCATCTCATCTTCGTCTTCGTCGTCGTTGTACAAGGAGAGAAGGTCGATGCCTCTGGAGTCGGACGCCATCGACGCCACCCGGACGGTTCAATACGACTCTAACCTAATTTTCGAGTTGCGAGAGGAGAAGCAAACTGATAGATATCCTAGAGTTATGAGGTGGAAAACCCTAGAGATGTGAGGCAGGATAACGGAATTTGGAAGCTTTCTACCTGGCGAAACGCGGACGCTTCGCCGGCGTTCAACAAGGTCCAAGTTCTCGAGAGTTCGGGTAAGGGAAGGCGACGAAGCAACCACGAGATTCAGAAGAATTTGGAAACTTTTTAATTCGCTCTTTGAATTTTTTTTACTTTCCAAATGGCCCCTAAAAATTTTAGCCCCGTTTAGAAATATGTAATATATGAGAAATCTAAGCTGCGCGACGAGGAATCCGCGCCCGTGTGATGCCGGTCCTTCCTTGGCCGATCTCCGATCGTGATTTAATCAGAATTTGACTGTGATTTAGCCGGAATCCGATTGCGATTTAGTCGAAAACGCACGGCCACTGTCCGACGCCAATCCTTCCTCGACCGATCTCTAGCCGCGATTCGATCGGAATCCCGCCCGATCGTCGTCGACAATGGGCGCGCAGTGGGGGCGGCTGTTTCTGATGAAATTTGTCAGATTTTGGCCACTATCCGATCGGAATCTGGCGTCGACCGAAGCGCCGACGAGTGACGCCGGTCCTTTCTCAGCTGGTCTCCGACCGCGATTCGGCCGGAATCCAACTCAATCGGCGTCGACAGTGGCGCGCAGTGGGGGCGGCTGTTTCCGACGAAATTCATCGGATTCCGACCACTATCCGATCGGAATCCGACGTCGCCCGAAGCGCAGGCGAGTGGCACGTCGATCGCGGCCGAGGCGGCGACCGGACGGCGCGACGAGGGCGGCGACAGCGACGATGGATCAGGGAGTCGCACACGGGGTTGTCGCGTAGCATAGCAATCTCGTGAAATATATATGTATATATATATATATAGAGAGAGAACTGATACCCTAGGTGTTTTCTTTTACATAAGTCATAAGAAGTGTGAAATAACACCTGACACTCTCCGTGAACAATTAATTTTTTTTATTTTAAATTTTTTATATTTAATATTATAATCCAACCCTTAAATTTTAAAAAAAAATCTTAAATGATTTGAACATGAAAAAAAATTAATTAATTAAAAAAATAACATTGTATACTATTTCGGATGATGCACAGGAATATCATTCTAGTGTGTGTATATATATATATACAAATTTTTGCTTAGAAATGGAAATGAAGCAAAGAAAATGCGTTTGATATTAAAAATATCATCAAAATTAAAACAATAAAACCATGTTCAGAGTAAAAAAAGATTTGAAATTGAAAGAGTATTTTTCAAAAAAAAAAAAAAAAGAGAAGAATTGTCACTAAAATGTTAACATAATAATTATTACAAATTTATTTTTTTTTTAAATGTAACATATTAGTTGCTAAGGAGAGTTGATTCATCTTTAGAACCGTTGACATCAATTTCAACTTCAACTAATACATGAAAGAATCTAAAAACTTAATGCTAAAAATGTTTGCTTTGCAGTTGTAGAACTTGGAGAATTCAAAGATGAACAAGAATAGATTGTCTGAAAAAATTTTCTGCATTAAGCTGTTGGATTCACTCAGAATCAATCCTGTTAATTCAAAGATGTAGATTCTACAATAACTTACCTAACAATTTCTTCAAGTAATTAAGCAGGAAACATCAGGACTCAATGAGAAAATATATATAAATCCTGGTTTTATCTTTGCTAACCTTTTACGCACTCCACCTGAATGGTCAAATCCTTGATCCCAACATCCTGCAGAAGTTTTGAAGCAGTAGTTGCGGCGGAAGCTTGGTCGGTTTCTGCAGAAACATGAAGATGGAGCGTCCCGACGATCTCTGTGTTTGTGAAATTCCATACATGCATGTTCTGAATGCTCTGGACACCCTTAATTCTCAAAATTTCATTGATAGCCAACCTCAAATCTTGCTCACAGCCTCGAGGAACTCTTTGCAGCAAGATTTCAGCAGAGTTCCGCAGCAACGGAAGCACAGAAGAAACAATCATAACCGATATAAATATAGAGCACGCTGGATCAGCTATGGTCCATCCTTTGTACTTGATCAGCAGGGTAGAGATCACAACACCAACACTCCCCATTGTGTCAGCTAGAACATGTAAGAAGATGCCCTCCATGTTGTGATCAATGTGGTGATGTTTATGCGAATCGCCGAGTAGTTTTTCTCTAACAGATGATTCACTAGCAACATTCCCTGATGACTCTCTAGAAACTTGATCAGTATGAAGTTGATCAGAGCAGAGCTTGTCATGGTGACCATGTTCATGGCTGTGACAGATTGGCTTGTGATCAAGTTCATGACTGTGGTTGTGATCTTCATGCCCATGGCAATGGCAGTTGCTCGAGTCGTTCTCGCTTTGATTGTTTTGGTGATGATGGCCATGGTGCTCATGATTAACATGAGAAACCACATGGCTGTGTTGATTCTCTGCGAAGTGACCACCACCTTCGTTTGCATGCTTACAGTCATGATGATCATGGTGGTCATGGTCGTGCAAATGTAAAAATGAATGAGAATGGGAATGAGAACATGTTGCAGAGCCGCCATGGGCATGATGATGCTCCTCGTGGAAGAAGATCAAACCTATCACATTCACAAGAAGACCTCCGATTGAAACAGCTAACAAGCTATTTGTTGAAATTTCCTGTGGCTCAAGAATTCTCTCGAGTGACTCGAGCACAATCAGTGCCCCGACGAGAACCAAGAACACGGCATTAGCATATCCAGAGAGCACCTCAAACCTTCCTCGGCCGTAATTGAACTCGCTGTTAGCTGGCAGCCTGGAGATGTAGGAAGCGTATAATCCAATTGCTAACGCAGCACAATCAAAGAGCATATGGCATGCATCGGAGATTAAACCGAGGCTGTTGCTCATGAAGCCCGCCACGAACTCCACCACCATGTAGGCAGTGTTGATCAGGAGAAAAAGTGCAATCTTGCGAGATTTCCTCTCGCTCAAAATGTGGCGGATTGGGCTCATGATCGTGGAAGACAAGGATTCTGGGGATCAGAGCTGCCTAGTTCAACGTAGCTCAGTGAGGAGGAGCCCAATTCCCTGACTCCGATCCACAACAGGAGTCCGCAGAACAGAAAACCAGGAAGGGAGAGCTTGGGGAAGTAGAAGAGTTCCAAAACGAGAGTGCAGAAAAAGTTTACCAGGAAATCCCGGCGGAAATCCTTCGCGCTGAAGAGTAGTTTGTCGTCGCCGTAGTTTTCACTGAGGACAACCCCAAAAACCACGGTGTTGATCAGCGGCCACCCGATTGAACCAACTGATAGAGCATCACCGTCGCTGCTGCCCGCAAGGACAAAGCTGGCGCACGCCGGAACGAAGAGAAAAGCGGTGGCGAGGCCAAGCGAGAGAAGACGCACCCTTCTGCGGCCCAACTGCCTCAACGAGCCCCAATTCGCGAACGCCCGCTCGTAAAATCCTAGAAACCCGGAGAGGAAGGGGAGCACCATGGGGGCGATCCTGGCGCAACCCTCGGGCGGTTGAGGGGAGGAGGAGATCGGGAAGCACCCGATCCGGTCCCAGCTGTAAGACAGGAGCGAGACGGCCGTAGCGAGGGCGGCGACGCCGATGATTCTCCGACGGGGATTGGGCGCGCGGGTGTCCGAGAGGGTCTTGGCGAGCAGGGAACCGGCGAGGTCAGCAAGGATGGCGGCGCCGGCGGAGCAGTAGCGGAGGGAGTGGAAACGGAGGAGGAGGGTGAGGGTGAGGAGGGCTGACTTGGCAGCGAGGGGGCGGAGCAGGGAGAGAGGAGGGAGAGATTTGAGAGGTTCAGGGGAAGGAATCAGGAGGGAGAGGGCGAAGGAGAGGAGGGAGACGAGGAAGGCGAAGGGGAAGAGGGAGATAGAGGCGGAGTAGGATCGGACGAAGGGGAGAAGGGAGTAGAGAGATCGTAGGGAGAACAAGGGGATCAGGAGGGAAGCGGCGGCCGCGGAGGAGGAGGAGTGGTGGTGGAGGGGGCGGCGGCGCTTGGAGGGAGTGGAGGCGGCGGAGGGGGTGGCGGGGGAAGGGGGAAGGAAAGGAAGGAGAGTAAAGGCGGGAGGGGATGGGGATCGGAGGCGGGGCGGAGACGCGGTGGTGGCTGTGGTGGTGGTGACTGCTGGCCATGGCGGCCGTCGGAGCGAAAGAGGAGGGCCGACGAGATCCGCCGATGAGCGACGTAGGCTTTGTGGAGGCGAGCGACTAATTGCGTCAATATTGGGCCTTCGTGGCGGCCGGCCCATTAATATAATTAATAATAATAATAAGGTATTAATAGGCTTCTAAAAGAATAATTTTAAAAATGAAATTTCCTTTAATTGAGTTGACTATGGAATATTAGGTTGTATTTGACTTTTCTAATGGAAGAGTCAATCCACCTCATACCATTCAAACTCAATTTATTTAGATTTGCAAAATTATTTGACCTTAAGGGTGGAAAATAAATTTAAAAAAGTAGATTGAAATAGTGATATTGTTGAGTTAAGAAACCAATTCAACTTCTAACACGAATGAAGTGGCTTAAAACCCTCAAAATTATAATGTGATGGACTCCATAGACAATGAAAATTCAAACTTTATACATGATACATTGCACCGGGAGTGTTTAAAAAATTTATAATATTGAGCTATCCATCAAAATCTATCGTTCCTTCTCGATTTACCTTATTAGTTGATAAAAAATTTTCAAAGAATCAAGTTAGTCATTTCTGAGATTAATCAGCTCGAAAGAACTAGATACCTGAATTCTAATGGTGACTTAAAAATCCATAATAAAGTCTAAGCTTAATGTTCAATAGACCAAGAAATGGCACACTTCTAAACTTCTTCATTTGCAAACAATATATAAGAATAAAAAATTTAATTTATGTTCAACTCTTATCTCTTTCCTAGAAGATCAAAGGTAAATGAATAAATATTTGCCAAATAATAAGAAATGTAGTTATCTTTTCATTAAGAAACTTCCTTAATTACAATGAAATCCGAAGGCATAAGAAAAAGAATATACAAAAATGCTATTTTGAACAGATAATTTCTCAATAATGAGCTCAATTGATGCAGAACCACAAGTGTTACTTTCACATTTAATCTTCCAATTGACATATAACTGTATGGGCTTCTCAATCCACATAATTGTACAACAAACCCATGTTACCTTACTGCACACAATTAAGATGGAATCTCTTACCAACTTGCAATTATTTTTAAAAGAAAAAATTGCTAGGAATTATGTAGAAAAAAGTTCAAGTAAAAACAAACAAATTCAACAATAAAATGAACCTTTTAACAATAAGAAATTTACAAAAAAAAAATTGCAAAGGATGGCATCATATTCACATAGGTGTTTAAGTTGTATTTACAAGCATATGTAATGGTCAAAATCCCCAACTGGATTCATGAAATAAGTGGATAAAAGAATGAAACAATTCCGAGCTTCACCAACCCCCTTGCAAAATAATCTCAACCTTCACGAGGTTGCAAAGCGTTTGTGTGGTCGAACAATTCCTTGCTTCAACTATCACAATGCAAAATGATTTGTACCTTCAAAAGGTTGAAGCTGTTTGGTTGAATTAACTTCTCTGATTGCCTTCTTGGGGTGAGAAACAATTTCCTTCCAAAACATCATCATCAAGTAAATGTACTTCAGTAGGAAATTTATGCGCCAAGAAAACCCATTGCTTCAGGATTCTACTTCTTTCACACTGAAATTTTGTTTTTGTTTTTGTTTTTTCCCCATTTTTACTGAGTTTATGCTCTTTATTCAGACCTCACAAGGCCAAGCAATGTACTAGTATTTACAAAGTCTGGTGCCTTCAAAGAGAAGAAAGCCATTCTTCCATATGCTTGTTGCCATCTGCGCCTGTAAAAACAAGAGTGAGTGAATACTAGTTTAAAGTTCAGAAGATCACATTGTGTCATTGTATGCATCACAAAAGGAAATAGACCAAACAAAATGTCATGGAAAATAAATTTTAATTAACTAGTGTGATCCTTAATATTAAACCAGTGTCCTTAAAACCAAACTGGACCAGCCAGTTCAACCAGGAATCAGAATTCATTTCTATCTGGCTTGCCATCAAGCAGAATAACCAATAGCCAACAGCATTCATGCGATTGAACTATAAATTTTAGACATTTAGACTACACAAGAGTGATACGTAATGAGCTCACACAAATCCAATAAGTTGATCTAAGAATCAGTTACTTACCATTGGCTTGTCGAATCAAAATACCCAATAGCCAAGGGCATTTATATGGCTGAGACATACTCTTGAAACATTTAGACAGCACAACAAGAGTGAGAATTCACAGACATGTTTACTAAAATGACATAAACAATCTCCAAGAAAAATATGAACAGGTTATTAACTTCAGCTTGCCATGCCATCTTTTACAAAGAATTGAAAATAAAAATTGAAGATTGTGACAAACTAGATAGTAGATTAACAAGCTAGAAGCCTAGAACCAGGAACATGAAGAAACCTCCTTTATAGGCCCTAGAGTTAATAGAATCATCCAAATGGAACTGAACATTAATCAACTGAGTTAACCAAAGTGAAACATAGCCGAAAGAATGTTTTGTACAATAGAACCACAATCGCACATATCACTTAAAATCTAAAAAAAAATGTTGCATAACTTCTTATTGTGCACAATTATGTAGAGTTTGATATAACAACAGGAAATGAGAAATTATCAGCTCAACTGCATCAAAGAGTAAATATGAGCGCAATCAAGGGAATGAAATCTCAAGATAATCAATCTAAGTATAAGCATCATGTAGAAAAAAGGTCATATATGTGAAAGAAGAGAGAAATACTTTTTCTTACCAGAAATGTCATCCTCAATATGATCGGTTGCTCCCAGGAAACGGGATCTGGAGTTCTTTGCCTGCTCGGACTGACCACGCCCGTAGCATCGTACCAAGACCGCGAAGCTGTTCTCCGTTTGGGTATCGTTCTCAAACTCAGGGCCATGCGGCTCCAACCACCCAATTGACCAATCAGAATCATCAGACTCCGACCCTGACATGCATCCACCATCTGATGGCACAAGAACAATATCATACTCCTTGTCGATCCGCCGTTCTTCACGGCTTTGCCACTTTTTCTTTATCCTTCTCGAGTTTGACCTTGCAGGTCCATTGACTGGTGGAAACCTCAAGCAATCAAGTTCCTTGAATCCCGAAGGTAAATCAGAAGAGTTCAGTGGCGAATTGGGGGATTCCTGATCTTTCCCACCCCAAATCCAGAAAGAGAAACACGTAAAAGCCACAGCCATCCCGTGCTAGGAAAAGGAACCCTGATTTGGAACAATCACGCCACTAAACTTGCTCTCAAAGCGATCTCGATACGAAAAGTGAACGAGAAAAGAATATCCCTTTCCAAATCTGCCGAAACAATTAAAAAACATCGAACCCACTAGCCAAGGAAGCAGCTTTTCCTGAACAGATCAAACTCGTTCTAGCCTTAACACAGTCAAATGATTGGTAAACGAAAAAGTAGCAAAAAGAATCAGATTCTCATTCGGCATCCCTCTAATATCATCACAAATTAATATATATATATTTGTATATGCATCATCAAAAGAAAATATTAGTTACAACAAACATACCTATGAATCCACGATGTACCGAACAGTCCAACAAAGAAATCTCTTGTGGAATTGCTGGAAAATGAAGCCCTTTCCGCGCTCAACTCCACTAACCCGCAAAAGAAGCCTCGACGAAGATCCAGTAAGCAAATCCAAAATCTCAATCCCAAAGAAGATCACAGCGGAAGAGACGATCGGATCCGGCGGCTTTCAGGCCATCGGCGGCCGCGCGAGGAAATCAAAAGGTGGCCGGAGAGAAAGGCGTAGACGGCAGAAGCCAGCAGTCGCGATCGGGCAATCCTTCCCCATCGCGGCCTTCCTCGTCCTTTCTTTTATAGGCCCCAAGCCGTTGCTTCAAGATTCACGTTCCTACAGATCAACGATAGCGATGTGACCAGCTCGCGCAATAAGCGATCTGGACCGTCGGCGATCGCCAGCACTGATCGCTGGCGGAACAAATCCACCGTCCGTTTCGGGTATCTACGGTCGATCCGGCGTCGCTCGAGTTGGGTCCCACAGCCTGTAGCGTCCAATCGTTGCCTATTCTTGAGTGAAAGGAACTGCCACGTGAGCAGAGGGACGATATCCTAATCCAAGTGGTCGCAGCATTTTTTATACCCACCTTTCTTTCAATACCTTGCTTTGATTAGACGCCATAGGCCCATAAGAGAGTTCCAGGACTGGGACCGAAAGGTATCGTGAGGGTTAACGGTAACAGCGTACATCAAGAAACAGAGAATACACGTTAAAGGGAGGAAAATTTTAATATTTGAAGAAAGTAGAGGAGTTGAATGGAAATTGTGTATATTGCAAAGGAGCAAGCGGCGACGGAGTGAAGAGATCTTCAGAGCTCGACACGATGGCTCAGGGCCAGGGCGAATCGGCGGCGGCGGCGGCGGCGGCGACGGCGGAGGCAGGGTGGCGGCAGCAGCAGCAGAAGGGTTACGCGGTGGAGTTGTACTTCGACCCGGCGTTGGAGAACCAGGTGCTCAAGGCCTGGAACGTCCTCGCCCGCCGCCAGATCAGTACCAAACTCATCGAGATCTCCGCCCGCCCCCACCTCACCCTCCTCTCCCTCCCCGCCCTCGATCCCCTCCGCCTCCAGGCCCCGCTCCGTGCCCTCGCCGCCCGCCTCGACCCGCTCCCCCTCTCGCTTTCTTCCGTCGGTGCCTTCCCTTCCTCCCTCTCCGACGCAGGACAAGGCGGAGGCGGGCTCTTCCTCGCCCCAACCCCCTCCGCCGACCTCCTCAGCCTCCACTCCCAGGTGTGCGACGCGCTCCGCAAGGAAGGGGTCGAGCTGCCCGAAGAGTTCCGCCCTGGTTCCTGGGTCCCGCATTGCTCCGTCGCCCAGGATGTGCCGCGTAGCCGCATCGCCGACGCATTCTGCGTCCTTCGGGACCTCAAGCTGCCCGTCTCCGGCTACGCCACGGACATCGGGCTCGTCGAGTTCTCCCCTGTCCAGGAGTTCTTCTCCTTCCCTCTCGGAAGCAGCTCTGAATCTTGAGATACGCCAGCGTTACTCTCCCAACTAGGGCATCAAAATCGTATCTTGCACGAACATGAAGGATTAACTGTAAGTTCCGATTCTTGAAACCATTTTAAAAGCGCTTCTTCGATGACTTGTTAAACTTCTTTGTTGTCGTTCTCCTCATTTCTTGCTTCCTAAATGCTTTAAATGATCGTAAAGGCTGATGACATTGGCCCTCTGCCCAGCTTTGCCAAGCATGTTGCTCTGCTTGCTGACATTAAATTTTTCTTGACATGGATGATGGACTGTGCATGAATTATCAATCAAGAAGATAAAAGTAGTAGCTAGATTACTAAATTACAGAATCGAACCATTTAGTACATTCAGTTCTATGAATCATGCCGGCAGTCAATTTCCCCCAAAAAAGTATGGCAATCTCTGCACACGAGGAGCTCTTGTTCTTCAGGTGCATCCTGCCTTGTCTCTCTGCGGTTCACACGGGTTAGATGAATTGGAAATGTTCTTCGTGCGAAAGTTGGCAAGTTTGATCTAGAGTCGATGAAGAAGATGTGGACGACACGGTGCTTGGCGAAGTCAACTGCGCAATCCTTGTTGGGATGGAATGGATTGGTATGAAGATCAAAGAAACAGCGAATGCACAAGCAACAATCGCAGGAAGCAGCGAGAAGAAAATGGCTAAATGAGCATAGAGTTCAATAACAAGAAACGTGAGATCTCGAATGCACTCACATTGTATCACATCACATGACCTGCCTCTCGGCGGCCTCGGCGACGATCGGCAGCCGCGGCACCTGCCCCAAAAGGCAAGTAGTCGATCCATAGACGAGCGAGACGAGAAGGAAGAGGAAGACGGTGCTGTCGAGGATCTGGAGCAGATCCATCCCGATCCCGCCGCTAGGACTGAAGGAGCGCTCCAGGAGGTCGGGGAAGATGAGGAGGACGTCGAGGACGATCGCCTGCATCGTGTTGAACCGGACGTAGCGGCTGAAGCTGGAAGGGTTTCGGACGACGACGAAGTAGAGGGTGAGGAAGAGGAGGAAGGGCGTGAGCGGGGAGGAGTGGAAGAGGCGGATGGCCGGGACGAGGGGCTGGAGGGCGATCTGGAACGCCGGGAACTGGGTGAGCACGAAGCGGCCGTACTGGACGCCGTCGAGGAAGGGGTAGAGGTAGCAGGCGGCGGAGAGGAGGCGGTCCGGCGGGGCGGCGTCGTCGTTGTCGCCGTTCTTGGCGGCGCAGACGGAGAGGAAAGCGAGGCGGCGAGGTCGGCGGCGGAGGGGCAGATTCGGGAGGAGGCGGTAGCGGTGGAGGACGAGGAGCGGCGAGCGGTGGTTGAGGAGAGTAGATGAGGAATGGAGGAGGAGAAGAAGGAGAAGAAGCAGCAGCCATGGATGCGTCTCTTCTTCTTCGCCTCTTGTTGTGCGCGAAGTGGATAATAGAATAATATAGATGGTGTAGTTTCATAGTGGGCCGGATCGAATTTAGGGCAACCTAAAACCTAAATAGATCGTGTAAAATTCACCACCTCGGTCTTACACGATCAATCTCATGACCATCTAATAAATTTGAACAAATTGATACGTAAGAGTCCAACTTGGGTCCTCAATTAGCACATCGAATCAGACTTCAATCCTAACCCATATCTTGAACATCACCTTTGGATCACATATTCAAAACCTGAAGTGTAGGATCTACTTGTCATCGTCCAGCATTCCGAAAGCTTTGATCAGAAATGCATATTCAAAAGCGGTATCATCGCAATGTATGTATCGGCCGCCTTCACCAAAATGTCCGCCGTTCATGTTTGTTTTTAGAATCACCGACCGCGAACAGGTTCGACATGTCTTCTCCCTCACTCTAGCCACCCATTTAGCAGCTTCCCAGACTCCTACCCTGCACAACAAAGCATATGACCTTAAGATATGTTTCGAGAAGGAATCGAAAACTAAACGACATCTCGAATCTGCAAGTCGCAACCAAAACTATACTCTCTGAAGTAAAACAACTAGTGATCATCATTTCATCGATTTGAGAGTAAAAACCAATTGGTACTCTTTACCTTGAGTCATGAAAGGATGCTGTGACAAGAACAGGAGGATAACAGCCCTGTGTGATGTTGTCATATGGAGAATAATGGCTGATTATCTCGAACTCGGACGGGTTTCTAGGATCGCCGAACTCATCATAGTCCAAAATTGTGAGAGGCAAACTAGGATCCATCAATGTGTTGCAAATGTCAAGAAAAGGGACCTGGTTCAAAGCACAAAAGTCAAAAAAAAACAAAAAAAATTGAAGATGAATGTATACACTTGCAAGTTACAAGCTAAAAAGAAGATAGCTTAGAACTTTTAGCCGATTTGATTTAGTTTAAATTAACTTAAATGAACCTTTTTTTGACAGCAAACATCAAATCCATATGCTATATGCGGTCGCTATGTTGTCTCTTTCGAAATACGGGTGGCTAATGCAAGAGGAGGCCGTTTAAAACCATGGTGTTCGTTCTTGAAATATCATTCAAGTGATAAAGCAAAAAACCTGAAAGGAACATGTTTATTAAGCTACTTACTATTATTTCAGTTAACACTCACTCGATACAGATAAAATTAGCGCAAAATCTCAGAATCCTGAATCGAACTCAAATTAAGGCCAATAAACATGCATAAAGAAACTAAAACAATCGCAGAATAGCATACTAATTGTCAATATTATTATATGTAAATGAGATCATGAACTTGAACAAAAGCAAGTATTACCTTCAAAATGGCAGCTGAAAATAGATTGTGATGCATATTAATAGCTGCGCCAACTAGTAGGCCGCCTGCACTGCAGCCAATAGCAGCAAGCCTATTCTTATGAACAAAGCCCTTATCCACAAGGTACGTTCCACATGCTACAAAATCATAAATTGAGTTCATCTTCAATGCTCGAGTTCCGGATTGATGAGATGAACCTTCACCTCCACCTCTAGAAGAATGAAAATGACAAACTACTATAGTGCCAAAAAAATTGTGTTGAATAATCAATAAAAGAATTCAATGTACAGAAATAAAAATACCTCACATCTGCATATGCAAGAATCCAGCCACGCGATAGCAGACTAATATGGTCGGAACACCAGCTTTTATCCAATGCCTCACCATAAGCTCCATACCCATGCAGGAGACATGGTGATCCACCAGTGTGTTTTGTTTTCTGTGCACACAAAATAGTCAGGGGTACCATGAAACCGTCATGCGAGACAACTTCTATTCTTTCGCATGAAAATGCTTCAGAAAGACCAGTCCACCTCGTCCACTTGCCCTTATCCGAATACTGATCTTTCTGAAATTCAGTGATACTACAATTTGGAAATACAGTCGCATCAGAGGAACTTGATTTAACCTGGCCATTCAAACCGACTACTTCTTCTTGATGAAGAACAGTAAAATCTTGTTTCTCCATATCATAGTCAACTACAACATCTGGCATCTGCATTAGTTGGATGAAGAAACTGGATGTTTAATCTTCTACACTTGACAACAGAGCATATAGATGACTGATTAGGTAGAAACTCTTGAAGTGCCATGGATGTTCATTGCTAAACCACAATCTTGAGTTCATGAAGTCAAATTTTTTATTTTTTACTTTAGTAAGCAGAGATCAATGAGGCTACTAGTCAGAGTTAAATGGAAAAGTTAGTGAAATGTGGAACTGAGACATGCTAAGTTTACTTCAAAGAAACTGAAAGGAAAAGGAGAGAAATAAATTGGAAACTAGTTCCTTTGTTTACTTGGAAGAAAAACATTGTTCTGATCCTGAAGGACATTTGGGTCAAACTTCATTAATTTAATTTCCATTCAAATATTTCTTGTCTTCAAATTAAAATCACTTACTTTCTAATCCTACTTAATCTCCTTGAAGTAAACACAGCACTAAAGTTCACATTCTTCTTATACATAACATTTTATAAGACTATTGTAAGCTCGATTAGAGTTGCTAGGAAACTAGCACACATGATAAATTTGTGTTGTTTTGATAAGGGCCATGTTATGAGTAGATTGGGTACTAGCAAGAAAATAGAATTAAAATGTTGGGACATTCAATATTGTTACTGTAGCATGAGTTTGTGAAGATAAAAGCTAGCCAAGTAGATAATTTTACCACTGGTGAGGAAATCACGAGACGGTAAATGGAAGATGAGAAATCATGGTTGGATCCTGGTGATATGCTGCTAAGACATGAAGGCACAGGGAAAAACCATGGATTCAGATCCTTGAGTTCCACATGTTGCTGAACAAAAAAAAAGGATCAATTAACTGACAAGGAAAAAATAAACAATACTCAACAAAATTTACAAGATTATTAAAACTCTCAAAAGTTTTCTTTGGAACACGATTCCATTCAGGCATTCAGTGGCCTTTGTCTGTCTCCATTTATTGATTTTCCATATAAAATGAAAACATTTGCTGGCTGATAATATTCAATGGAGAAATAAAAAAGTGTTAAGAGGTTTGCATCCATAACTAAGTAGAAAGAACCACACTAGTAAAGCAATTGAGAGTATTGAAGTAAAAAATATACAGAAATAGAACTACCTTAACTTGTAAATTATAAATTATAATACGAAAAGAATATAGTTGCTGACTCGTAGGCTCATGCAGTTACAAGGACAGGATATTACTAAAGATGTACCTCAAGATCCAAATCAATCGGAATATTTAGGGAGCAAAATAAGGGAAGCCCCTTTCGTTGGATAGAGAGAACCAGATGCTCTTGGAAAATATCCATATCCTGAAAGATGATATCTTGTCCAGGGAGAACAATAACCTAGAGACCAAAGTCAAGCAAATACAAAGAAATGAACGTCTAGATTCTTAATATAATAAGCTTAAAAAGATAGATTCCTGGCAATTTTGAAGAAATTATTTACTTAACGATGAGCACCTAGACCAAGAAATAGTGATGTTTCTAGATGAACTTTTTTATACAATAAAAATATGCTACTTTTAGGATAGCAGATGATCCATCAAACAATCAGGTTCACAAGTTTAAAAATTATTCAACCTATAGAAATATTCATAAACCAAAAGAAGAAAAAAATGTACACATGAGTTTTCAATACATCCATCATTATCATAAGAAATACCTGCCATTCTGTTAGTGATGACTTTTCTGCTCTGCATCTGGCTAAATAATAACCATCACCAGTTGAATTACTGCCTTCTAAAGGAGCATTAGTAAGAATGTAGAAGAAACCATAATGATGTTCCAAAAAGTACTGAACACCACTAACACGTTTCCTTACTAGCCATAGCCCATCATTGGCTTGCTTGGTGTTGATAACATAGACCTGTAATTTAATAATTTTCAGAAAATGCATAATTAAACAGACATAAATTCAAAATATATATGATTGATTCTCTCAATAGCATAGACACATGGATAAGTGACCTTCCTCGGATGATGTCCTTGAATTAGAATTTATGGTGATAAAGTTGCCATCTTTGGTGCTTGTAATGTCTACACAGCAACTCCTATCATTTTCTGTAAAAAGCACTTTATCTACCAAATCTGAGCCCAGCTGCATGGAGAACACCCTGCCAAACATTTGTGAGTACAACAGGAAAGAAAATAACATAACAAAAGCCATTTCAGTCTTCAATAAAAAATTCCAAGAAAAAGTGATTCAATTAATTTGAATAC
Organism: Curcuma longa; assembly: GCF_044706935.1. Taxonomy (NCBI): domain Eukaryota; kingdom Viridiplantae; phylum Streptophyta; class Magnoliopsida; order Zingiberales; family Zingiberaceae; genus Curcuma; species Curcuma longa. Next base: position 6,550,775 of record NC_133870.1, read on the forward strand.
TAGTAGTGATAAAGCCTTACATAGAGCTTAATGGAGGGACAAGGTTCGTAGCCCCAAATAGAGGACACACTAGACTTGATGATGGCAAAGACAATTTGCAAGAAGAACGAATTACCTATATGGTCGTTGAGTTTCATCACAAACAGTATATAGTAAACATCTACTGTCTCCAGCCCATGCAAGGCTAACAACTCCCTCCACTTTTGGACTTGGGATAGCATGCCCAGACTCAAGATCCTTAACTTGAAGTGCAAATGATTCATTGCCTGAAATATCCAAGGTGTATGCAAGGAATTTGTGATCCGGAGAAATGCGGCAAGCACCTATGTGAACATAACCTGCAAAGTGCAAATATATATATATAAAATATTACTTCAATTTTGATTAACTCGATAAATGTATATAAATAAGAAAAAAAAGGAAAACTACAGCATTTTATGCACACATGCCATATTGTTTGGCAATTTCATTCCAGTCGAGCAATATTTCCTCTCTGTAAGATCTCATATAACTTAGAATGGCTTTGGCAAAGCTGTCATGATGCCTTCGCCTCCGGCACAGGACTGGATACTCCTTTCCTTCTGGAATATATTGATAGTAAGACCTAACCCAAGACAATTATCTCCAGTTAAAGTAGCAACACAGGAGTATAATTAATATAAACTTACATTGAACACCTTGAATACTATATAAACATCTCTTCATAATGAGCTCCAATTCAACAAATCTGATGATTTTTACTGGCTTTATTACAGTACCACTTGGCCTTAATATCATTCCATGGTAGATGTCATGGCAGGGTAAGATTCATTTTAATTCCAATCAATTCACATATAATAGAAAGATCTTAATAAAGAATCAGCAAAAGAAGATAAGGCGGATTGACAAGTTGTTCTCCAATTGTTTATTGAGAAAAAAATGAACCTCATTGTCTATATATGCACGAACAAAATACGCATTCATCATCCTCTATGTATCGCCCACATCTCATCCAATTCTATTGCACTTTGCATCAAGGAGACTCAGCTAAAAATCAAATTTTTTGCCATTTTTTCTGAACAAAATATGGTTTTCCGATGATTCAGCATTTAAGAAGTACAAATAACGGGGTTTACTGTGTTCATTCAATAAATTCAATCTAGCGTCATAAAAATTCAGCTAAAAATCAAATTTTTTGCCATGTTTCATAACAAAGCATAGTTTTCCGACGATTGCGCATTCAAGCAGTCAAAAATAAAGGATTTCCAGGTTGTTTGGAAGATACCAGGGGCCCCAGCATTCCGGTGGGGTCGAGACCTTGGCCGGCATCCTGGACCTCATCTCCCCCACCAATCTCTGGCGGAGTCCGGAGGCGTCGGCCATGAAAGCCTCGGCGTAGGCGTTTTCCCTTCCGAGGTACTCCACGAGATCCGGGTCATTGGTGTCGGACATCCAACGGTATGGATCTTCCCAGGTTTTGCCATGGGCGGAGCAAGTGAAGGGTATCTTCCTGGCCACCGGGGGTTTTACGGAAGGTAGAGAAGGGTGTCGCCTGCCACAAGAGGAATGCGAGCGCGAGGAGAAGCGAGAAGAAGCGAGGAGGCGGCGAAGTGCGCAAGGGAGAAGCCCTCGTTTCCCCAGCATTTGCGACGGCGATTTCACTAGTGCGAGAAGACTAGCGAAGTAGAAAACAGGCGAAATTACAAGGAAGCCCTCGATTTTATGAAAAAGAACATTTTTTCCACTTAAACCCCAAATTAAGTTAAAATTCGTGACAAACTCTCGATCAAAAGTCAACACGTCGTTGACTCACGCCGCGACGCGCGGGTCGTCGGTGATCCCAACTGCCACATTACCGGCCTAACCGTTAACCTTGGCCTCTCTCTCTCCGCCGCCGCCTCCGCCTCCGCCTCCGCCTCCGCCAGTGGTGGAGGTTCTCCCATAGCCTCCTATAAATTCCTCAACCCACACCCGGTTCCCTTCCATCGCAGTCGACGTAGCCCCTCCTCCTCCTCCTCCTCCCTACCAATTATTCTCCGCCCGCCGCGACGCCGGATAATATGTATCGCGCCGTCGCTCTCGTCGTCCTGCTCCTGGCCGCCGTCGGCTCCGGCATGGCCCAGGCTCCCTCGCAGGCGCCGAAGGCCTCGACCCCGGTTGCGGTTGCGACCCCTTCCAAGGCTCCGGCTGCGGCGGAGACTCTCTCCCCGGCGAATTCATCAGCTGCTTCCGCGCAAGGCGAGTCCCCTGCTTCATCCCCGTCAGCGGTGTCCGATTCGCCTGACACTTCCCCCTCCGCCGCCGCACCGTCAGAAGATGCGGACGCACCGGCTGCTACCCCAGAGGGTGCCTCACCGGCGTCCGCGCCAAGCCCGGCAGGAGAAGCGAGCGACGAGGAGCACAGCTGGGCGAGCCCTGCTGCCGCAGTGTCCTTCACCGGAGTTGCGGCCGCCTTCGTGGCAGCGGTTGCTTTTTAAAAGCTGTCGCCGTTTGTCTTTTTTCGTATAATCTTTGAAAAGGGAGGTTGAATTTGCATAATTGTCAAACGAAGGCTCAATATTAGCGGTCACTGAGATCTGTTTAATTTTCTGGCAAGTTTAAATCTACCCAGAAAATTAAATCTTTTACAAAAACATATTAAAAACTCAAAAAAATAAATAAATAATAAAAAAATAGGGGCAAATGATCTTGAAATCAAATCCTAAAGATGCCTAAAATAGTTCATTTTTTACTTAAACAGACTTCCTGCCCGTGGATGTAACAAAATAGGGGCATATTCTGGTAAATCTAGAAAATAAGGGGCGTGTTTTGATAAATTACACAAATAAAGATGTAAGCCTATTACAAGTTAAGACCCTCCCTCTACATGTATTCAAAAATGGCCTCCTCCTCCTTCCTCCTCCTCCTCCTTCTTCTTCTTCTTCTTCTTCCATAGGTCAGCACTTTCATTGTATTCAAAAATGGCCTCTCAAGCAAAGAGGATACATATAGGCTATTCTAGTTTCATATTGCAATGCTATACAGAGATGGCAATCGAGTGGAATAAATTTTCAGAGTTCATCATTTCACCGCCAAGACGAGGACAGAAATTACAAAGCCTTCGAGTTCAAGGTTGAACAAACTCAATTGATTTGTTCTTACCTTGCAAGTATTGCACCAGAAAGCCCATTCATGATCAGAAACCAGAATAATCTGTTAGCCACCAGAGTGCAACTGCAACGAATCAATGATCTCAGGTAAATGAGTTGCTTCGAATGAAAAATGAGAAAGTGAAAATGGAAAGAACTAACATTTGCCTGGAATAAACATTGAGCACCAAGTTACTGAAAAGGATATTCCCTTGCATAGCAAAGAGAGAGTTGAGTCCCTGAGTACCACATCGGATATCTGAAAAAGGATACTTCAAGTGCAAAAGAAAAAATATCAAATATCTGTTGATCTTCAAGGAAAATTTTGGGGGAAAAAATGAGAATGACTGAAAATTATCATGTGAAAGTACAATTTAACCATTTTTGGAGCAATAACTGGATTGATTTAAAACATTAAATGCAACAAACCTGAGTCTATGTGGTATGATCTGGTTTTGCTTGTGTTCCCCAGTGAATGCACACAACTTGTACGCCTTCCGAGCATCTGTTTTCACGAAAAACACTTTGTTAAGTTCACATTTGACCGGCTGTAGGATCAGCGAAGCACATCAGTGGAGCTTAAAAGAAGTCATCAGATAGCAAAAGCAGAAAACCCACACTATTCTAATCATTCCAAACTAGCATTTAGTATATAATTTTAATCTCTTAATTAATGGAACACTCTGATACCCCAAATATTGTACCATGCATCTCTTGCATAGAGTTCAATGGAAACATAAGATCCTTGTAGCCAATTCCAAATAGGATGATGATGACATATCAAACCATGTTGACCAAGTTAGAAAGTTGCTCAGTCTACTCATGGAGACCTGGCTTTGCACATGTATTGATTATCTAAAAGAAAGAAAAAAAAAATCTAAAAGGAAACTTATTAACAAATGGATCTGAAAACATTCAAGGAAGCAACTATCGAAATATATGTTGTTGTGAAATTGACACAATAAGAATTAAAGATGGAAACCCAATCAAATGAATCATAAATAAATAGAAGAAAAACAATACTGACCCATTCTCATGTAAGGCTACTGCAACCACCAATCAATATGCATTTCGTGAATGTTTGCAGGGAAACTCCAATAGCAGATCATGCTTCATAATCTTCCTCTTCAAGTAAACATTAGTTACAATGATAGACACCCACAAAGAAGGGTCATGACTCTAGTATATTTGTTTCCTCATTGACTTCTTTCACATTGTACTTTGCTATCAAATCACTTGTCTCAGTAGTTGGTAAACAATTGGAATCCTTCATGATGTTAAGCATCTCACTAAATAGTTCCATATAACCTTTTTCAAGTATACCTTTAATGAGAACCTTCCATACAATTTCATCGCTGTTGTATCCTTTACCTAGTAAATCAGTGAAAAGCAATTTCGCCTGCTCAAATTTTTCCTCATCACAAAGCCCAGAAAGAATAATCTGGTAGGATTCCAGCTGAGGAAGATGGCCACCTTCCATCATTGAGTTTATATAAGTTGATGCCTCTGTGAACATTTTTGATTTGCAGCAACAACTAATTAGTGAAGTGTAGATATCTCCAGTAGGAGATAAACCTTCTTTTTCCATATGAGAGAATAGAACGCATGCTTCTTCCAACCGACCAACTTTGCAGAACCCTGAAATAAAAGAACCATAGGTAATAAGATCAGGAGTGCAACCATATTTATCTAGCTCTTGCAATAAATCCAAAACTCTTGCAACTTCTACTACTGTCCACAATCCTGAAATACTGCTAATAAGGGCAGCATTATTCTGTTTCCAATATAAAAAATGTTTGAGGAGAACTGAATAAGTCCAATAGTCTGGTTCGCATGCAGAATCAATCATTTGCTTTAGAGTACAAAAAGCCTGATGCAGGTACCCCATAGTCCCAAACCCATTAATCAATGTATGATACGTTATCACATCAGGAAGAACCCCTTCATTTTTCATCTTTGTCATAATACATTCTGCCTCTTGTACTCTCCCTTCACTGCAATAGGCTCGAATGAATGCAGTGTAAGTGAAAGCAGTTGGCTTGGAACCAGAAGTAAACATTCGACCCAACATCATGTCGGCTCTATTATACTCCCCTCTTTTGAGCATCTCATCTATTAGAATTGTAGAAGTCACAGCCATAGGTTCTATACCTTTATCCAACATGCCCTCAAGCAATGACAAGGCTTCTTCCAATTTTTTCTCTTTGCAAAATCCATCTATCAAGACACTATATGTGTAGTAGTCTGGCAAGCAATCATCTGAAATCATTTTCTCCAGCAAGGAATGAGCACGATCAATCATTCCTGACTTGCATAGACCATCTATTAAGGCTGTGTACATGATCTTGTTTGGTCTTATGCATTTAACAGTCAGCAAGGAAATTAGAGAATGAGCTTCTTCTACTCTACCATGTTTGCAGAGGGTATCTATCAAAATAGTATATGTCTGCTGATCAGCAGCCAAACCTTTTGCCTCCATTGCGTTAAGTAATCTAAAAGCATCATCTATGTAGCCTTCCTTGCATTGGCCATTGATTAAGTTGGTGTATGTGATCATGTTGGGAGGTGGCCCACTCTCAAGCATCTTAGATAACAAAATCATTGCCTTGTGAACATGTCTCGCTTGACAAAGTCCATAAATTAGACTATTGTAAGTCCAAACATTAAGTTGACACCCACATGATTCCATCTTCTTCACCACTTTGAGTGCCTCATCCAACTTCTCTCTTTTACAAAATCCATCAATCAAAGCAGTGTAAGTGACGACACTCGGAACCAATCCTTTCTCAAGCATCCGACATAGCATTTTTTCAGCATCTTCAAGTCTACTCTCCTTGCACAGGCCATCTATCACCATTGTAAATATCCAAGCATCTGGCTTACAACCATTTAGTTCCATGAATTCCATAACTCTCAAACCATCATTGGTCTTCCCACACTTGCAATACTTGTCTATGAGAGCACTATAAGTAAAACTATTAGCAACAGTTCCCTTTGCAACAACCTCAGCCAGAAGTGCCTCAGCATCATCAAGCATGTTCTCCATACAAAGACAATGAATCATCTGTGAGTAAGTGCAAACATCTGGTTTACATCCTTTCGATTCCATTAGCTCCAAAACTGAAAAAGCAGCTTCAATATTCCCTCTCTTACAGTACCCATCAAGCAGAGCATTGTATGTCACAGTGCTAGGAACTAAACCTCTATCAAACATCGCATGGAACAATTTTTCAGCAGACGCAAGTTCACCAGCCTTGCAAAGACCGTCTATCATCACTGTGTACGTATGGATGTTGGGTAGGTAAGCATCACTTCCCATGCCTCTGAACAAGCTCAAAGACTCACCAACTCTACAAGATTGACAAAGCCCTTGGATGAGAATGGTATAAGAAAATTCATTCCTAGAGCAACCCATCTCTGGCATCATCAGAAAAATCCAACAAGCTCTGCCTAAATTCTTCTGTCTACAGTGCCCTAACATCAAGGAATTCCAAGTAAATGTATCTGGAACTAAACCTGCTTTCTGTAAACCACCAAGAAGTTGGTACGCTTCAGCCAGATTCTTTTCCTTGCTGTAATATTTAATCATCGTATTGTAAGTAACAATGTCAGGCAAAATTTGATCTTCTTCAATATTTCGGTAAATGTCTTTCATGTCCTCAACCATCCCAAACCTAGAAAGTGACAACAACAGAGTTTTATAGCATCGGATCGAGGGCTTGAATCCAACAGCGCCACCTTCTCGTCTAACATCCCTGAAGGTTTCTAACGCAGAGCGCACTTCTTCGGCTGAACCACAAGACTTGATCATAAAGATGACAACTTTCTCGATGTTGAAACAAGACTTCGATCGGAGAAGCAAATAAACCAGAGAAGCATACGAGTCTACGGTGTGGCTAAAACCAGGACGCCTCCCAATCCAATTGAAGAAGGCGAAGGCGGACTCAGCATCAATGAAGCGCCCCCGGAGGAGCTCGGCGACAACGGCCGGGGTGACAGAGGGGGCTAACCTTTGCAAAGTCTGGATTTTGAACCAGTTCCGACCCGAGAGGATGTCAGAGAGGCAGGAGATAAGATGCGAACCATGATTCGTCTCCAGAGGAGTCTCAGATACATCTGCGACTGCAACGGCGGCGGCGGCAGAGGTAGAACAATAGAGAGAAGAGAGGAGATCGCCGCGCGAGGACAGAGGAAGAACGGATGGGCCAGGCTTGCCGGCGCAGGAGATAGCCGGCGACCATCGTCTCATGATAGGTTAGGGTTTAAGGGGTTAGGATGAACGCGGGCGAAGCAAGGTAGCTGGAGGCGGTGAGAGGTGGGAGGAAAACCCGCGTTTATTTCCATGGTTTTGGTCTTATAGAGAAGGTGGATCGAGTCGAACCAGAAGGGTTCATACATAAAAGAAATTTTAAAATTATATTATTAATCCAAAATTTGCCATGTATGAGATTTTGATTTACTTTTTTTCTAAAATTGATAGTATGACTTGTTTACATAAAATAATAATTTTTTGTTAAGATTTTAATTAAAAAATAACTGACTTTTTTAAAAAATAATATTTTTTAATTTTTAATAAATACAAAATTTAATGACTTAAATAATTTTAAACAGATTAAAAATAGTGACTATCTTGGCCACATGAAAATTAAGATATTTTTTATAAATTCTTTTCCATTATCAAATGCAAAGTAAAATAAAAGGCATATTTTAGTTTTGTTATTGCTAAAAAGACATTTTATTATTATTATTATTATTATAACTAAAACTATTATATTTATGCAGCCACTAACATCTTAATCGATTAATTTGAAATATAATATATACATATTCAACTTTTAAAATATTCATCTCATTTAAAATTAAAATATTAATTCTCTTATTATTCTTTTAAATATTTGAATAAAAATTAAAAGAGTTTTTTTTTAATCATCACCTCCCCTCTTTTATTTTTTATCATATCTCACCAATTAGTCAATATAATTGTCCTCACATGCAATGGTAGAGCCCGAAATTGGATGACCTCCAAGTTAATCTCAAGCCGATCGAAAGTCCCCGAGCTATCTTCCTCTCTCATAAATATTTTTTATTTTTTTATAGTAAATTTAAACGATAATTCTTTTTGAAACCCATCAGACCTCGGACTAAAACTCGGATAAACTAATATCTAGCTCTGCCCTTGCTCACATATACTATTCAATATTATTATTTGCTATCACACTCATTGAATCCTGAATTGATTCGTCAATTGTATGAATATAAAAAAAGTTTACGTTATAGTAATTAGGAGCTATAATTGTTATCATAGTTATAATACCTACACGGTGAATATTAGGTGAACAAATCAAGTATGTTATAATAATTATAATTTTGTAACTGCTACATTTCACATTATAGTAGCTACAAATTATAATTGTTATAATATAAATATTATTGAATAGGTCAAGTCTACCGATGGATTTGTTAATAAAATTTAATATCATATTAGTGTGTTAGTGAGTTAATGAGTTGATATATTTTAATTAGTGATAAAAATTAATTATTATAGAAATTGTTCATGTGCAATGTATTTGAAATAGTGGATATGTAATTGAGTTAGTGTACGAGAGAGATAATGAGATAATAATAATTGTATTGTTATTTTAATGGTTAATGTCGAGGAGTCGGTGGATTAATGAGTAAGATATATATCAACTAACTTATTATCAATGAAATATATTTAAAAATTCAGGGCACAATTGTCGTGCACAATGCAATAAGAAACACGACAATTTCTAGGATATTAAATCAATTTTTATAGGACAAATTTACACTCGCAATATTTGAATTACTGAGATAACCGAGTTGCCAAGTCAAGAACCACTTGCACTCACAAAATAGCTACTTAGTGGTTTGATCCCTTCATTTTTCTTCTATAAAAGGTGGAATCCATCATCTCAACGACCTCACGATCAGTTTCACGATCATCTGTATGAGTAGATAAATCGAGAAGTTACAATTAACCACCATGAAGAAGAGGTATTATCTCAACTTTATCGAGATTCGAATCATTGTCCTCTTTTACAACTCTGCTCCGGTTTGATCCCCCCTTACTCTATACATACATGACTAATAGAGGAGACATTTTGATAACAAAATGACAAGTTTGAGGGCAAAATCAAGGATTTGAAACTAAAGGAGGTTTGTGGCAAAATTGAATTTTCCCAGGATGAACTTGAAAAAAATCCCATCGGTCCTGACCGCCCGTTGACTTGTGTCACCTCGCTGCGAAGGATCGAACGAGAAAAAAAAGGTTGTTAATCTGCCGCGAACACTTTGTGATTCAGTTGGTGAGCGCCGGTGAAGAACACGAGCAAGCACAAGTAGGTCGACAAGGCGCTGCTCATCACGCACGCCCCGACGAGCATGTTGGTGACCACAATCTGCAGCTGGATCGCCTCCACCGGCGACACCCCGGCCATGATAAGACCCGTCATCGTCCCCGGTAGCGTGATGAGTCCGACGGTCTTGACGCTGTCGAGATCCGGCGACAGGGCGACCACCAGCGCCCGCTTGGCCTGCCGAATCGTGGCCTGCCGGGGCGTCGCGCCGAGCGCCAGCGCGGTCTCGACCAGGTTTCTCTCGGTCCTGATGTCTTGGTGGAGCTGCTTCATCGCGACGCCGGTGACGGCCATGGCGTGGCCGACCATCATCCCGGCGACGGGGACGAAGTATCGGGGAGAGAAAGGCACGATATTTAGGGCGATAGGCAGCGACATGGTCGCCCATGTGCCGACCAAGATGGACGCTGCGGCGATCCACTTGCCGCGGGGAACCAACCTCGCGCGATGCCCTGCGGTGTGCCCTGCGACGAGAACCTGTCCGAAAGGAGCGATCTTTGAGAAAAGCCCTAATTTTTACGCTCTCCCGAGAAGGGAATACCTACCATGAACAAGTAGGGAAGCAGAATCCACGCCGCGGTCTTCTGAGAGAAGATAAACTGGAGGAAGAATCCGACAAGGGAGAGCTGGAGAAAGGACCTGGCGGTGGCGTAGATCATCTCGGCCTGGAGATCGAGGCTTTGCGAGAAGGAAAGCGCCACGGCCATGGCGACCACCGCGGTGGAAGCCACCGGTTTGAGCATGCCTCCGGCGACATCGATCCAGAAAGAAGAAAACTGGTAGAGATCCATGGCGGACTATGAATTGGAAGATCAGTAGCAACCTGTGGAAGAACTTTATCTTAAACAGAAATTTTCATTTCAGTCCTCCTAATCGTTAATATTACAACATTGGAAATATACAGTTCTACAATTTCTTCCTCCAATCTATCCAATGCATCCATTACAATCTCACATATCATTGTCTACAATCCACACAAACATATTGCTTTATACAAAGAGTAATCCACACAACCTTATTGTTCTATACAAGACAGTATCAACACCATACACTTATTCAAGTATTCAAACATAATCCTCAAGAAAGAGGAACAATCTAATGAAACTTACTTGTTGATCTTCCTACAAGAGACACCTTGATCATTTTTGTTCTTGCATTGCTAGCTATCCAGTGCTAAAGCTCTTTGTAAACGCCCTTTTCGGTGTTGTAGGATCTTCGAATCGGAACATGAGTAACTTGTGGATAATCTTCACCTTCCAATCTCAGCATGAATTCTTCAGGCATGTCGAACAAATGAATCTCCTTGAGGAGCACTAGCTGCTGAATTCCCTGGGGAACCTCCTGTAACTGCACGCAGGATCTGATGTACATCTTTTGCAGGTTAGGCATGGAACCATCCACAACGACATGGTTCAAGTTGTTCAGTCGCTCTAAATCCAGTATCTTGAGCTTCTGAAACCCTCCTCTGTGGCAACGTAAATTGGCGCCATCGTATGCATGTATCAGCGTGAGCTCAACTAGGCTTGGAAGTTCTTCAAGAACTCCGAAGGAGTCCTCCGTCAGTCGCGACCACCTCAGCCTCATCCTCACCAGGTGCGTCAGCGAGGAAATCCAGTTCGGCAATGTCTGCAGTGGCCCTCTCAAGTAGAGTCGCTGAAGAAGCGGTGGGGGAGAAGTCAGAGATCGCAGATTGAGATACTCATCCATGCCAACAGATGTCACTGAAAGAGAGAGAAGTTTTCCATCTTTTCGATCGATTTGCAGAGGCTTGCTCCGTCCACTCTTCTCAATTTCACCAAGCCCAACCTCTTTAGCTGCGTGAGATTCCCCAGCTCCCTCACAATTCTACTGTCTTGATTGATCTCCAGGTACGTGAGCTTCTGCAGTTCTCTGAACTTGCCTATTCCGTGAGGCAACTTCACACCATCTGCGAGGTAGTAAGGTGGACGATCGCTCGTGTAGTAGTGGTAAGCAAGGAGATGGCGCAGGTTTTGGAGGTTCAAGATGGTCTTAGGCAATGCAGTGACGTAAGTTCCCTTCAGGTCCAAGGTCTCTAGGTTCTTGAGCTGCCCTAAGGACTTGGACAATTTGCTGATCCTTGTGTTTCTGAAGCTCAAGTACCTCAGATGTGGTAGCATTCCGAAATTAAGAGGGAAGCTTTCGATCGGTGCACCGCGCAAATCCAAGATCCTCAACAATCTCAGTCTGCTTAAGCGATTCACCACGGAAGACATGGAGAGTACATTTTCTCCAAACATGAACAAGGCACGCAAGTGAGATAAGTCGCTCTGTAGCAAATGCTCACCGGCGGCGTGCGTAGACGAGCGTCGAATCTTGCCGTGGCGCTTTGTGTCCCTTGTGATCATCAGCGTGCTGAAATTTTCTTCCTCTGATTTCAGAAGGATAACCTCGTGGATGAGATCATGCACTCGGCAGCTTCGGACTCTTCCGTAGTCATAGCGCTCTGCCACTTGGACCATGCTTCGGTCAATGAGATCGTTGAGGTAATCGGCGGCGATCCTCTCCATGGTCTCTCCCCTTTCACTCTCTATGAATCCTTCAGCAATCCACAGTCTGATCAGAGTTATACGCGTGACAGCATGCTCCTTGGGGAAGATACTGAAGTACAAGATGCATGACTTGAGGAAGTGTGGCAGATCGTTGTAGCTCAGCAGCAGTATCTGTTTGATGATTTCAAGCTTAGGATTGTTGGCTAACTCCGCATGAAGATTATCGCGCAGCTTTCTCCATTCCAAAACATGAGCTTTTTTAGACAAGAGGCCAGCTATCGTCACGATTGCCAAAGGTAATCCTCCACAAACCTTTACGATATCTTCAGCGACATCCTGCAGCTCCGGCGGGCAGACTCCGGCGGAGACTGATCGGAAGGCCTTCTTGCAGAAGAGGAACCATGCTTCTGGTTGAGGCAGAGGTTGGAGTTCATAGAGAGAGCCACAGGACTCAATGCACGAGAGACCAATATCCTTGTTTCGCGTTGTTACTACGATTCTGCTACCACAATCAGTGTTAGGGAGTGCATATTTGAGACACTCCCATGCATTTATATGCCACAGATCATCTAAGACGGCTATGTACCTCTTGTCCTGCAGGAACCGCCGCAGTGTATCTACTAGCTGGATGCACTCCATTGTTTGAATTCTGACTGGGAGCTTCTCGTGTCTTTCTTCATAGAACTGGATTATGATGCTCCTGAGAAGCTCTTCGACTGTAAATGATGGAGTGACAGTGATCCAAGCATGACTGTTGAACCATCCTTTTACTTGTTCATCGTCGTAGACTTTCCTGACAAGGGTCGTCTTGCCCAAGCCGCCCATGCCCACCACCGAGACCACTGCCAGGCTCGACGATCCTCCTCCTTTCACTAGCCGTCCGACAATTTCCTCTTTGGGTTTCCTGATGCCCACCAATTCGGCTTCCTCCATAAAAAGAGCTGCGAGGTGTCTGTCATGCACTCTCTTCTGGGAGGCATTAAAGCCTGATTTGAACTTGTACGTGCTTCTTCTCTCCGAGATGTTTCTCAGTTGGGTTTTGATGTCTTGAATTGCGATGCTCATCTTGCGACGAGTGAACGAGTGCCTTAGGCTTTGAATGGTTGTAGTCAGGAATCCCAAGAACCGGTGGCGGCGAGGTTGGCCAAAGTGAAGCATGTATTCTTCAAGGAGATCTTCCATGTCGTAAGCTATGTCTCTCAGTTGCCTCATCCATGCTTTAATGTCGTCTTTGTCGTCTCCTGCATCGGCACCTCTCAGGAATATCTTTAGGCTCTCGAGCTCATCCCTGATATCTTTGATGCGAGTGTTGAATCCTCGAAGTAGCTGCTGTTCTTGCACCAATATAGAGTCCAACTTCTGGAGAGCAAATTGTAGAGCGCCACTGGCCGCCATTTGCCCTCCTTGCCTAGCTAGTTCCCCTCCCTGTAGATGCCTTCTTCAGAAATTTTTGATATCCTTCTGATCAAAATGCAAACTTGTGCTTTGGTCATGTAGATCAGTATAAATTTTAATAATAAAACAATAATTTATCTCGAAGAAACTAAAGAAATAAGTTAAAAGACATAATTATACATGAACAATTTGGTAGAGATTCTCAAAGGTTCTTATCTATCCAATAGTCGACGATCATGTTGAACATAGCACTCTATAACTTACTAGTCATTTTGAAGTTCAAACTAAATGACATACATATATATATATATATATATATATATATATATATATATATATATATATATATATATATAGATATCACGAAGTTTGTACTTACAGGATATTTTTGTGCTTGTAAAAGAAGTTGCAAGCATTTAATGCTTCATCCAAAATACTTTAGAACCCTTGAATCCTCTACTTGGATCCATGGTGCTTCACCTCAAGTTGTTGAACTTTTGATGCTTCATCAAAAATACTTTAGAGCCCTTCAATTGGCTTTGGTTTCTCCTCTACTCCGATTGTTGATGCTTCACCTGCAGTTACTGAAAAGGATGTGTTTCAGAAGCCAAGAGCTTATCCAGAATTTACTTTCCTACAACTGAAAACTAATCTTTAATCTTTAAGTTACTGTGATGTTTTTATGATTGGTGAATGCTTTTGTCTCAACATTGACCAAGATATATATAAATGCAAGAAAGTTCCAAGAAGCAAACTAATCTTTAATCTCTTTAAGCTCTCTTGTTGAAGCTCAATGATGTCATAGTTGGCCTCATCCTAACATTGTTAATCAAGGAAGCTTCTTTGAAAAAGCTTGGTGGACTGTCTTTTACAAGTAACTTGACTTTTTTTGCATCATGATCTTATCACAGTGACTCAGTTTACAGTTATATATATTCAAGCAACCAATGGTGAATGAACTGGCTGTTCATTGTCAAGTGACATGAGCCTGTTTGCCTTGCTATGTAGGATCCAGCACAGTTCTGATCAATGCTGGTCTGTTCATTTCAATTGACTTTGAGGGAAAGATCTCATTCTGAAAACGATATGGCAGCTTAATTTGATGTATAAGGTCTTGATACTCAACTTAGTTTTTCCTTTGATGATCTTTTTGAGCAGCAGTCAATTTAAAATATCAAAGTAAACGATGGATGAATTAACATATGAGTGTTTGGAAGATTTTTGTCTGCTCGACTTGATATGCAATGATGTCACAAAACATCAACACTGAGCAAAGGGTCTGTGCTTAAGTAGAAGATAACAAAAAGAGCTGCTTCTCACAGTCAAACACCCAATCAGAGTTAAACTGATGACACATCTTATCCAAAAAAAAAAGATAAAAAATGAAGAGACTAAATAGGCAGATTTCTGAAGAAGTTGCTCTAATTCATTGCATGAGTTCGTGAGTGTATACAAGGAAAAAGATCTAGTAGCATTGCAGTTAAAGATCTCAAGCTGTGCTTCAATCTGATGCTATCTTGGCTTGCAGTATATGGTGGAGAGTGGCACTGCCTGATGCAAAAAGAGTAATCATGTAGAAAGTCTAAACCTCATCTTTTTCTTCTAAACAGAATAAGTTATTTCTATTTCTTTTGTTTCTTCAGTTGTGCATACGAACAACATATATAGATTCTATTGTTTTTCATTTTCAGCAGTAGCATGCAGCAACCTTACAGAATTTTGCATTTTATTTAGCTGTCTGAACTTTCTTTTGTTTGTATTTCAACTGTATCAAGTACATGCAGAATTTTGCAACTCGACCAAAGAGAAGGGAAAAATGGCTGAAACTGCTCTACAATTTGTTCTTCAGAAGTTGAACTATTGGATTGTACAAGAAGAACAGTTGCTCGTAGGGCTTAGGCCTGCTATCAAAGATATCAGAGATGAACTCGAGTGTATTACAGAATTTATCAGAGAAGCCGATGCTGGTGAAGACAAAGATGGCACAAAGGCATGGATGAGACAACTAAGAGAAATAGCATATGACATTGAAGATCACCTAGAAGACTACACGCTTCACTTTGGTCAACCACAAGGAGATCGATGCTTTGGCATGCTGAGTAGATGTCTGCACAACCTCAAGCATTGGCGTTCCTGGCACAGGATGGCTACTGAAATACAGGAGATCAAGTCGCGGGTTCGCGGCATCTCAGACAGAAGAAAGATGTACAAATTTAGCCCAACAAACTCCACTGCTTCCAGAAACATATTGCATGATCGACATGTAGCAGCTCTTTTCATGGATGAAGCTGAACTGGTGGGCATCAGCGAACCTAGAGAACAGATCATCAGATGGCTAGTGGAAGGAAAATCAAATCTGCAGGCAATCTCAGTGGTGGGCATGGGTGGTTTGGGCAAGACGACTCTTGTTAGGAAAGTCTATGATGATGAAAGAGTCAAAGCCTTTTTTACTAGCCATGCGTGGATTACTGTCACCCAGTCATACACAGAGGAGGTGATTCTTAGGAGCATCATAAGTCAACTCCACGATGAAATCCACGAGACACTTCCTGCTCGGATCGAAACCATGGAGGTCATTCAGTTAATTCCTCTACTGCGGCGTTTCCTAGAGCACAAGAGGTACATAATTGTCTTCGATGACATATGGCATATCCATGCATGGAATTGCTTCAAGTTGGCACTCCCAGATGATCATTGTGGCAGTCGAGTTCTCGTCACCACAAGGATTGGGGATGTGGGTCTCAACTGCCAAGAAGCTTGTGGCCATGTCTATCAACTAGAACCTCTACCTCCGGCAGCTGCTTGGTCACTGTTCTGCAAAAAGGCCTTCAGATCCCTCCCTGGCGCAGCCTGCCCTCCGGAGTTGCATGCTATTTCTCAAGAAATAGTGAGAGTGTGCCAAGGGTTGCCCCTGGCAATCGTGACGCTGGCTGGTCTCCTGTCCAAGAAGAACAGCGTGTTGGAATGGACGACGTTGCATGATAATCTTCACGCTGAGTTGGCTAACAATCCGAAGCTCGAAACTATCATGGGAATTCTCCAGCTGAGCTATAATGATTTGCCTCACCACCTCAAATCATGCTTCTTGTACTTCAGCGTCTTCCCGAAGGAGAGCTCAGTCAGTAGCATCACTCTGATTCGGCTGTGGATGGCTGAAGGATTCATAGAAAGCGATGACAGTGAGAGCATGGAGAGAGTGGCAGCAGAGTATATCGATGACCTCATTGATCGAAACATGGTCGAAGTTGCAGAGCATTATGACTACGGAAAAGTGACAAGTTGCCGAGTGCATGATCTTTTCCGTGAGCTCATCGTCATCAAGTCAAAGGAGGAGAATTTCAGCACCTCGCTCATCAGGCAGGGAAGTCAAATTCAAGAGAAAATTCGACGTCTATCGACACACAACATCAGTGAGCCTTTACTGCAGAGTACAGACTTGTCCCATCTGCGTGCCTTTTTTGTGTTTGGGCAAAATGCTTCTGCTATTTCTTCCCAATCCCAGGCCAACCTCTTCAGTAGACTCAAGCTGTTGAAGATTCTGGATTTGCGTGGAGCACCAATCGAAAGCTGTCCATTTGAGTTTGGGAACCTTCCTCATTTGAGGTACTTGAGCTTCAGGCACACAAGGATAAAGAAGCTCCCAAAATCTTTGGGAAAGCTCAAGAACCTAGAAACCTTAGATCTAAAAGATACCTATGTCACTGAATTGCCAAAGACCATCCTGAATCTTCAAAGATTGCGGCATCTTCTCGCTTACCGCTACTACACTGATGATGAGCCACCTTTGTATCATGTAGTCGGTATGAAGTTGCCGAAAGGGATTAGTGCATTTAGAGAACTACAGAAGCTTGCATACTTGGAGGTGAATCAAGATGGTGGCATAATTGAAGAGCTAGGAAACCTAACACAGCTAAAGAGGTTGGCCATTGTGAAACTAAGAAGAGAGGATGGATCAAATGTTTGTTCTTCATTGGAGAAACTGAAACAACTAAAATCATTTTCAGCATCATCTTCACACATGGGTGAATTTCTCCATCTGGAAGCTTTGGAGTCCCCTCCACCTTTCCTCGAACGTTTGTATTTTAGAGGGCCCTTGAAGAGTTTACCGAATTGGATCAGCTCGTTAAACTCCCTCGTCAGCTTGAGGCTAAGGTGGTCTAGATTGCCAGAGAACTCACTTGGAATTCTTGAAGCCCTTCCGAATCTACTTGAGCTCATCCTTTTCCATGCATATGTTGGTGCCCAGTTGTTTTTTCACAAAGGAGGGTTTCAAAGGCTTAAGGTTCTGGATTTAGAACAGTTGGACAGCCTGAACCATGTTATCCTGGATGGTGCGATGCCGAACCTTCAGATCATGTACATCAGATCTTGTGCACAACTAAAGAAGGTTCCCGAAGGAATCGAAGAGCTGATACATCTCAAGGAACTCCATTTGTTCGACATGCCGGAAGTGTTCCTGCAGAGGTTATGGAGGCTGAAAGGAATAGATCATCCAAAAGTCAACCACATTCCAATCATAAGATCGTATGATGATCAAAACCATGTTTGTGAGATTTAGCACTTCACAACTGATTGTTTGGTGAGTGCCTCTTATTCTCAATCCTGAAATCATTTTTCTATATTAAAATGATCAGACATCTTCTTTTTACAGGGTTACAGTCATGGTTTCTATGTAAGCTTCATCTTCATCTTCACAGACAATGCTGTTACATGTTTAAATGTACACTTTCCTAATGCAAGTGATGGTTGTAAATATTGGCTTCAGACCTTTATTTGTTCAGTCTGATTCCAAACTTGTTTCAGTAGATGATGGTTCATCTGTAAGCATGATCTCGTTTCCATGTTGGGTTGATTTTCCTTAGGTTTACGTCAAAGCATGCATTGTAATATGAAGATCCATGTAAAATCCTATATTATGATTTGTTGGTTCATCTTCAGATCACATGAAAGAGGTCATCTTGTATATTGATTCTTGTATATTGTGAGAATGATTGAGTTCTTCTTCCCAAACAAGCACAGATTTATTGGACAAAGATTCGAGAAAGAACAGTTGAAGGATTACATGTTGGCAATCCAAATTGCCAAAGTAGCAGAAACATGGTCGTAGTCGCGAGCAAAAGGAAGAGCTTTTTGGTGTAGCATCAACCGCAGAGTACGAATCGGAAGGCAGGGAAGAGGATTCCGGCGACGAAAAGGAGGCAAATGGTGACGAGGTTGCGCGAGCACCAAGCGAGCGGCCGCCACTTGACCTCCACGCTCGAGCTCTTCATCCGCTTGGAGCTCTTTTGTGGCTCCTTGGAGAGGTCGAAGTCCGCGCCCTTCATCCGCAGCTCCTGCACGCACCGCGCGAGCGCCCGCCCGTCCTCGCGCTCCCTCTGCAGCCGCCGCGATATCCGCCAGTAGGCGCGCACGGCGGCCTGCACCGCGCCGGCCACCGCCAGCGAGGAGGTCAGGGAGAGGCTGGAGGGGAGCCACCAGCCGCGGCAGGAGGCACCGGCGACGGAGGCGTTGAAGAGGAGCGCGAAGGAGAGGCCGTGGAAGGCGAGGAATAGGCAGGAAAGGCGGAAGACGGCGCGCTTGGCGGCGTCCATGCGGGCCTCGAGGGCCGCGGCGCGGCGACCGTGGAGGTCCTCCTCGCGCTGCCAGAGCTTGAGGAGGAGGAGATGGCCGGGGCTCTCTGCGATCTGGCTCAAGGGATGGTACTGCAGCGTTAGTTCACCGGAGTTGGCTTGCCGGTGCGACTCTTCGCCGGAGATACCGTCAGTGGGGATGTCGACAACATGGCCACTCTGCTGGTCCATAAGGAAACAACCACAGATCGGCGTTGAAACTGGAAAGTCAGAGATTGAGAACGGAAAGCCTGATGATTTCGGCAAGTTCGGAGATGAGAGCGAGAGATGGGAGAAGAAGATGGAAAGGGTCAAATGAAGAGTTGAGGGTGGCAGGCAGAATATTTAGGGGGTGGAGTTGAAGGCAACGGTCGAATTGATGAAATATTAAATTTTTAATAAAAATTAGACCGTTGGAAACTGAAACGCGAGCAAAATTCACGTAAACCCTAAAAGTACCTATTTAATCGTTAAAAATGATAGAAGTTGAATTTGACAGTTATATTAGGGTTCTTAGTTCTCTGGTCAAAGATCAACAACTCCGATGAACTTCTGGAGCAAGGCGACAGATGAATCGAT
Organism: Curcuma longa; assembly: GCF_044706935.1. Lineage (NCBI taxonomy): Eukaryota > Viridiplantae > Streptophyta > Magnoliopsida > Zingiberales > Zingiberaceae > Curcuma > Curcuma longa. The sequence goes on from NC_133870.1 coordinate 6,570,352, forward strand.
CCGAGAAGAAGAATGGACCAAACAAAGGTTGTTAGATCGCCGCTTTCCACGCGCAATGCGGAGCTGCAGAACCAACCAAACAACCGACCATGGCGTGGATCCACACGTTCTTCCTCCTTCGATGCCTATAAAGTTGGCTCCTTTCCCCTCCGTCCCTCCTCAGGCCTGCAAGAGCGAAGAGGAAATCGTCCCAAGTTTCGATCTTTCCTTCGAGTTCGCTTTCAGCGATGGAGATGAGGAAGATCGCCTGCGCCGCCCTTGGAGTCGTCGCCGTCGCCGCCGCGGCCACCACCGCCCTCGCGGCCGAGGCCCCGGCGCCCGGCCCCGCCGCCAGCGCCTCCTTCGCCGTCGCCCCAGCCGTCGGAGCCGCCATCGGCGCCTCCGTCCTCTCCTTCTTCGCATTCTGCCTGCAGTAACCTCGACGAATTGCTATTTGCTTCCTCTTTCTGTTTAATTTCTGTGAGAATGTGAAAGATTTCTAGCGGCGTGAGAGAAAAGATTGTTCATTTCTGAAAGATTTGGAGAAATTTCTGAAACAATTTATGGCAATTACGAACAATTCAAGAAATGAATAGAAGGAAACTTCAAATGCCTTCTAAATCATTACTTCTATTTCGATCTGCGAGTTGGGAACGGCTAGTACTCCTGTTCCTGAAGACTTCTCGCACTCGCTGGAGACGCGCCCGCTAACGTACCGAGTTAGCCCATGCGAAGAAGATTTGTGGGGCCGACAATGGTGTCCGTTGGGCGGAGTAGATTTTATTTATTTATTTATTTCGGAAAGTTCCAAAACGTCTCCTTTTTTACAGTCACGCCCTCGCCGTGAGGCAGAAATTTGAAATTTGTCGGCGAAGCGACGCGCCCCCTTCCTCGCTGACCGAAATGGAGGGCGACGCCGCCGCCTACTGGAGCGAGACGACGCCGGTCCGCGTCTCGATGCCGTGCATCTCCACTCCCTACGCTCGGCGCCTCTCTAGCAGCTTCTTCGCCGTGCCGTCCCCTCCGGTGCCGCGGACGGTCGCGTGGTTCTCGCTGCAGGGCCGCCTCGTCGGCGCCGAGGAAGCCACATCGGCCGCCGCGATCGGAGGCGGGTTGGCCGGTCGCGAGGAAGCAGTGGCTTGGGAGCTCTTTAGCCCCCTCCAGCGGGTCCTCCTCGTCGCTGTAGTGGCCGCCGCCTCGAATAGGTCACGGAGGATTGCACAGTTGCAGAGATCAGTACAGATAAGGGTCAGTGATACATTTGATATTCGTTTCCCCTTATTTGAAACATGCTATTTAGGTTTATTCTTCAGTATGTTAGTTTGATTTGTGTTAAACAAGGTTCCTTAGGTTTTGTTCTGGAAGTTGTTTTTTCAGGTTTGTGGAACACAGAAAGATTTTGACGGTTCCATGTTGATGTAAGGATGATAGTCATAAACAATATATAGACTTGCATAGAATGCATCGTCCTGTTCCCTTTTACATGACCATTTTATTAGTTTTCCGTATACAATCTTTGTTCAAGACCTCACCTTTGATACAAAACTGCACTTACTGAGTGAAAAGGGTTTCCATCTGACAGTTGCTATGATGAACATGTCTGTCACTTCACTAAGAGCTAGCACATACCTGATTTTTCATTTGAAGTTGTATGAATGAACTCAACTGGTGTGGGTTTTTACAGTGACTCTCATCAATTTTATCGAGATGTTATCAGAAGATGTTTCATTCTTAATCGATCAAATTTTAGATGCATCAGAAATTATTGACTTCTGTAATGTTTATTTGATTGTTGAATTTTTGGAAAGTGGATGAATCATAAGTTACTTGTTGGACCAGGATGAGGTGCTCCTAAGTATGCAGCAGAAGCTCGATGATTTATGCGAGCAGATGACTTTTTTTCCAGATCAAGCAGTCAAAAATAACTCTGGAATTGTTGTCTCCAAGCTAGCTCATGATGCATCTAAGTTTTGTTGTTCTAGGAAACCGCTGCAAGAACTAAATAATGAGAATGGAATTGTGCCACTTTGCAAGGATACATCGACTGAGGTACATGCTAGAAAAGTAAATGCCTAACTAAAAGCTGAAGTAATCAACTCGTTCTGTTAGCTATTTTGTTGCTCAGTAGTAGCACATGGTTTCGTTCTGCAGGATATAACTGAAGTAGGAGAGGACATCTTCAACATAACTAACACAGTTATAGTGGAGCAAGAAGAACGCCGGATGTCTGACTTGTCTGATTTCAATTGGAGTGTTGCATCATCTGTGGACTTGCAGGTGAATCCCAATTGTTCAATTTTAACTGATGTCTAATTGTTGTTTTTTTTTTTTTTGCTTAATATTTAGGAATAAGAATGATATACTCCTATTGCTAAACATGTTAACTTACATATCCTATATGTCTCATCATGGTCTATTGCCATCAGTTCCACCTCATAGTCACAGGCCACACCATCTCTGTAGGAATGAAAATTCAGGAAAAAATTTTATCATCCCGACTCAGTGCTCCCAATTCCATATTATTGATAACTCAAACCCCCTAAATAATACTGCCCATTTGAACCCCTTTCCACTATGCATGTTAGTCTTAAATTTCTTATGGAATGAGATACAAGTAGGTTTGATTAGCTTCTGCATGTCGCTTTCAGCTAAGCACACTAGCATCAGAGCAAGAGTTTTACAACCTTCGCAAGGAGTGTGAAGAGAAGGATGTGATGATTAAGGAATTAACTTCTGCTAGCAATGCAATTAAGGCTGCTGACTCTAAGGTGAATCATGCCCATTCATAGAGCTAGGCAAGTTTTAGTAAAGTTTACTTACTTATTTCTTGCAATAGAGAATAACGGAATTAGAAGAAATCATACGAAGGAAGAATATGGTCATCTCCAAATTGAAGAAGGATATGGCTGTTCTGGAGAAGCAGGTCCATGACGTTCATTCCTTTTGAAATTTATGAGCATTCATACTTCCTGTTGGCTTAGCTAATGAGATAACAAAAAACTGATGTAGGTTGTTGAACTTACGAGGCTCCGAAGACGTTCTTCTACTACTTTGGAATCTGATTCCTCTAGTGCTTCATACTCTGAAAGTTCACGACTTCCGGTCATGGCAGCAAATATTTGTTTTGACATGAGTAGCACCAGTCCATCATCCTCTGATCCTGACTCTCCTGTGGCCAGCAAAGGATACCCTCTGCGATTTCCAGTGGGCAAGGATGAGTCTCAGCAGCATTGCAGCAGAACAGTAGACAGTATAGAACAGCCTTCATCAGAACATTCTATTTCCTTAACAGATAGCCCTCGATCACAACGATCTATTAGTCCTCTTAAAGAGAACCGGAGGCTTCAGAGATCTGAACCAGCTACCGCATTTAAACAGAGGAAGCTTGCAAAATCTAGTGAAGATTCAAAGAGCAACAGAAGTGCTGCTTGCCAGAAAGGAAATCCCATAGCTGCAAGGAGGAGGTGGAGTTGAATCATGCTGTCATTTTGGTTTCATACTTCTTTTCTAGCTTTCCATAATTTGATGCATGGCTTTTCAATCTGCAATCTTTTGATGCCATGATCAGCAATGTAATCTACTTATCTGAAGCAACTTCAGTCTGTGAGTTAAACTTCATTGATGCAATTGTATTTTTTAAGCCAAATTAATTTTAGTTTAGTTTGGTTGATGGTTTGTTGTAGCATGTATCAGTTCTTTTACATTTAGTTAATAAGCATTTCCAGAATTAATGGATACGTAGCAAGAGAACGCCAATAAATGCTGTGCTTTGATTGAAAAGAAATTCTCAATTAATTTCTTTTTTGCGGTAAAGGGAAACTGTTCAGAAAAATGCGTTAAAGGATACATTAATCTTAATTCTCTGTTTTAAAGGTGAAATGAAATGAATTTAAAAATTATAAGCGACAACTGATATTTCTGTTGAGTGATTTGCGTCCTTGATATGTTGCTTTGATTCTTTGTAACTCTTTAACTTGTTCCATCATACTTGTGAGAATAAAGTGGAAGAACTCTACCACTACCATTGAAGCTTCACTGATTGTATTTGACAATTGTACAAATATGAGACACAAATAAAGAAGTCAATGGGCAAAAATTCCATAGCAATTGAACAGCCAATGAATGTGAGTAAAGTACAAGTAATCAAGAAAAAATATATAAATGTATCATCTCAATGAGCACCACAAGATGAATGTTAAACAACACAAACATTGAACAAAATATACGAGCTTGTGAGATCAAATACATTGTTGGAAATTCTTATAGATTTATTCAAATTAGTACCGAGACAAACCATTTATCAAGAGGAGAGGGGAGAACTTGAGGAAGTTGTAGATGCATTTAGATATATAGTCTCTGTTTATATATTTCACCAGAAGCTACAATGCTTGTAGGTTCGGCGACAAGAGTGGAAGAAAAGTTTGATCGGCAACCAATTCTTCGTAGCAATATCTGCTCACTGTTGAATGTGGATCTGATAGACACTCAAAAAAAGTCAACAAATTGAATGTTTTTGCTTAATCAACATAAAAAAGATATATATTACCTCTGAAATTGATAGTGCATATGGTGTTCTTTTCAAGACTATAAGTTACCCTGTTCAAAAATGGACAAAAAATTAATTTACCATAATAATATAAAGTGGAAATAGATAAATATACTTACATTTTTGAAGGAAAGCTTCAAATAATAGAAGATGATATTACACTATGCATAACCAGCCATGATTATAACCTTAAGTCTCCCAAGAACATCATCAAATTTCAGTAATCCTTTTGCAACTTTAACAGATGCATCAATTGCTTTAGAAATCAGTTGTGTTTTAGAAGTGTGGCCCTTCTGATGAATACATCAAGTAAATCAGTTGTGTTTCAGAGGTGTGGAAAACAACACCTAAGGTGAGTATTATCACTGTATGGATTCTTTCTCTTTGTGGTTTATTTTCAAAATGAATGGAAACAGAAACTTAATTAAAGCACAAAGATATGACACAGGACCTTTGCTTGGTATTATATATATACGTGATCATGTGGAACTCCAAAGCCTGCTGCTAACACAGTTGCAATTGACTTGAGCCTGAGGTGATACATATAGAACACAAAATAAGCAACATGAAGATTATTAAATAGCTCAGAGAATAAAATGGACACAAGCAATTTGAGAAAACTTAGTCGATGGCATAGTAAGTGATAATGAGGTATTCAATAAGCAAACACAAGATGCAGTATGAACAAGTGGCGAATCCTTGTTAACATTAACATACCTTGGCCTTGTCCTCTTCATCTGTTGTGATATAAATGCGAGGGATGTGACTGATGTTAGGCCAGTCCGGACCGATGTTCTCTTGGCAGCGCTTCTTAAGCTTTGCACTGCATTTGGAAATCGTCAGTTCCTCCAGTGAAGCAGGCATCCTGGGTAGTGACTTGAGTTCTGGAGCATAAAATATTCCAAGAACCTTGAGCGATGAAAAGCTCTCCAAACTTGTGAGTAAAGATTGCAGATGAGGCATCCGTCCCAATTTTAAATCTTCTAGAGACTCCCGACATTGCAACAACCACTCCTCTATCTCATAAGGAAAACAAGTGAATTCGTCGGCAGGCACTTGGGGTTTTCTCATGATGTTACTGATATAAAGGGTGTTTAGCCTTTCTGGAATCGGCAAAATGGATAAATACAAGTTGTTGTGGATATCAATCTTTTCAAGTGAAGGTAATATTCCCTTCTTTATCCTTGTGGCACTTTGTTCTGTTGTTGTTGGAGGATTTTGTAGAGTGGAAAATGTTTCAGTGAGTAATTTGGGGAAGCCGTCAATATGCAATTGTTTGAGGGAGGCAAGTGCCGTCAATGACTCCAATTCACATAATTCTTTACAATCATAAATAAGCAATGTCTGCAACGCTGTCAGATTATGCAGATACTCTATGTTGGGAAGAGACACCAAATGATGACAATCTGATACTGTCAACTCTTTGAGGGAGGTAAGGTCTTGAAGGCATACACCCAATGACTCTTGAGAAATGTCAGAGTTTCTAAAATATAGGGATTCAAGGGAAGAAGGAAGGATGCTAGCAGCTTTATTACTTGCAGAGTGATCAAAAACTGAGGAAGATGATGATACCGCATGCTTCCTTGTCTTGTCTTTTAAAAATTCCTGTGACTCAATCTCAGAGAGGAATTTTGGACAATCAGAAATCCTCAGAGATTTAAGAGATTTTATAATATATAAGCCTCCAGGTGAAGTCAAAGCTTCACCATGCAAAATATCCAAGTCTTGGAGTGCAGTCAGATGTTCCAACTCACTTGTTAAAGGAAGCGAGGTAATGCCCCGTGAACAACTAAAAGACAAGTTAGTGAGCAATGTAAGACCTCGTAGATAACCAACCAAATCTTCATGTTTGTCAAGAATTCCAAGTTCAAGATTTTTCAGTGATGATGGAAGGAGATTATCATCCTCTTCATCAATTGATCCAATCTGCACAATCCCTGGACACTTACAAATTTTAAGGGACTTGAGGGACATCAATTGCTGAAATCCTCCAAATGTCCTAGAACCATTAGAACACTTGTAGGACCGTGGAAGAGCTTCTAACCCCAAATTTACTATATTGAGATTCTCTATAGATAATGGAAGGTCAGGAATTTTCTTTAGTTTGGGACAGTCATAGATGCTAAAACTTTTGAGATGAGGGAACCATATATAATCATCCGCACCATTCCATTCCTCCCAGAGGGGAAGGTCACGAAATTCAAGTTCCTCTAAAACTGGAAATTGTATGTCGATCGAATCAGAGAAGTGACAACCCAAACTTCTTATAGCTATCATGTAATTCAAATTTAGAAACTTAAGACAGGGCAACTTCCATAGAGGGGGCAGTTCTTCCCAACTTTCACAAAACTCTAGTCGAAGAAATTCAAGCCGAGAAAGAGATGAAATATCCATCCATGGTGCAAGCCTAGCACCTCCATACCCTGTAATGATGAGTTCTCTAATTGTGGGAGGGGGTTGTAGAGCCGCCAGAACCTGCTGATCAAGGTCAGGAATACTACTTACTCCATTCCAGTTCAGTTTCAACTTTGTGAGATAACTTTTCCTGACCAAGTGGACCATATCGGCCTCCTTATGACTCTGCACATTGGACAGTTGTTGAATACTTAATTTACGGAGATTATCTATATTCATCAACTCATCAATTCTATAGCTAGTTTTTGTGCCCACACCAAAGCATAATTCCTGAAGAGATGTTAACTGTCCTACCTTAGCCACTGGGAGAAATGCATCCCTATCCACATTATATAAATGTCTTAAGCTGGTCAACTTGTTTGCATCTTTTGCCAGACTAGGAAGGTACCCGTTACCGATTAGAACTTGTAAGAAGTAGAACTTACATTTTGATAGTGATGGTGGTAGCAAAAAGCCTGACATATCAAGAAATCTTAGTTTTACAAGGTCACTGATGCTTTCCAAACACTGAGAAGATACTCTGGAATAATTATTAGAATTCATAATCAATACTCGAATTCTTCTTGATGATTTACACACATCTCGAATAAAATCATCAAATTGTTGATGACCCCCATCATACACTATCCAGAGGGTTCGCAAGTGCTGGAATTTGCACACCATTTCAGCAAGATCATGGAGTTCAGCAGGGTTACTGTAATAGATAATATTGTAATATGCATCTTGGAGCGCCATGCACAATTTTACAACATTCATAACGTTGACGAGCAAGACCGTTCAGCATATCATGCATAGTGTAAATTGCATAGAGAGAATAACTTTCCCAAAATGCGGATTGTAGGGATGAACATCAAAGAAAGATTTGTTGCACAACATATCAAAGCAAGAGTTAGCTATATCCTCATCCGAGCCCTCCTCTAATCCATCGAGTAAATTAGGCCTGCTGCCACCCACATGACTAGCTTTTGCTTTTTGAATTGGTAATCTTGAGGAAATATGCCGCAGTAGGAAAAGCACCGCTTCAAACGTGGTGGAAGCATCGTGTAACTGAGTGTAAGAGCTGGAATGAATTCATATTTTGAATCTTGTGGGGTTTTCCATAATTCACTTGTTGAAAATCTTGCTTCCAGTTTATTGTTCAATGCTCCTCCAATTGACTTTGCTAGAAGAGGTATGCCATTCAATTTCTTGGAGCAATAGTTTCTCCCACTCAGTCTTCTCCAATTTTTTTAAGCATGCACTCGGATTGTAGGGATGAACATCAAAGAAAGATTTGTTGAGTACATTAAATATACACGTGTTCATCCATATAGAATATAAAATATCAAATATGTCCATACAATTACTACTAAACAGATACTTCATGGACAAGAAAAAAATCTTTTGAAATGTAACTTCTCCACTTAGTCGTTCCAATGGCCCAGAAGGTCGGTCAGTTAAATACTCCAGAATTTTCTTCATAAGACTGGATGCATTGAAATCAGGTAAGGAGTCACATACCCAGATTTTGATGTCGAAGTGTTCCTTCTTCACATTTTCAAAATGATCAAAGACTTTTTCTTCCCCATTATGGCTACCAAAGGAAGGCAATGCAATTTAATGTGAATCGATTATTCCATTGACTCTCGCAAATTATGATTTTCCCTATTCCTCACGTTCTTTGATAATATAACTCAATGTTAGAATCTCCTGCTGCATTTGTCCAATGCCAAGGTTGAGTTGATTGGACATTAGAAGCAGAGGTGATTGATGTATTGTCTACATCATCAAATTTCAGTAATCTTTTTGCAACTTTAACAAAATTGAGAAAACTTTTGTCACTATTAGCTTTCTTCTCTATAGTGACCAACTATAACTTCTCGCATTACAAAACTCCATTAATGCTGGATTAGAAGATTCAGATGAAGTTAATCTATTTTCAGCAAAACCAACAACTGATTGGATCTGAGGAAGTAAGTGTTGAATTATCTCCGTCGTTTTCCAGTAGTACTGATCTCGCACATAAGCAGTGGCTGCATCAAGTAGTTTATTGATGACATAACTTGCACCTGCCCTTTCCAGTAATGGAGTATTAATTCCGTCGTTAATATTTTTCCATCTTTGATCTTAGCGACAGAATATTACGATCTCAAAAACAAATCTGCAATATAAATAGTAATGGAAGAAAGGGAAACATCTACTTGTTAACCAAAATTAAACTTGTTCAAACAACTAACCTCTGGCAACCAGGAACAAAAGGTAAATGAACAAACAAAGCTTCAGCTATCGATCAATGATTTAAGATAAACTAGATATTATTCATGATCTTCAACTTCCTAGAAAACACAGATATAATAGCTGAAATCTTAGAAAAAAGAAAATTAGTAACATAAACAGAAAAAGGATAAAAGAGGAATATATCAGATTAGAGGACAACTTTACTCTAATCTGCAGGAAAAAAAGGTAAATTGATATTTGTCATGCCCCGAAGGTGTCATTTCCCACACTAAGAGATATCCCACTCGGTGACAATATAGCTCGGTCAAGTGTCTCCCAATAAATAATAACAAGAAATCTAGATATTCTGATCCGAAAGGTATTTTGCAAGTCTCTGTGTAAAATGGAGCATACAATCATAGTCCCGAGCTATCACATGTGGGCAAAACTCAGCAAGTCGGTTAAATTTTGCATTATAGTCCAACACGCTTTGATCACCTTGCTTAAGACTCATAAATTATTTGCGCAATACAAAATGATACAGGAAAATATTGTTTCTCGAACACCTCTTTAAATGATTGTCAAGAGATAACCTGATCCACAAAGACAATCTTTTGCATCTTCCACCACATGGATATCTGTCCTCGAAAATGATAAGAGGCTAGTTCTACCTTCTTTGTGTCTAAATAGGACATGTATCCAAAAGTACATTCAATATCCTCCAACCATATACGTGTCACCGAAGGGTCAGTGCCTTCATAGAATAGAGTAAAACGATCCTTTGCTAAACTAGCAAGCAAAGGAATACGGGTCGTCTCCATGATAATGGATGATGTAGGAATGACTAAGTTGGTCGCATGAGCTCCAACGAGATGAGGTTATCCCTCGAGGTGACCACCAACTACAATACTGAGACCAACTTGAGCTTAGGGATATCATCTCAGATGGGGGGAAGCCTTCTCATCCCCGTCCCCGAAACCCAAAACTCATATACCATCCCCGGCCAATGCCACCGTCGCAACCATGGCTGCGACTACGAGCACCCTACTACCGTCGGGTTTCGGGTATCCATGGGGGGCCCATCATCCCCACAGATTTAGGAGGTGGTTTTCCCCACGGGTATTTGGCCATGGGTATCCCCATACCCAACCCATCCCCATCCCCGTCATGACATATTTAAAAAGTATTTTTTAAAATTTATTACTTTTTTATTAATTAAAAAATAGAACATATTATTTGTTTTAGAAATAATGAAACTATAGTATTCAAACAAATAATTATCAATATGATTTATTTTTTCATTTGATATAAGGACATAATCAAATTAATGAATATCAATGAATGAAATTATAAAAGTTTCGGGGATAAATACGGGGAATTTTTGGAATACCATCCCCGACCCATCCCCGCTTTCCGAGATTCGGGGATTCCCCATCTCCATCCCCGCTTTCTCGGATTCGGGGATTCCCCGGTAGGCGGGGAACGGATTCCCCATCGGGTCCTCTAATTGTCATCCCTAACTTGAGCTTCTGATATCATCTCAAATGAGGAGAGAAGTGCCTCATCCAAAATGATCAACCCTCTAAGTAGCAGAGGCATGCCGACGTATACAACCACTACCTCGGCCATGCCACCATCGCAACCATGGTTGCGACTGCAAGCACGACTACTACCCCAACCACGACCACGGGAAGTCTGCCTGTGGCATTGCCTATAAAATCAAATGAAATTTTCATTAACAATTATAATCAAGACAGTTAAACCATAAAGGACTCCTAAATCCTATAGCTCAGAAATATAACTCGACTTGCATAAAAATTTCTTTGCTCGAAATTCATAGTCAGAAAGCAAAAATCTTGAAATAAGGCCAAAACCTATGAACAAAAAACACAAATCGAGCTATGACACCAATAAAATAGCCACACACTAAAGGTTTCATTCCCGCACATCAGGAGGTATCCCCCTCGGTGATAATATAATAAAAGAAACCTAAGAACCATCTAAACAGAATAACCAGAAAAATTCATCAATTGTATATATCATATGTTCAAAGCAATACATATGAAATGACATATGAACAAAATATAAATACAATGAAACGAAAGTAAAACAAATCAAAAATTAGCACGTCGAGATCTCTGAACACTTCTGTAAAATTGAAACCAACTATAATATCAAAAATATATCTGCGTGTGCAAAACTGAAGGCTAAAAAATACAGATAGTTAGCCATAGCTAAGTGGGAATTAGAATAAATGTACATGAAATTTAATCTTATTTATGAAACCAAGGCAATATAGTAGATCACAATTTCTTATTATAACTTTAAGTTTTTTTTAAAAAAAAATTCATTTATACATAAATGTATCTCTTTTATCATGTAATATTTTTATATTGCAATTTAGAATCTCAACTTTATCATTATTTGTTATCATCAAATAAGATAACTTCTTAATTCTTATTATTTAATTAGCATATATGTAAGTCATCAATAGTATAATCTCAACATAGATAAATATCATAAATCATGTGGATATCCGTATACATATTAATGATCTAAAGCTAATAAATCAACTAAGAAGTGAACAACTGTAGTCAATATCATCAGAGTGTAATAATGTTATTACATATAGGTTAAAAGCCTCTTCAAAATAATATTGTCGCAGGCGTTATCTAATATACAGACTAAAAGTCTTTATCGGTGGAAGACATAATAAATACTAACCGCAGGCTACATCACGGCACCCCAACTCATATGTATGATCAGGTACTTGGAACCGCGAGCTACATAACGCTACCGCGACTTAAGTGTATTGTCCAGTACTCTGAAATAAAATTTTGGTATAAAACTAAATTCATAGTTTTCACTTTTTAGTATTCTTCATTATCACCTTTATTATTTCACTTTACTTTTTTACCATTTATTAGAATTGTTAGATTCTCAATTTGTATCTTCTCAGTTAGTTTAAACGATCAACTCAAGTCACCTTTTAATATGAATTTTATTAATTCATTAAGATATCATCATAAGGGTTATACCATATGAAGGTGTAAGTATCAACATATGCAATATCAACAATAAATAGTATGGAAGATCAAAACAAATACAAAAACAGATATCAACTGAAGAGTAAGTCAGAATATTCATTTAATTTTTAAAATACTCTTTCCCATCTTAATTCCCATATGAACCCATATGTGAACATGATGTAATATCAGTTATTTACCCTCCAGTTGTTTAATTATTTTAATCCCTCATTTCATTATTTTAAATATCATTTTAATCTCTTTTCTGAAAATGATTATACAAGCACATATATATAATCTATTTTCTATTTATTCATACACAAGGAAATATACGAATCAAAAGATAAAATTTACCCACTTTATATGTAGCAAAAGCTTCGAACCTCAATAGGTCACCGAGCTCTGATCAATCTCGTATCTACAAGTAGAATATGAAAATGACTCAGAAAACTCTAAAAAACATTCAATAACAGTAATAACACAAAATTATGATAAATAACTAAAGTTCGAACTTGACGGATCAAATCGTAATCTCTATATCAATATATCCCCATTTCCTATAAGTATTATAGATCTAATCACAACTTTATTTAACCAACCTAAATAGAAATCGATTGAAATAGAAAATACCTTGCAACTTTCTTTTTATTGACGAAATAGCAAACATATTTCGTTGATATGAAATCCCTGGCCAAACCCTAAACCCTAAATCCCTGGTCAATCGACACTTTAATTGGTGCCTTTGTTGCTGGGACAAATACACAGAACAAAAAGAGGGGCTGCTGTTACCTAGCACAAGAAAAAGACGGCTGGAAATTGAGGGGCAACGTGCTGCAGGAGAGGGCAGCACCTAGGGTTGCTGGCAGCCTCGGCTAGCTCCGGCGAGCTCCACGAACTCCGGCGGTGCTGCCACGACAAGGACAGCAGCTAGGGCTGCTGTTGGAGAAAACGAAAGGGAGGAGGGATGGCCGGTATGGCGGTGGCGTTGTCTTTTTTCTTCAATGCTTAACTATATCGATCGTGAGACAACCGAAAGAGAAAAACAAAGATGTAGCACAGATAGCAAAGAAAAAAAGAAGACAGTTAGCTTGATTATCTGATTGCAGTTGCACAGAGCTCGATTGCTATATGTAGAAAAATCAAACAGACGAGTTGACTGTCGGCGTAGATATTGACTTTTCACCTTTGACTTTCTTATGATTGAAGTTGAACAGAGCGCAATGGTATCCAGCTAGATCCGCACAAGTTAAATTAATTAATTAATTATTATATAATTATGACAAATAATAATAGTCAAACACTAATTAATTGATAAATGATAAGAGTGTTATCTAAAAAAAAGTTATTATTTGGAAATCGTGTAGTAAAGGAATTAAACTAACAAAAAGGAAGATTATGCTGAAATTGTAAGGGGCACAAAGCTTGATCAATTTAGATGAAGGAAACATACAAATTGTTTGGGAAAGATCGAAATTCAAAAATATATAATATTCATTTCAGTAAAAAATAGAATCAGTTAGTAGCGATTCCACACGATCAATCTAATGATCATCTATAAAAAAAATATATGCTACTCTTCTGCACTTTTCTTCTGTACCGAAGAGTATCATATATTTTTTATAGATGATCAGTAAAAAATAGAATCAGTTACCCTAGCGATTCCACACAATCGATTTCATGATCATATATAAAAAATATATGATACTCATGCTAATCCTCACAAGAGGTGTGATTGATAAAATTAAATACAAGTTATAAATTTTGATCCGTCGAAATTCAATATCATGATTTGACCCCGAGGCATAGCTGAGTTTGTTACGACTTGATTTTTCATAATCATAATAATCCTATAGCCAGGCAATAACTCATATAAATAGTTTAAGATCTCGATTTACCTCCTCACAGATGGACATAGCCGAGTTGGTTACGATAAAGTAAAGTTGCAGAAGAAGAAGAGATTCAATATCATTCTTTGATGTGGTCTTGAATAATTTGTAGATTTCTTTTCAAGAAAACCCCCATGGGACTTGATTTTTCATAGTCACAGGATCATAGCCCATATATATAGTTTAAGATCCGAATTCATTATCAACTGATCAATAATATCGGAAAAAAATATGTTAACGAATTTCTACCTATAAGATCCTTATCTAATAGATCACACTCATAAGAAACACATCCCACATATCATATTTATTGGAGCATTTCCCATAATATTAATGATGTATCGTTAAAATTCTATCTTCGTAATTATTAAATTTCATATATTATATTTGTTAGTTATTATTATTATTATTATTATTTTGCATTTTATTTTTTTAAAATCATATTCAATTACAATAATAAGACTTTACTATTTTAACAGAGAAAAACTCATTAATGGAAAATTTTTTAATTCCAAATTATATAGCTATAATATACGCCAGTGACTCGGCGGTCGGCGCATTATTTGGGCGGGAAACCCTTCCTCCTCTCCGCTCCCTCCGATCTCAAATCGACTCTCAGTCACAGCGCGTCGCCTCCCTTCGCCGCTTTCATGGAGAAGTACGCCGTCCCCGCTACGCGACTCCTTAAGCCTCGATTCAGGTACTCCTAGCCATCTGTCGTCGTCTTTCTCCGGCGATCTCCATTGCTGTGCTATTTTGTGCAAGTTTTCTCCTAGTCCTCCATGTAATCGGGCTTCTTTTCAATTCGTTTTGACGGGGATTTGGTCCTTTTGAATCTTGAAGGCCAAGATGGACGCGTGCGATACCAGAGATAGAAGGAAGGATGCCTCTTAGTTATCGTCGCGAAGCATCTTCACTTTTTCATAATTCGTTGTCCGAGGTAATATCGCCTTATTCCCTCGATGGCGAAGTTTAGTTTTCTGATAAGATTAGTAATTTTTTCACTTTCTTTTGCGTCACATCTAAATCTTGCGTCGGATCTAATTTTCGATTATCTATTCTTCTGCGTGTCTTACTTAGGCTAGGATTTTCGGGCATGATTACTTATTCGAGCCCGAGACCTGTGCAACTCTTGTAAGTACACCCTGCTCTGCCATTTCTACATTGAATAAGCATTTGGTCAGTTCATGTATATTACCAACGGGATTGCATTTTCTCAGGAGGCACATTTGGCCGAACCTGCTTATCCATCGGGATCTTTTTTAAGGTCTATTTATCTCTTTCTTCCATTTCGTTAAACTCAATTTGCACCACATTGGGCCAGTCTTTGGTTTCATCTACTGGAATTCTGCTTTATGAAATGTGGTTGCTTGCAAAATGTTGTTATGATGCCGTGTTTTAGCACTTCTCTCTGATATCGACCATGCTAACCACTTGCTGAATTATCTGGATGGTTGCAAAGCATACTCTAAGATATATTTTGTTTGATGAGGTAATTGACTATAGATTATAATGAACAAGGAACATGAGATTGCTAAAGTCAGTTGATTTCAGAATAACATGCTAAGTGCCAAGCTTCTATTTCAAAGAGAAAAACATCTAATAAATGTTGTGATTTAGAGCGTTACTTTACTTTCTGAACCTCCTTCACATGTAACTGCCTATTTACCTTGTATGACATTTTCAAGAATTCCAAATTATGTTATCCTCTTAGAGTGTTAAAACATTGGAGTCAATACCATCTTAAGTATTTCTTTGAGCATGCACGTTGTAACCTCTACAAGTGCATGATTTTCTGGTAGCACATCCAAGGATGCTGTATTGGATTGTCTTAAAAGGTGAGGAGGAAGGACTGTGTGTGGGGGGTATCAAGTCCTTCCTATAAAATAATAATAAGGAAAAAGGATAGCCAATTTGATTCAGAACATGACCTAGCTTTCTCATTGTATGCCAATTCTATGTATTAGCTAAAGATTCAATAATATACAGTAATGTGACCCTCCTAAATGTGTAGATGCTTTATATTAAACATCAAAATTCAATTTCTTATCTTCCTCATGTATAAATTCAATCTTGATGAACATACTTCACTTCTACTAACTTTCTGTTTGGATAGGGTGAGGGAAGGTTCATTAACAGAAGGGGAAGGGAGGGGAAGGAAATTATTTAAGTTTCCCTTGTTTGGGAGGGAGCGAAAGTTTATTAACGTAATATGTGCTACTTTGTTTGGGAGGAAAGGAAAGGGAATGAAAGTTAAATATATAAAATTACAAAAATACTCTCACTTTTCAAAAACAAATATACATGTGAAAAAAATATGTATAACTCATTAAACCTATAGATATAACTCATTTCACTTCTTGCCAAAACCACCCTGTGAGACCAATTAAAATTAATATTTATGACTTAAATAAATAAAAAAAGTTTAAAGAAATAGTAAACAGACATATAATGAGCATGTGCAATATAGAATCTATACACTTTGGTTCGATAGAGGATAAATCAACATTTTTACAGATATTTCTATAAAAATTTATTGATGTAAAAATCTAGAAACTAACACTATAGAACAGGTAGAACATGCCAGTACTTTAGTGAATAGATAACACAACAAACAAATCATTATAAAGCAGAAATGTCTATTATCCTATTTTTATGAAAACCATAAAAATGTATGGCAATAAAAGGATTGATACAACTAAGAGATGAGACTATCATTCACACGTGTTTTATATATCTGTGTGTATAACACAATTTAAAAAAAAAACTAAGAATATGCAATATCCATTTCGCCATGTTAAGAACAAAGTATATCCAATCATCGAGTAACAAGTCTTACATTAAATAATAATAGTTTAACAAACATCTAAAATCATCCAAGTACATAACATCCAAATGCATAATATATAGCATCCAAATATATATCATCCAACAAGTAATAAACTAATTATGTGGTAGATTCACTCCATCCATCATTTGGAATAATAACTTTTTGTGATATTCCAAAGGACATCCAAGTAAAGCTCTCAACATCTTCGAATGTTGAACAAGATACAAATAGCATAAAAATGTTATGATGCTCAACACCTAATTGAGTCAACAAACTCCACACTTCATTCTCAGGAATAGGAAGTTCATTTGACTTAACCATTTCATGTGTTGAACTCATAATGACTTGAGCTACACGGTCGATTGCATTGCTTATACTATCATCATCAACTTTACCTTTCTTTGCACTCTTGTTCTTTGATGATGCACCAGTAAAAGAGTTAGCTTGAGATTTAGTTGGCTCAAAACTAGGAGTTGGAATTTGAACATCTTCATTAACTGCATTTGAATTATCCAAATGGATTTCTTGTTGAGATATCATAAATTCAACTTCATCAATGGTTTCAAAATGATTTTCACCAATATTATTCTCCACTTCCATGGTAGCTCTTCTCTTTCGCATTTCTGACGCAGTGTTGGCATGTTGTCCTATAGCCTTATATTTCCCATATAATTCAATTAACTTCTCATAATTTCGAATCGGCTTGCTCTTCCATTCGGCAGTTGTTGGTTTGATCTACAAGCTACAATATAATTGCATTAAACATTATTCATAAATAGTATCATAAGAGAAAAGCAAATATAGTTTTCAAATGCATATACACCTCAATTAGTTGTTGCCAAACTTCAGGTTCAGCATTGAAGAACTCTGTGATGGGATCCCATGCAAAACCACTCATACCATTCTTGAATATATCATAACATGAAAATTAGCCTCTTTTAATATGTTTTATGTGATTTTGAACCTTGTGCTTATCTATAAGTTTGTTGGGAAATTTTGCTTTCAATTCATTCACAATATTTTCAAATGCATGTGTAGTAAAGGTTCCACTAACCTTGTTGTCTATATTATGTTGGTTCAAATATGCATCAATAAGAGCATCATCCATTACTTTATTCCAGACACATTGATTATTCACCTTGCTTGCAGTTGTATTTTCACTTTGCAAGTCCTTTTTTGGCATTCTTAAGATAAAAAATACAGTAACAATCAAATACAGAATCACATAAACAGTCATATGATATAAAATTCAAGTAACAAAATAAATTAAAATGTGAACATTCACAATTATCCAATTACAAGAGAATTTGTCTAAAATCACAAGATAAATAAATAAGCATAAATATCACATATTATAATCTAACCACATAGCCGTAACTATGGAATCCCTAAGCAATTCTCCCCTTCTTGCATCTTAATTGTCATCTTTATTACTATGATTTTCTTCTTGATGTTCACTATTATTATTAAGTTCAGCATCAACCTCGGCAAGCAATCCTTCATCTGGATCAATATTAATCAAGTAATTATGTAAAATACAACAACAGAGAATAATTTCTTTTTGAGTTTCAACTCCATAATTTGGTTTTGTTGAACTTTCTATAATAGCAAATCTCTTCTTAAGGACTCCAAAAGCTCTTTCAATTGTATTGCGCAAAGAAGAATGTCGAAAATTAAATAACTCTCAAGCATTTCGTGGTGGATTGCGGTTATATTCTTTCAAATGATAACGTTCTCCTTGATATTGTGCAATAAGATCACTTTTCAACATGAATCCAACATCAACAAGATAATATTTTCCTAAAAAAATGTGTTATTAAATTGTAAAAGCAAGGAAAGTCTAATTACAATATATGTCATTTAATTTACCTTCTGGAATTTTAAGACACTCTTGTCTGGTTAATGCATTTTTTATTATTTTTGAATCGAATGCTGTCCCTTCCCACTCGGGCCTCGGCTAAAATATAAGTGAATTTCAAATCAAATGTGTATGCTGCTAAGATATTTTGTATTGGAAAATCCTTTCTACTACGAAACTTTGGAGCATCAAAGGGAGACTTTAACACGAATATGTGTTCCATCTATTGCTCTAACACAATCCTAATATACCATGTCTAAATTATTAATAATTATGAACATATAGACATAAATCTAGACTAGTCAAAAGATAACAATAATACTCACCTTAAAAATGGGTAGAATCGATTGCTAGTGAAGATTTCTGAATGAACTTGTGACCCATCTGGTTGTTTGAGAAATTTATCCCCCAACTCCATTATAGCTCTTAAAACATTATGGAAATGGCGACTCACTGTTTCTCCTGATCGATAGAAAAAGAAGTCAAGTTCACGATTTTTAACATTGTGACCTAGCAAATAGAGTGATTTGCTACTTGTTCTTCCATAGAGATCTTTGTTGTAGGTCATAAACCACCTTCTTTGACTAAAAGATTACACAATCTCACAAATGCAGAATGACTCATTCTAATTATACTATGACATCGATCATTAATTAACACTTTTGTCATTAATTCAATCTGTACATGTTCCCGTTCTTATAGTACAAGATGAGGAATTTGACTCTTTTGTTTGTGCCTATGTCGTGCATACCAAGTTGCAACCAAACAAACAATTTGTGCCTATGCGAGTTGATGCATGTGATGCAACTTAATGAAATTATTACGTTTATTGTTTTGATCACATATCTATAATCAAATAAATGAAAAAAATTAAATTAATATCACACAAGATATCCGTACTGTTAAATAGAAAGTAAAAAAAATCTCAATTTCCTCAAATTAAGATCACACAAGATGTTTATGCTAGTAAGCCTAGAGTGCAATAACTATGCTATTTGACAAAAATTCAAATGTACAATAAAAAATTTCAAAAAAAAAGGAAAATCTTGTAAGTTAATCAATGAAACATCAGTGATATCAACTATGTTATCTTAGGTTCCATAAAAAATAGGCTCAAGATAACAGTGCTAAACTTCTAGAGTATATCATGGGATTAAAAGCTTTTTATCTACAGAGCGCTTCCTCTTGCGACAAAGCGCCATCGGGCCTTCCTCCTCGCCATTGGACCAAAGCCTGGATGTCATACAACCACCCATCTGATGGCTACAACCACATGCACTAAAAATTGTTGGGGGGGGGGGGGGGGTTTGGAGGATTTAGATAAGCATTTAACTTGTGTTGAATGGATTTCCGTGTGAGAGAGAGAGACAGAGGGAGGAGCCAGAGCGGCAAGGTGGCAGGAGGACGAGGAGGAGGAGAAAAGATTATTAGGATTACCTATGTGGCGAGGGCCTACGTCAACGTCGTGGAGTGCGAGCGATTGAACTCTGACAGCTTGCGTTATGTGAGAAGCGACGGTGGCATAAAGATGAAAATACCTCATAGATGAGTTATTCTAGAAATTAATATTTTAACATAAGGATAAAATTGGAACAAATTATTTTTGAATTCCCTTCCCCTTCCTTACACCCCAAATCGGGGTGTAAGAAATTATATCAATTCATGAGGATACAGGTAAAGCTTTGCCTTCTCTCCCCCTTCCCTTTTTAATTCACTCCATCCCAAACAAGGATCAACATTCCCTTTCTCCTTGTTTAACCTTCCCTCCCCTTCCCTCACCTCCTCCCAAACATAGCATAAGGTTCATATCTTCTCGTTTGGTTTCGACTAGCAATATATTGATTCCTAAATTTCATTACTTCTTTTTTGCTTTGTATTGGCTTGATTGATCAGTATTGCTTGATTATCATGGAAGGGAGTATTGACTTACCCATGCTCCTTTTACAGGCAGGGGATTTCGGGACTTGAATTTGACAACAAGGTTGCTATTGATATTCTATAGAAGTTTGAATTACAGTTATTATAAACAATTGCTTTCTCGCCTTATTAAATTCAGAATTATCTTTAGGCACCGACTTATCTTGTTTAGGGTTTTTTTTTTTTGTTGTGTATGCTTATCTTCTTGCTTAATTTTTTAGCAAACTGTGATTTCCTGCTTAGATGAATGAACTGGAGGATGCTGATGGTGACATGAATGGATACTCTTAGGAAATGGAAAACAAAAAGAAAAAGAAAAAGTTACCAGTGCAAGATATAAATTATGTATACAACAACCAAACACAGTCTCACTATTCCCCAAGCTCCAAAAATTCACTAATACAAGAGACATATATCACTTTCATTTGCATTAACTTTTATGAAATTTTCTTTTCCAACTCATCAATTTTGTGGATATTCAAATATATGATTGGATGTGCACTTCAATTCACTTAATGTGCTAACCAACTATTGCGCTATATTACTTGGTGAGGCCAAATCAATAATATAATCTTGGATCTTCAACACTTCCTTTTGTAGTACAAGTTGCAGATTTTTGTAGATTGTGTTGTAAGGATTTCTATCTAAATAAATATTTGACTATATCTCATCCCTTTTTAGTAGTACCTTGTTTGACATAAAACTTAGGGGGGAAAATCAAAAGGGCACTCCTTATTTTCATTATCATCAAAAGGTGACCTATATTGAAAAAATATCAAAAACAACATCCCATCCTAAATTTTATTTAGCATTGTAACAATGCACTAGGGGGATAGCACCTTTTAAGTTTTAGAAGTATTTTATAACACTTATGCAGTGGAGACAAAATATTTAAAAACTAATTTAAAAGAAGAGTAAAGAAATACTACACGATAATTTAATGTGGTTTGGAACCTCAGGTTCATTCTATATGAGTCTTTATTGTTATTCTATAATGACAACATTACCATTGCATTCAGTTGGCTTTCATTTTGTAGGGAATTTATCTTGCCTCAGTAACAAAATCAGGATGCTTGACAGTATATGACTTCGAAACGTTATACTGTGCAATATATGGTCCAACTCCAAGTAAGCTTTTATTCTATTAGAAACATAATCTGCCTTGAAATAATTTAATACAAGGTTATGCTTATTTCCTTATGATGTGTTTTATGATTATGTTGGTACCTGTACACACATTTACTTATTAAAAGGAATCAATTTAACAAATCAAAGATTATTCTCATTTGCAATTACAACCTAGAAGGAATAGAAAACTTATGGTTTTCTTTGACGAAGCAGTAAAAGAAAACAGAGCTAGCTATTAATTTGTTTAATAAATTGTGAGATGTGTTTCATGTAAATTAATTCCTAAAAGATGAATGTATATTATTCATCTTCTACTCAGCTTTTTTAAGTTTTTCTATTCCCTTAATGTAATCAATCATGGTTCAGCCAAATGTTGATTGGGAACTAATATTTTTTGTATTGCTTCTCTCAATTATTATTTGTAGATTAGGCTGAACATAATCCACTTTGTCATTTGCTAAGGTCAATCGGTGATTGGGGCAAAAGATTTGGTCCATATTTCCAAGGACCGTGAATTAGATTCTATCCGGTGGAATCCAACTAATCAACATGAGGTTTGCTTGTTATTTATTCCAAATAGGACTGACTTCCCATTACTAAATTGAATAACATTCATTTAGATATTTTTCATTTTTTGATCTATAATTGTTTGTTCCATGTGAAAGTTATAGTTAAGTCTGGCAAACACGTGCAAAATTGACATAAGCATATTGTTTCTTTTGGTCACTCAAAAAGTCTATTTGCTTGCCTGAGATTATATAAAGTGTTTAATGCTCCTTTGTATTTACACGATGGATTTTCATTTCATATGCTAGCAGCAATGGTGTGTTGAGCATAATATACATGTATGAGAACATATTGGTTTCTCTTTTGGTCATCTATGATGTAGGCTAGCTTGTTTTTTTGTACTTTCTTTGTGGTTCTATATTTATAGAGTAAATTTTGTGTCATAATAAGTTGCTCCTTTGTGCACTGCTGAGCAAATATTTCCATCCAAGATTTTTTATTTACAGATGTAAGGCAGAATGACCTTCCTTGGTCCTTTATCTATTGGATACAAGAGAACATTTCTAGATATTTTTTTTGGGCATAGTTAATATATGATTAATAGAAATATGCTAACTTTACTTCAATGACTAGTGGTTTAACATGTTTCTCAGTTCACTTTCATGGTTGCATTGTCCTAACTATTTTTCTTTTCTAGGTGGTCTGTGTTTCCAGACAAAACAATAATATTTCGCTTTTTGATATCACTTATATCTCAAACGATCCCATACAAGTAAGTTTACTAGATCTTTAGCTTATATTTTACCTTATGTGTAGTTCAACAGTATTTTGTATCATACATTTCAAATCTAATCTTGCAATCTGTTTAAAATGATCCTCATAAGAGAGTTTTCTTAATACAAATTCCTTGTATTTCCTTCCTTAATTTGTGAAAATATGGCTTTTATCTCAAGAATAGTGAGATATTTGAAAGTGTTGCAGCAAGTCATCCTTATTTATATTCCAAATTCTTGCTTGTGCCTCGTACATTCTAATCCTTCTTTTTATTTTCCTTTTAAACAAAAAACTAGGTACTTTGCTGCAAGCGTCACACTAATGAGCTCTCCAATGGATTATCTGATGTATTGTTTGATTCAGCTAATAAATCAAGGTTAGTGAACTTATAAAAGTGCAAATACTAAAGTTTACTCATTTGGAATATTTGTGTAAAAGGTCAACTGAAAAAAAGTATTGGTTTCATTATTCGCTTGTGCATTGTATTCACATTGTTCCCACTTCCAGGAGTTAAAAGGAATATATCAGTCATTCATTATAAGAGAGAACATTATATCCATATCTATATTATCCAACAAAATACCTAATGACATAATACCCCATGTGGTCTGCCTCAAGCCAAAGCATAAATATTGATCAATGTCTAATTTGTTATATAAAACAGGAAAATAAGACTTATAAAAAACTTAGTAAAAGTAATGCAAAGGCAACACTTTGTTGCAGTTGAGAGACTGACAACAAAATGCTTTGTATTGAAGTTGAGGACTTGATCTGGCCTTTAGAGAAGTGTAAAATCTTCTCAGAGACACTCTTCTTTAACTCTTCCTCATTGAAGATATAGAAGAAATTTGTGCAAATGAAAAGTGACAAACTGTGAAGGGTTCCAATGAAACAAGATAAATAACACGAGAAAAATTGAGTGAAGTTACAGATTACTAAAAGAAAGATGTTAGAGAAGAGTCTAACGAAATTTTGATGTATACTCATGAAAAGAATAAAATTATATTGCAAAGATAAAAAGTGACTGAACTAACTTTGATAGAACTTTGATAGAAGATTTGGAAGAGAGAAAAAAACTACTCTTTTAAAATCTGAAAAGCAATTGGCATAAATAAGAATGGCAAAGGATAATGAAGCTACTATAACTGTAATTTGACTTAATGCAAAGATGAAACAAGACGAAAGTTTTCCAACTTAAGATGAAAACTTTCCAAGTTGAGCTGAGCCAAGCCGGACTCTTTTAGTTCAACTTTGTTTGTTGGAAAGAGGAATGTTTCTGAGAGGTCAGTCACTTTAGGATGGATTGAGGCTTTGCTTTGTTCTTTCATCGTAACAAAGTAGGAGCCCTAGTGCTCAAATCTTGCTAGTATAAATCATATGCTCCCTATTTTCTTGTGACAAACCATTTGTTGGGCTTGGGTCAAACTCACTCTGTTTGAATCCCACCAAAGTTGTTTTTGCTGTAATTTAAATTTTTTTTGCTCAATTATTTTGTTCACAGCTAAAAAGTCAGATGAGGATAAAGAGGGACAAAAGTAGATGTTTTGGAGTCAGAAAGGCACATGAAATACCCATAATTCAAGGGGATACATATGATACCACTTAACTTCTTTTGTGATAACATAACGATCCTGCATTTCTTCTTGTAGGTTGTTTGCTTCTTGTCTAGATGGCAATGTTTATGTTTTGGATACACGATCGAGCAATTCTCAGTGCCTCATGCTTACAACAGATCCACGAAGAGAAATTAATAGTATTGCACTATACTTGCAAGATCGGGTTTGTGTCATAAATTCAGCCTTAATTCTCAACAATTATGTGAATATTTGGAAGGATATTGAATTAGACATTGGGCTATTTTGTATTCACCATTCATGACTTGTTGACTTTTCTAGAAGTAGTTGATGAGGCATTGTTGAATAAGTTTCTAAATCTTATAATATTTTCTTTCTAATTTTGATTTGCTCGTAGTTAATTATTATGAGCAAGAAGATTACAATTTTTTTTGTTTTTTTATTTGCTAACACCAACATGGTAATATGGTAAACATTTTTTATGGAATTTTAACTTATTTTGTTAGCTTAATAAACCTTTGATATCAGTTTGGAATGGTACCATTTTAGTTTCGAGTCATTTTACACTCAGTATGAGTTGACACAAGGCGGACCGCATCAACATGGACTAGTCCCACCCTTTATCTCCCCTTAATTTTAGTTTGTTTACTTTTGAAAAGCAAGAACGTAGTATTTCAAATAAACCTTAGAATTTCCAAAAAAATAAAGAAATATATCAAACATTTCAACTTATAGAACATCTTATAAGTACATTTTAATTCTAGTTAGTTTTTATTGATTACTAAAAAAACTTGCATTAGGAGCATTAGCTTTCGCAATATTTGATTTAGATAAAAAATGTGTTGCCTGATTTCGAGGGTTGATTAGTATCTATTGGTACGCCTCAAAAAGTACTGATTTGTATCAATTCAAATAAATGTCATTATGTCATTGGTGCCAACATAGGTTAGGTAGTACCAACTTAGACTAGTTCATCTTGACTTATATATCTCCTAATATGATTTTTTGTACTAAAGTTTGTTGTGGGGATGCTTTACGTTGGCTATAATCTGAATCTATACTTGTGAGTCATGATTAACTAACTCCACATGCAACAACTATTGGCTAATCCCTTTTGGGAGCAAAGCCTAAGTGTCTATTGACAAGAGTTATCATTTTAAGTATGTCCTCATTCTCTATCGCTGGTAGAATGAAATCTGCTAATAGATGGATGCATAGATGAGATAGAATGTAACCTTACTTAAATTATACCAGAGTCTAAGTTAACTATGGAATTTGGGCCTTGTTTTATGAAAAATATTTTTCATAAAAATGTCTATGATATTGCTCAAGAGTTCATCTCAGGAGTCAAGATTAACAGGGTGGTAACAATCATATATGGGTTTATTGTGGTTCTGTTTTGCTATTTAGTGATGAGTAACTCCTTCTATATGTAGGTTGTATTAGGGGCAGGGAAACGTGGATTGATTCACTTTTGGGATCTTCGTGGAGGGCGATCATCACATGCTTTTCAAAGTCACAATCAGGTCAGAAGCAAATATGTAGAAATGTCTTCAATGATTCAACTTGTCAATTAAAAAATATGTTTCCACTATCGCATCTCGAACAGATATTCCTGTTTATATATTCATATTTTTTTCTTTCCAAAAATAACCTTTTCTATTCAATCCAAACATCAAACTTCTCTGAGATACTTTGATTGGTTCTATATATGTTCTTGTTATGTCAAAATATAAAGGGCAATCCAGTGCACGAAGCTCCCGTCAATGCGGGGTTCCTGAAAAAGGATCTATTGTACGCAATCTTATCTTGCTTTGCAAGAGGTTGTTTCCGAGATTCAAACCCGTGGCCTCTAGGCCACATGGCAGCAACTTTACCATTGTGCTAAAACTCCCCTTCTCTTGTTATGTCAAATATGAGAGAACATATTTCCTAATAGTTGATAGCCACCAATGGCTGATGTTGTCAAGTTTTCTTAGCCCCAACCACCCCTTTGGTAAGTAGGCCCTCTGAAATTATCAAAATATTTGAAGAATCTTTGTTGTTCAGAAACAAGTGCATATGTAACATAAAATTCCATGAAATGTTGCCTATTAATAGATGCCTTGAAAAAAATGATGGGTGTTGTAAAATTTATCATGCAAAGGACAAATGCCAAAGTATTTTGTGGTTTTTCAAGTTGGATTCATTTATATTTTTAGAGTGACTTTTTTTTTTCCCAGTTTCACGATATCATCTTAAATTTCTCCCTTATTGAATCTTTTCCCAGAGTTCTATCTACCCTTTACTATCCATAAAGGTATCTGCTGAGCTGGAGAAAATCTCATCTTTGAAGGTATAATAACAAAATGATTTATGTTCATCTCTATTCTATTTAATACTCACTGTTCCAACAAGTTTTGGATGTTAATGTTATCAATGCCCACTGAAATAATGTGTAAACTTGTCATATGTGGAAAATGTTTAGCAAACATTAGATATGGTACATGCCACCAAATATTAATCTTTAATTCAATTCAAATCTGATTTGAATATCTAATAATTTAATGGATCCGTACTAATGTTGATCAGATATAGAAGAGTTGGTGCTTCCTGGAAATGTTACTCCCAAGTCAATTATAGTCCCTGTAATGATATTTTTCACTACACCCATAATGAATGGCTTTGGCATATCTAGTTCTCATCATTTTTGGTGTATGTCTTTGTAGACATCATTTTTTTTGTAGGAAAACTATTCTCTGAACTTAGACTTCCTATGCAGAAAGGTAGTCATGAGGCAATTTGCTGTTTATTTTGGTATAAAAAATCCTCAAATTATTCTGGAGAATCTTTTCAAGATAACTGTAATTCTTATAGCAGAAAGAAAGGTTAAACGCCTTCATTCAATCTTTATGCATGATACTTAGAGAAAATTAGTGATGTAATCTTCATCGTGGCTTTCAAGAATCAAGTTAGCTGGATATCTGTAGCCTTAAATCACCTATGCTTTATTCTTGATCTCAATGCACGATGCTGTCTAAACATTGTGCCTATGGCTTGTCACTGTTATGATGCTGGTGCATCTTGTATCATGCCAACGTGTAGAATCCTTCGATTCAACTTGTGCATCCAGTTTCAAATATATTCTGAGTGAAATGTAATTTTATTTACTTTCAGGCACAAACACACATTGTTCCAAAAGAAATCCACAGCATCAAGATCAATCCATCTTGTTCAGATCAGTTAGCTTTCCATATGGTTGATGGCTGGTAACTCACATTAGCTTTCCTTATTTTCTGTGCTATACAGAAAAAAAAAGCTTTCAGTTATTCATGTTAAGTGACTTATCTGATCAAATTCCTCGGTTGGTTTCAGATTGTGTATCAAGCTATTAGACGCAAGGCTCAATTTTCTAATAAATCTGTATGGTTTCCTATAGGTCTGGAGTTCTGGATCTCAGGAATGTTGTCGTGACGCATGTGCACTGTCCACCTGCTGATTTGTAAGTTCATAAACTTGTGCCCACACAATGCACTTGTTTTTATTGCATTGTTCCCCATTGAACGATGTTCTGATATTTTCCTTGTGTGAGTAGAGATGGACCAGATATGTCGACACACTCAATTATGAGAAGACCCGCATGGTTTCCAACTTCCTCGGTATGTTTTCCTGTAATACAACATTACTATCCTCTTACTATGTCTTCAGAAATGCTTTTAAATAAGATTTGACTAAAAACATCATTTGTGCATTGCTTGTTGCTTAACATCATGGAGAAATAGCTGTCTGCCTTGTGCAATCCATGAATCAATTAATTGGTTATTACATGGCATTCTTACAGTTTTTCTTTGATACAACCGTGATTACAACACTCAACTCGTCCACTAATTATCTTATCTTCAGACTTACGCAGTTGGGTCCGCTTCTAATAAAGGATTGTATTTGCTGGACTTCTTTCCAGGCAAAGACTCAGCATGTCATGTGGACTTTGAGTGAGTTGTATTATTTTTAGGAGATCTATTCATAAAATGGAGATGAACTTTGATTTTCCATCAAATTCTTATCGTATCTTTCTTTTCATTGCCAGTCCAGAATCAAGGAGCAATTCTCAGGAATGTAGTAGAATTCCAGAAAACAAACATATTCCTGTGTCACAAAACATACTAGTTTGTGCTGTTCATCCCTTTAATGATACCATAATTGCTGGGACCAAGGTAAATAATCTGCAAAATACAAAAAAAAAAACTCATGTTATTTAAACTCACTTACAAGGCATACTAACGTTCTTGTGCACTTTGTTCCCTTAGCATAATTAATTTATTATTATTATTATTTTTTGTAATTTTTCCTTCGCAGCAATCGTGTTTAATGATGATATCTCCACAGCATAAGGCTGACAATGGTGATTAAATGCTACTACGACCTGAAGGTGGTAATACATTTGAATATGGAAATTAAAATGTGAAGAATATAAACCAAATGAAGCTAATGAATTGCCAACGTGTTGACCAGGAGTTCTAACATTCTGCATGATCTTAAAAAGGGAAGTGAGGAGCCACTTTGATGAAGCCAGTGAGAGTCAATCTGATCCCTTATGCTAACATTGTATTGTATCTACTGCGATTTGCATTTGAAGCCTCATGATTCCTCCTCCCTCCCCTTTTTTTGTTTTTGTTTTTGTTCTATTCTTCTTCTGATGTCCATTACATTCATAAAATTGCGCAGCCATTATAATACCCGATACTCACCGTACATCATTGTACAGTGCTAAGGTGTTTGACTTTTTTAAGTGTATAAATTGCATTTTGAATTTCTTCGATAAGCACTAATTAAGAGAAAAGTTGTCTAAAAAGGAAGTTGAATTAAAAAGGATAGTCATGAAATTCTCCTCAATATGAAGCCTTTTTTCAGAAGAAGGATTAGATATTTATTGTACGTTATCTCCTCTTCATCGAAAGTGATCTTAAATTAAGTTATTCCTTTATAATTAGACCCTTTTTTTGCAGAGCTGATGCATGCATTTATTCTGGCACTGTTTGGTGTTTAATATATATATTTCAAATTTGATATCTTAGAGTTCCTGTTGGTTGTAGTATTTAGAAGGTTATCATTTAATATTGTGAAGGTTGCTTCTATGCAAAGGCAGGGAAAGAGAGACAGAGTCCAATGATCAGCCACTTCCAACTATTAAAAATTAATTATGATAATAACTTTTCCCAGAAATTACCGAGAAAGTGAAGGATTTTTATCCCCCAAAGTAACAACAATGAAGGAGCAGAAAAGGCACAGACAGACGCATAAAGATAGATATATACAGCAAAAATTTCAAGAGGAAAATTTTTTGTAACCATCAAGCTCTTCATTGTTGCAGTAAATAAGAATCCTCCCTGAGAATTGACACTTGACAGAGAGAACTGAGTTCGAACATCAAGTTGATGTTTGGGCCAATAAGAAAGAACATCATGCTTAGCATGTCGATATAGTCAGTAAACTGCTTAGTTCCACTACTCTGAAGACGTTTAGGAATGCTACCCTGAGAAATAGATTTTGCGAAGAGAGCATGCATTAGCAAACTCAGCTCAGAAGACAGACCATACAAGTTAAGTAAAAGAAAAGATCATTACCTATGTTCCCAAATATTCCATTATCCATAGGTCACTATTTGTAAGTTCGCCCAAGTCAAGAATTGGGCTTGGACAATTGAGTCCAGAAATATCGGGTGGCAAATCATATTTATCAGGTCCTGTGAAGAATGACTCATCCAGAGATAGATGCACGTCTCCATTGATTGGATGTGGATTTAGATCTGGTGTTAGAAGATGCTCATATGAATTATTCTCAGCAGGGTTACTGCTTCCATTATTCCTTACTCCATGACTGATAACAGACATTTCGTTCTGCTGCGTACTGTGCATGTTACTGAAACCCCTATAAAATCCATCCTCAGCTCCAGTAGTAATTACTGTATCATTGTACAACTCATTATCAGGAACTCCTGGGCGCAGCAATGGTTGCCTACCAATGTACATGTTCTCTGCAGCAGCATTAAGAGGAGGGATGCTCAAATAATCGACAACCCCAGATTCCAATATGAGGTATTGGCTTTGAGAAACTGTCTCTGGATGCATTGACCCAGCATTGACACAAGAGTCCTGGTTCGTATTTTGTGGATGTTGAACCAATATTGCTGTGTCTGTGCCATTCCTGTCAGGAATAGCAGTTCTTAGTTTCTTTGGTCTTCCCTCATTCGACATAGACATCTGCTTGTCGGTAGATGCAACAGCTTCATGATGTCTTTTTGGATTTGCATGTTCATTTGTTTGCTCTGTGCCTTGATTAAGTTGATTAGGAGTTCCAGCTGGACTAACTTCCCTCAAAGTTGATACATTCTCTATACAAGCTTGTGTGTCACTCTGCATATTTTGTCCACCATCTTTGGATGAAGTAGATCCTCGAGCATCTTCAAGGCCATCAACAGCATACTCATCGTTAAAGCTGTTTGTCTCCTCCCTCTGTTCCTCATAACTACTATGTTGTGTTAGGTCAGACATGCCATTTCCACCGCTAAGCTGATTGACAATCATCTCTTCTCTATCCAGAACTCCCAACCAAATAGAGCTCTCTTTGGCACTCATCTTATCCTGCAAGGACTTCGACTTCCGCACTTGAGTTTTGATCTTTCCAATATTAGGAGACATGTGTTTTATAACTCCTGTTAGTACCCCAACTTTCCATAGTTTCTTCAGATCATGTGGTTTTTTGTATGGGGGTGCTTGGCCCTTGGGTAAGTTCAAAGCTATCCACCAGTCTTCATTGCCAGAGGGCCACCAAGGTGGTGGAACATGCTTCTCCAATGGGTATTTTCGCTGCGGAGGCTCACAATGTTGCATCAGTGATGATAGAAGAGATCCCAGTGTGGCATCTTGGAGATCCATCAGAGTATGATGATTTCTATCCCCACGTTTCTGCGCATTCTGTGCTTCGGAGTGTTCTGCTTCGTACTTGGCAATGGCAGCAGGCCCATTCTTGTCGAACTTAACCTTCTCCTTCCACCAAGCTCTTATATTGTCTGAAGCGCCACTTATAGCTTTTCCTTTATCAGGAATTATTCCGTAGACAAACCCACGGGCATTACACACCTCCACCAACTTTAACATATACTTGAGAATCCCATCTTGAGCTCTGGACATCTTTTTCCTAAGAGCCTGGTCTGATGTGTGCTTTGCTTTAGACTTCTGGGCATCAAGCTTTTCTTTTTCCTTGATTCTCTTAAGCTTAATCTTATCTTTCCACATTCTTCTTGCCAACTCCTCTGGTTCGATTTCTTCATCACTAACA
Source organism: Curcuma longa (assembly GCF_044706935.1). NCBI lineage: Eukaryota > Viridiplantae > Streptophyta > Magnoliopsida > Zingiberales > Zingiberaceae > Curcuma > Curcuma longa. Next base: position 6,602,305 of record NC_133870.1, read on the forward strand.
TCATGCTCATTGAGATTGCCGCATCGAATACCATCGACCTCAAAATCAGAAGCATCACCCCCAAAGTCCTGAGCTGCTATTGCCAGATGATCCATAATCTCTCCTTTGAAGCCAACAAAACAATGTTAATCTTCTCAAAGAATGACACCTCAAGAAGATTGAGATCCACAGAAAAGAAAACTAACAAAACAAGATCTTGTTTTGAGCATCTAACAGAAAAACTATATTTATTCCAGCAAATGAAAAAGGGAGGAAAAGAAAATATATACGGTTTTGCAGAAGCACAAACCATTAAGAAAAAAACATGTTCATCCAAGATAACTAAGTCCTTTTAAACAACTCTAAAATCAATCTACAAGTATTGAGGATGACGTATTGGATAAATATATTCATGTCAAATTTCATCAGAAAATTTCTACAAGATAAAAAAATTCTGAAATTGCAAAATTATTTGCGTTCTACTTTGATGAATCGATCTGACTAGTCACCTGAATCAGCTTTCTCATCATGTAACGCTCCCTCGAATTTAATCTTGAAAACCGTCGAGAATAGATCTACTCGGAAAGAAAAAAAAAAACTTATTTCACAGTCATTACAAAATAAAATACCACGCAAACCCTAAAGTAATCAGATATCAGATCCCATTGCACCGCCGGCTCGATCAATCCCAAAGAACTACAAAATGGAAATAAAAGTAATAGCTTTTCTATTTCTCTCTATCAATAACCTAAGCATTCAGCTCCCTCGCGACAAACAAAAGGCCCCTTTGCTCTACGCAACAAAAAAGAGGTCAAAATCCAATCTTTTCCATCGGTTGGGAAACTATACCTTATCACGAACCACGGTCAAAATGTTTCTTAAACAAATCATTCCCCCATCCGCCCTAGATCGCCTACCCCACAAGTTCAACCCGCAAAAGAACAACACAACCAATCGATCCTGAAATGATACCTATGAAATCGATCGAGGTTGCGTCCCAGGCTTCCGCCGAAGGCGATTCGCGATCTAAGCTCTCGCTTCCGAGTATTTCCGCTTATTCTTCTTCTTCCGTTTAGGCCGCCGATGATCGAGAGAGCGGCACGAAGACAACTTGGATTTGGTCGCCAGTTGCGTTGCGATCTTCGCGGCGGCATGTAATGACAAAGGGAAACTACGAGGAACGAATCTGGATTTATTTAAGCACCCAAAACGTTATTGGAGGAAAGAAGGGCCTTTTAGTGGGTCCACACCTGACTCTCTGAGGGTCCACGAGAGGGTAACAACCTTCCGGGAAGGCTAAATTTTGACAAAAAGCTCTAACAACAACAACAACAATAAAAAAAAAATTAAAAGGCACCATTATTTTCATTATCATTCAAATAAATTATATTTTAAAAATTATTAAAAAGACACCTTATCTATTTTTTATTTTAAAAATATTCTTATTTTAGTACATTATAATAGGATAGTTATAACTATAGCCACTACATAGAAATATTATTAAGCTTCAAGAAACATAGATTTCATATATCATGATTATAATTGATTGAGAGTAGTCGAGTTGATACTCAGATAGTAAATTATTATTATAATAATGTCTCGGGAACATGATTAAGTTGATTAGTGCGGCACAGATTTACTGAAGTAAGCAAAGATCGAATCTCGGCGAAGTTAGATAATGTCCTCCCCGTAGTAGCCAACTACAGCTTCTCGATTTACCTCCTCACAGAGGGTTGTTGAGCCGATTATATGGAGCTGTTGGGGTAGACGGATTCCACCTTTTTGTTGAAGTTACAACAATGATTGCTATTGGTTGAGTTAGACATTATTAATAGAGTCTATATTCTTCAGCAAAGGTGGAATCTGTATCCCAACGATCTCATATGGTCGGTTCCATGATCATCTGTGAGGAGATAAATCGAGAAACTACAGTTGGCCACTATGGAGAGGACATTGTCTCAGCTTCGCCAAGATTCGACTCTTGTCCACTTCAATAAATCTGTCCCGCACTAACCAACTCAATATGCCCCAGGGACGATAAAGCCTATACTCCAACACAGAGAAATGTTGTCTCAAGAGTTAAAGGAAAAGACTCATTCATTACCAAGAACCCTAATCCCTAAGAAGGAAACACAAAAGGAATCGAAAAACCTAGATGATGAAATATTGAGACATGAGTAATGATCAGATGCAGCCTCATATATCAAAATTCTTGTTCAATCCATTTAGGGTTCTACTCTTTGCCAGTAGCACATTACTGTCTATCATAGACAGAGTTGAATGCAGACCATGTGCATTTAATCTGTCTCAGAAACACTAGAACACAGCCAAACAATGCCAGTGGCACTTTTCTCTTTATATTTTTATGATATAATGCAAAATAGATTTTCTCTGAGAGCCAATCACGCTTCAAGAGTAAAAAGGAAAACACAAGGCATGCGATCTGCATTTGGTCAGAAATCTGTGCTTGCACTGCATTTAATCTGTCACCAAGGCAGGTCGCCACTTGTTCCACAGGCAATGATCTATCAAGCAGCAACTAACATGTTCTTCAGACGACAGACAGATCAATCCTTCATGTTGAAGGAAAGATCATCCTGAAGCAACCAGTTCATGTTCGATATGAACAGGACGAAGTACTCTTTACAGTGTTGAAACAGTTCATAGCTGATTGAGAAACATGCAATAAATGGCAGAAGAAGACTGAATGCACCTTGTTTCAGACACAATGAACGTATCTGTAGGAATGCAGAACAACCAAAACTATCAGAAGAGAACTGAATTGAAAAGAAACAGAAGAAATACTCCAATTCCATCACAGGGAGTACTCAGTAGAATCAGTTGAAGTGCTGCTCACTTGCACTCGACTCCAGCTTCAGCAGCCCGCGAGGTTTGCTTTTCCTCCGGCTCCGGCTATGCCGGAGGCCATTAGAACTAGTCGGCTGCTCCATGGATTCAGATCCAGCAGCACCATTTCCTGTCTTCACAGAGTTTTCTTTCAACTTCGAGTCTCTCTTCCTCTTCTTGACATTCACTGCCGTCGGTCCCTTGGCCTCTTGGTTTGGTGCACTGAGCTTCAGATCATCTCCTCCTTCAATTTCTTCAGCACCATCTTCTTCAATGTCACCCTTCAGAGGTTTCTGAGGCCTTCCTCTCCTATAAGGGAGCACCTCTTCACCACTCTTGCCTGAATCCTCATGAGAAGTGGATGCAGCCGATTTCTTCCCTTTCCCTCTGCCTCTGCCCATCAACGCTAGATCAGCAACACTCGGCTGATCGGATATCCTGCGAAGAAAAAAGAGAACTCAAGAAGCAAGGGGAGAGAAAAACACATTCACCGTGGGAATCACCGGAAGAGTTGCAAAATCCCATTTTTTTTAGTTCTCGAATCTGATCTCACATGGACAGCAGGTCTTCGCCGCCGCACGTCGCGCCCATTTCCTCCGAATCTGAGAACTGCAGGAAGAGGCGTCGAAAAGATCAGATTTTTATGATCTTCGCCGACGCAAAAGCTGCTTCTTCAGAACAAAGATGAAGACTCCAAGCGGTGAAGACGCGAGCATGGCTCCAATCTCTTCTGCAACCTATAAATACTGACCAAGATCGATACAGCTTCCAAATCACTCTGTCACATGTACGGGAAAAACAATTGCAAAAAGGAAATTTTGATCAAAACTACAAAGATTCGATATCATCATCACTCTTCCATCACTAATTCAAGTAGGGAAAAGATCAACTTCGAATCTTTGCTTATATATATATATATAATATCTATATGCTTAAATAGAATTGTTCATGCATATTTAAAGAGGTTTTACAATACTAGTTTGTTCTTCAAAGTCTTGGCACTTATTTTGCGATAATAACTAAAGAGTCCAACAACAACATGTGCCCATGGCCAAATAGAGAAGGTAGAAAGATCTAAAGATGCAAAGAGAGATCCAAGTCCCAGTGACCACCACCCTCTTCCTTTCTACCATGCTTGAGGTTTATCTTGCTGAGAAGATCTTTAGTCTGCAGCCGCTCAGCAGTTTTCCAACCGTCGAACCGTTGAATAACTCGATGAAATCGGTAGTTACTTGGTTGACTGGAACTCTCTCCTGCACAGTTAGAAATCGGTGCAAAGTTAAATTTAGGTGACCTTTTCGAGTAGTTGTCGGATCCAATTGGGGTGGGGGCTTGTGGTTGGCTTGACGGATTCGCGGGCAGCTGATTCACTTGGGCTTGGTTCGATGCAACAGTACTTGCTCCTTGATCTACATTCTTCTTGGCGCGACGGTGGGAGGCCAGGTGGCCGCCGAGAGCTAGGCCGTTGCGGAAGTTACGGGGACACACCGGACAGGCATAGAAGCCGTCCATCTTCAGCTTCGGAGAGGGGTCGGTGCTCTGGTTACCATCGTTGTTCTCTTGAATTGCTCTCATCTTTAGAGTGGTGTGGATAGTTGTGGGATGAGATTGCTTGGTGAGTATTTATAGCAAATTGGAGTTTTTTTTTTATATATATACGAATTTTTTAATTTTGGAATGTCACTGAATCTTTAGTAGATTTGATAGGATCTAGTGCCAAGATTGGATGAATGTTGGCAACCTCTTAGATACGGTTAGAGAAAATGTAGAGTCTAGAAGCTAATTAAATGGAAAGAAAATCATCGTGTAAATGGGTGAATATTTGCGGATATTTCAATTTATTTTTCGCTTAGTTCGATCAAAATATTAACTTCATTCGAGATGAATGTAATGTCATAGATGAGAAGACTTCATGATCAACATAATGTATTAAAGATTTGGCATGATTCGAAAAGTTTATCGATAGTGGTTCAGTTGGGAACCAGTTTAATTTTTCATTTCGAGTAAAACGTTATTAGGTGAATCAATCGACTGAATTAAGCTCGCCTCGTTCGAGCAAGACGACAAAGTGCAACGGTCCTCTTTGTCGCTAGTTCTATAACTCAGCGAAGTAGATCAAATGAGGTCGATTTGTAGGATTGGATTGAATCTTGTACAAGATACTGGTTGTTAATTTCCTTCAAGCATTGAAAGCAATATCATGATGTTCTTGTCATTATCAAACTATACAATGCTTGAACAATCTCAAAGTAGGTGCATAATTCTTTCAGAATGTGAAGAACTAAACTCAAGTTGGAGAAGAAAATAATCAAATATGTACATTTCCAAGCAATTAATATCCACAAAAAAGGAAAAAAAATATACATACTAAACTTGTGTAGTGATCTCTTTACATTCCTAACAATGTTTAGCTCAAAGTCTCCTTGAGTGAGCTTGGACTCATGATGCCTATGTTTACTTGGGATGACGAAAACAACTTATGCGGAAAGGTATGACTTCGGAAGCATGATTCATGAATCCACATCTTGCCTAAAATGCTACTACTTCAAATTGTAGGAAGCAAAAAAACTTGGCTAAAATGGACAAAAGATAACGGGGCATATAACTTGTGCCTTCGTCTTGATCATCCTCTTTGAGTTCCTCCGGAAGCAGTTCTTTCGATCCTTAATCCTTTCCCTCCCCTCCTTTCGTGCGGAGTAAACGGAGCCTAATGGCCACCTTCACACACCTCTCATGGCCACAAATGCACCCTCTCTTTTCCTCGGGGCAAACTTTGATTCTCGAACTCAACCGTGCTTTCTTTAAGAAAAGCAACATAAACAAGGAAGCTCTCATTCTCTAATCGAACTCTCGGAATCATTGGAACCAACTTTGGCTACCCTTCTCCTCTTCTTTTACCTCGACACTATATAAGCAAGCCTTCTCTCATACAAGTTTTATTGATTCCCATTGCTTTCATGTGTCTACCATTTCCTTTCTCCACACTCTTCCCCAATCACTCTCTTCAATCTCAGACTCTTCATGGAGGTAATAGTATTGTCGATACTACGAAAGCACCGCATTCGTAATACTTAGTTCTGATCAGAGCACTTCTACTTGTTGATCCTTGATGAGTCCATGTAAGGCTTACTCATATTAATGCATCTTTCTTCATGCACAGAGAGTTGAGTTGAAGGTGGAGATGGTAGCATCACATGAGAAGAGATTGAGAAGATGCCTATCCAAAGTGAAAGGTAGAATTGTTCAGAACTCACTAGATCTCTCTTCTAACTAGAATCTATTAACTCAATGGAAAATCTATTCAGAGTTCTAGTTTACATACGGCAATGGATCGATTCAAGTATACAAACATGTATGATATATACTATTTACATGGCATCATCTTTCTACAGCGCGAAATAATGATTAAGCCAAACATGAAATATAAACTCTGATGTACAACAAACCTTTCCAGAAAAGCATAAGAAAGCAAGTTGCTAAAACTACAAACAAAGCAAGTTCAAGTGTTTCTTTGAGCGCCGGGTGGTGCAGTGGGCATGGGGAAGTTGTAGTTAGCAGCAGTAAACTGAGGGGCCTCCACCACGTATGGACTCTGCCAGTGACGAAGAAATTTATACGATCCAGTTTTGAATGAACATCTCCATTATGTTTATTCAGCAAAGACATTCAAAATGAAGCGAAAACCGTATTGATCTGAAATTGTCTCGGATAGCAATGAACTATGTTTTATAGGAAAAGCAACAGTACCTGTGTAGCTGAAGGGTTTGCATATGAGGATTGTCCAGTAGGGGATTTTGGTGGTGTGTCTGGCGAACTGCCACCATTGCATCCATCATTTCCACCCAATTTGTTTCGTGTTGATTCTGATTCTTCGCTTCCGTTGTTAACTTTAACCTTCTAAATTAAGGCAAACAACTTAGTTCTACTTGGGAAGTTTCAGTTAACTAACTAACTACAGCTGAAAAACACATTGACAATGACAGGAAAATTTGGCGCACACGGCCATGGAATGTTTATGGATAAGTAAATCAATTTAACAGCTTATCTACTGCAAAGCACATTGAGAATCATGTGTTAATGCAAATAAGTGAGTTTCTCTTACACAAACCATAGGCAGTGTTTAAAGATACAGAAGCTAGACAAACCGGAATGGTCAATATCAACTATGAAGGCCTAGCTGGAGGTTGAAAAGGAAAATGTATATTGGAGCCACTTGAAATAAAGTTGGGATAAAAAGTTTATGTTTTGCACCATGGTTGAAAGGCAAGATTTCAACAGGTAGATTGGGATGAATAGCAAATGTAAGGAATTCAAAAGACAACTTCACTGGAGATATACCTGGAATTTTTTTCCAAGAGCTTTTAGACCTTTGGCTCGAGCACGGAGCTCCTCCTTCTTGACATTGTTTTCTTGAAGCACCTGAATTTGAAAAGTTGATATAGCATGACTAATGAACGAGACATAAGATGGCAATGTCCAATGATAACATCTCGGAAGAACATAAAGTCAAGAAGGGAAGACCATCTGACAAACGCGGGACAAGGTGGCTTCAATATCAGCAACATTAAGCTTCCACAATGAATCAACCATCACTTTTTTATGATTCAGCATGTATTCTTGAAGTTCTTCCTCTGTGTAATTGCCTTCAGTGCTAAGATGCTTTTTAAGGTCTTCTTGTAGCTGCATTAGTGCAATGGCACCTGCAAATCCAGAATAATGCCAAGAACTTTATTATGAATATGGAACTGATGTGTCATGATATGTTTTCAGTTAACTTTTCTTGAAAAAAACTATCATTTCAATTGGTATTCTTAAGATTAATGGATGCAGAGAACAAACAAAATTCAGAAAACACATCAGTTCAAAATTAATGACTGGAAATGCTTAGGAACGCTCTAAATGTATAAAGGGCAGCCCGGTGCACGAAGCTCCCGCCATGCGGGGTCCGGGGAAAGGATCCATTGTACGCAGCCTTACCTTGCCTTTGGCAAGAGGCTGTTTCCAGGATTTGAACCCGTGACCTCTAGGCCACATGGCAGCAACCTTACCGTTGCGCCAAGGCTCCCCTTCGCTCTAAATGTATACTGAATCAAAAATTATATAGAGTGCAACTCAAGCATCCAAGAAACAAGTGTATGCATACCTGTTGCAGCAGTTACTTGTGACTTTATAAAGTGACCTTTGTTTCTAAACCATTCAGCAACAAATGGAACACCCAAGTATATGGCTTTTTTTCCAAGCTCTTTGGCTGCTTGTCTCACATAGATGTAGCCTATAGTATTTAACATGTCTACTCCGTATGCTGTAGCAAAAATAGTGTGATCAATTAGATAGTCACTTGATATAGCCTGAGAAAACAGTTGCACAAATGGTGTAATATGGGATGAGATATAACAGATGATCACAGGAAATTTGAATCATCAAGCTGAGTACGATATAACTTAGCAATTTGAACTTGAAAAATGCAAGCTGCTTCTTAAAGCCTAAATTTCAGAACAATTGCCTAGACATGCTTCACTTTTGATCATGCCAGCAGTACATGAGAGACCAGCATAGGTACCGTGATGACAGAAAAAACCACAAGCAATGAAATTATGGATACCTGCATTAGAAAGCCTTGCGACCTCAGCTTCAGCATGTCGAATGAATTCATCTTTGTTCCCTTGAACATACTGGTGGAGCCGGTTTTTCAGTATGTCAGCAAGTTTTTCCTCTCTCTCCTTTTGGATAACCTACATATAAAATTCAGGACCATTGTTCACGTTTGCTTACAATGAAATGTTTATCCCCCTGAAGAAGTTGTTGAACTAAGAAAAAGGTAACAAAGAAGACAATTTTGAGAACAAACAAAAAATCATGAAATTGCAGTATATTTGGAAACATTCATGTTGCCGAAGCAGAAATACAGCAGAAATTTTAAGATATAAAATAAATATTTTCTCAGTTGGCATGACAAAAAAAACACAGCATTACCTTAGGGAAAGAATATGTCACAAAACATATGGACGTTACTGAATGAGGAAAGGATAAACAGTAAGCTATAATACCATCAATATTGAGGGAGAAAGATCTTCAGTTCAGCAGAAAGACTCAATATTATGTGCCATCAAGTTATCAACTAATAAAACACTATGGGTAAATTATTTTGGCATAACAGGTAAAAGTACAAGTGATAGACAATTTAGGTTGCTAGAGCTAAACCAATATCAACAGCAATGCAAAATTACTCAAATTATCCATTTCTTCTCCATCTGCCCATAAGCAAAATAGTAGCATCAAATGGACCCATACCATGCAATAATCTGACTGATAGACAAGATATCTTTAATTTAGCACACATCTTTATATCTTTCTAATTTGTCTGAAATGTTAACCCACTACATGTCTTTCTTAACCAAAGACATGAAATAAATAAATTGCCAATGAACAAATCATCCTCTCTTAAGCAACTAAGCGTGAACTCCATGAATCCTTTGCTGTTGCTTTTGGGTTTACACAAAATAAATAGACTCCATGTGAAGCATGTTAGAAATAGGTAAAACAAATAGATACCCTCATTTTTTCTTGCAACTTTTTTGCATCAGTCTGTTCTCCTTCAGTGGAAATATCAAGTGAAGCCATTGATGCCATGGCAAGCTGGCCAATGTAATCCTCAAATAGTTCACTCCCGAATAGCATTGCAAAGATTGCTGCAGGGTCGATAATTGTATCCCTGAAAGTGCATAAATATGAAAATATCAGTTCATGCTTGACCCTTGATTTTGAAATGAACTCAAAACAAAAAAAACATTTTTCTAACTATTGAAAGGATGCAGATTTGATGATTCCATTTCTCATCTTTAGTAACATCTGGTACTCTGTGATGCATTGAAATTTATTATAAAGTAATATAGCTTACGTGGAAATGCCTGATTTTCCATAAGCATCATAAGCTTGACGTTGTGTTGGATCACTTAACACTTGGTATGCCTCACCCAAAGCCTGAAGAACACTGGGAATTAGAAACACTTGAAAGGCGAATAAGCAAACCTTCAATCCCTTTGTAATCATATAATTCAGGTTAACAATCATAATAACAAATAAACCATGAGTACCAACTAAGTTTGATGTCGCCACGAGCAATTAGAGACTTGAATTAGGAAGAGAAAATTAAGAGAGGATTGAGGGGAATTACTCACAATAACCACATTGGAGAGAGGATTAGTCATTAGAGATGCATGGCTTGCCAAGAATTAGAGAGGGAAGAATAAGGAGGTTTAAGTGGCGGAGGAAGAGACTGGTGCAAGGAGACAGTTATCTTCTTCATCAATCATGATGACTTTGAAAGGTTCTCCATCTGGGAAGAATAATTCTAAATAAGGGCCTAATGATCAAGGTAAGATTTGCGTACCTGCATTGAGAAACATAATAGTTCCTATTTGTACTGAAACACTCTTTGTTTTCAATTATGTTGATCTATTCTTGTTGACATGATTACCCTTGAGAGGAAAACCAATTATATGTGTCATGGCGATTTTGGTTTGTAAGATTATTCGGAGCATCATGGTAACAATATTCATTTGTGATGTTGGGTTGTGTAATCAGTGTTCATGTGAGATATTTCTTAGAGGATAATCCAAACGTAATACTAGTCGCAAGATATCAACTCACTAGGGGCTGGCATACCACCACTTAGAATCTCCAAATGCATAAGCATACAACACAATACTTTTCATTAATCATCAAGAAAATATATACAAATGTTTGACTAAGTCAACATTTGTGTCAAAATTATTTGGATAAATGGAAATGTAAATGGAAGAACAAGTATAGATGAAGAATATGTAAAAAAAAAGATGAATTGTCAAAAATTACTACAAAAAAAAAACTAGATACGTTGAGATGTAAATGAAAGAACAAGTTTAGAGCCAGAAAATGTAAAAAGAAAAGGAAAATTATCAGAAGACACACTACCAAATAAAACTAGTGAACTCCAACTTCAAGTTAGATATTGGTCAAAGCAACTAAAGAAGCCTAATTGTATAAGCTTTTGGGTGAAAATTATGACTTGCCTGAAAATTTTGAGCTGCAAGAGGATCATTTGGGTTTTTATCAGGATGCACCTGCCTTGCCTGCAAATACAAGGGGTCATGTTAAACTTAAGCTTATAACATGAATTCTAAGAAATATTTCTAAAGTGATAACATACAACAATTAGGAAAGGAATAGAGAATTCATATTCACGAGAACTGGAAAGATATAATCAGTGAAATTTGAGAATTTACCATGTGTCCAAAGCAGAAACACTGATAAGGAAGATATTATTAACCTTTGACCATGTGAGCATAAATTTTCCTTGAGATTGACCAAGTACTAACACACAAATGTTACAGATAACTGTCCCGATACTGTTGTTGATCATACAAAAATTAATTTAAAATAAATGTGAACATTTTGGGAAGCAATGTGGATAAAAACAGTGGAAAGTTGCCATAAAGACTTTGAAATTGCTATATTTTTTAAGCCAGTTGGAAGTGCTTTCGTAGGAATACTATCCTGTAGCATCCTAGACTTATTGTAGACTCTTTGGAGTTCCGCAATTTCTTTGAAGCTCACTAATGTCAGTAATGATAAAATAAGTGTTCCCATTGAAGCTAAGTTAAATCCATTTGTCGGGCTTGAGGTTTTGAACCTTGGTCTTAACTATGCCACATATATGACTTCAGGAAGCACAGCTTCCTAAACAATTGCATCAATAGATAAACCTTTTGCTTTGAAAGTTTATGTTCATCTATGATTTCAGACTTTCAGCTTCTAGTTTGGTTTGAGTTTCTAAGTAGACACAGTGCAAAACCCTTAATATAGGACTACAAATCATGTATTTCTATCGATAGGCAATTTCAATCTAAAAGTTCAAGTTTGCTCTAATTTCTCAATGTGATTACACACTGTTCGATCTTTCTTTGAAACAACAAACATTTCATAGCAAAGAAGCACATGCTATGGAAAACAGATGGGGGAGAACCCAGCAATAGCTAAATAACGAGCAAAAGGAAAGCCGCCAGCTAATCTAATCTTTTTTTTTTCCGTAAGTACGCCAGTGTTGGCAGTGTGAACAAGTTTGACAGCTTACGTCGAGATGAATGGTGCTGTTGTTGGTAGAAGCATATTCAATTGACAATTTTAATACTTAAACAATGTCAAACTTCAGAAGCGCAGTGATCTGATGTCATAACAGGTCTTGTGTCTGAAATGGGAAGAAACATCACAGTTGGTCGCTCTACTCAAAATCCGAAAAGAAAAAAAATGTACGAATTAGTAGTGCGTTGAGAAAGGAACGATGTTTCAAACAAGGGGGAAATGCCAGTTGCAAAGAGGGTAATCTATGGGGCTCAGATCAGACGACTATAAGAGGAGGCAGCAATAGAGTTCTAGAGATGATTTAAAACTAGCAGCAAAAATGATTGCAGAATTACCTAGTGTTCAAAAAGACCTAAGATTTCCCGGAAGCAGCGGAGCATACCTTCATGTAATATGCCTTCTTGATCTCGGCCTCCGTGGCTGACGGACTGACCCCAAGCGCGTCATAGTAATCGGTCTCCTTTACCATCGTCCTAGCCTTTCGCCGGAGCCTCTGCGCTCCCTTCTCCTCCTCTTACACCCCGCTCCTAGCTTCCTACCTGACAAGCCCAAGTAGTAAGCGAATTCGTTCCGGCGATCTGATCCAATCTGCTCCCCCTTCTGGTCGTCGAGGAATAAAAAACGCAGCTTTTTCCCCCCTTTCCGCAAATGCTCCCACTCCGCGTCGTCAGTTCCACAAGCTACGGGCCTCGATGGGAAGGGACCATAGGAAGAGGAAGGGCGGCCGAGATGACACGGAGACGACTGAAAAATAAAGGCGAAAAGTGTCGGACGGAGTGGAATCGCCCCAATTCGTCGCTGACCGCAGATCGATTCCGTTGACGGGCAGTCAGTGCTGCTGCGGCCGCGAGTCAACTGAACCCTCCAAATCCAATAACAAAATCTAATGCTACTAACTCTTCTGCTTAGTCATCTTTACAAGATATATTTTATGATTATCGATTAAAAAGATAAATTAAAAAATTATTATTAAAATAAATTTTTATTTATTTTTATAATTCTATTTCATCAATAACCAATTCAATTATATTCCAAAAACTTAATACAAGTAACTCAAGAATTGATAACCGACTCTATTGGACTATGATTATTCTACCTGATCAAGATTCTTTGTCTATTGATTTGATTATGAATTTGATCGACGATCTCACCTTACAACATAGGATAGAATGAGATCATATAAATTCGGATTGAAATTGAATGGAATGAGAATTGGAAAATATACTCCATTTGGTGTAATTGAATCAAGCCGAGCCGAATATTAAGAGTTTCGAGCTCGAACTCGGTTCGGTTTTTTTTCTAAGTTCAAATTCGACTTGAGTTTGATTTGAATTTTAATTCTTAAACTCGAGTTCAATTTGTAATGAAATTAAATAGTTTATGAACGATTCAAAATGATTAAAAAGTAAAAAAAGATTAGTTCGAGTTTGTTTTGAAAATAAAATTCATTTAAAAGTTAAACGAGCTTAGTTCGAACTTGACTTAATAACATATAATATTTTTAATTCACCTGTTGCAATACTTAATATATAAACAAGATTATTTACATAAATAATTTCGTATGTTTTTAAATAACCCTTTTGTAAGCTCATAAATCAAATACTATTGGAAAGTTCGACGAGAAATTGAAAACAAGAAACGACAATAGTTGAAATTTCAGATTTTGAAACGTCGAAGCCCAATTAATCAATTAAAAGTCAAAGCCCAAATTACTTAAGGATTAATGGTTTCTAATCTATAGCCAAATAGCTGGATCTTAACCATTTGATTCATTTAAATCCTTATCTATTTTACCAATCATTTTATCCATTTCTTCTCTTGCAATATTTATTTAGTGATAAAAGTAGGAAAGCTTTATTTATAATTACATAATTAATTTGAATTTGTATGTTTTTGGAACCCTTTTTATATTTTTATATCTTTTAATAGGTTTAGTTTTTTTAAAATCCCCTTAATTATAAGAATCATTAAAAAGGCATTTTAAAAATAATACAAATACAAATAAAAAAACATTCTATTATATTTTTATTACAAAATAGTACTATTGTAACGGTTATAACATAATTATTATAAACATGTACATTCAACTTGATTATATATATATATATATATATATATATATATATATATATAAAATTAAAATCATTTCAATATTATAAAAATTAATTAATAGTTGCAACCACATTATAACAACTAATAATTAGTTGTTACATTGTTTAGTAGCCATTTAAACTCTTAAATGAATGTTACAATAATATTATGATAATTTTAATTATGTTTAAATGATTTTTAATTAAATTTAAATGATTTTAACTGAGTTGATAATTTTTTATATAAAAATATTCTATATATAAAATTTTGATTAAGTTAATTTTTTTTCATATTATAGTAATTATTTTTATAGATATTATAATAATATTAGAATAAAGATACTTTTATTTTTTTTTTTTGCAAAAAGCGCCTTTTAAAGATTCTCATAATTAAAGCAAACCTTTACTTGCAGAAGAAGAATGATAAAGGTGTCAAAAAATATATTTTTAAAGGTAAAATTTAAACGAGTTATAATAAAAAAAAATTATTTCAATATATAATTAAAATTAGTCGCTATTTTTTACACTCTATAAATTTTAAAAGATTTATCATATTCTTTTAAAAACAATAAAAAAATATTGACGGCCGAGATTGATTACCAGAGTGATTGATGGTGAAATGGGAGGAATGCAATCTGTTTCAGGATCAGCTCTCGCGCCGAGACAGGAGACACTATAATAATTGAGCGAAGAAGATCAAACGTCACTCCGCCGATCGTTCGTGTGCTCGATTGCTTGGAGCTAGCGAGGGTGAGATTCTTCTGCGATCGGCCATGGAAGGCGGGAGCTGTAGCCCTCGGGGATCGGCACAAGTAGAGGAGCCGAACAGCACCGACCCGCCGCCTGGCCCCGAGACTTTCGCCCGCAGGTTCCCGTTTCTCCTTCCTCCTCCGTCTTACTCTGTTTTGTTGACTGGAGTCATCCGTCTGCTCCTTTGATCGCCGCAGCTATCAGCTGGAGGCGCTGGAGAAAGCGAAGAAGGAGAACACGATCGTCTTCCTGGAGACGGGTTCCGGGAAGACGCTCATCGCCGTCATGTTGCTTCGTTCCTACGCATTCGCGATCCGGAAGCCATCGCGGCACCTTGCCGTCTTCCTCGTCCCGACCGTCGTTTTGGTCACGCAAGTACGTGATCGTCTCGTACGCTTTCCTCGGATATCCTTGTGCTCTTTTGCTTGGTTATGTTTGTTGCGTTTTCAATTTTTTTGCTCCGGCAGCAAGCGAAAGTCATTGAGATGCACACTGATCTTAAAGTTGGTAAATTCTGGGGTGAGATGGGTATCGATTTTTGGGACGCAGACACATGGAAGGAGAACCTGGAGGAGTTTGAGGTTCATTTTCCTTTTGCTGCTATGATGCTATCTGGTCTCTGTCCTATGTTTCTTATTCTTTTGTGTTATTATGTATGTATGACTGATGGATTAATCTCAACTCAACGACATTAGAAAGAACATATAATTTTGGGGTCAATTGATTCTACCTTTTTCCCAGAGTACTTTACTACATATAATATGTATTTTTTACTACATTTCCCCTCAAGATTGTGTAGAAGTAATCTTTAATACCGTCTTGCCAACAAGAGAAGAAAATTTTCATTATCCAGCTCCTTAGTAAGTATTTCAACTTATTATTTAGACAATTACATATAAGAAATAAAATTTACTTTTTTGCTAGCTTCTTTTTTGTGGAATTTTGATCGATCCTAAGTTCTTCGCCTTGTCAGGTTGAATTATATTATTAGCAATCCATGTCGTAGCTATATTAGCCCAATAGGACAGAAAGGTTTCCTGGCTACAAATATAATAAGGACACAAAGAACTTCATCCATAAAGATTCACAAAATCCAGGATCCACTACTCTTATTCAGCTTGTATACTAGGTCAGGCGATGACATTTTTTGTTTCCTTTTTTATATCGTCAATGACTAGATGAACACCAATACACATGAAATAGGCAATAGGCAATAGCCAATGGCAAATCAACAATCGCCGAAGAACTAACCCAATTTGCATTGGTGTGACATTCTACTTTGCAGCCATAATATTTAGTGACAAGTAAACCTCGGCTATGTGATCATTGTCTTATATGGGTTCTGGATCATCCATGCTATTGGATGCTACATACAAAATAATTGCATATTTGATGTACCAAATTATTTACAATTAGGTCACACTTCAAATGTTGTAGTTTTATGGGATATTGCGTTTTTTTACTGATGCAAATTGATGACTGTGTTCTTTCCCATACACAAATTGTTGCCTTCATAGTTTCTCTGATGAACTTGTTCCCCAGGTATTTGTGATGACACCTCAAATTTTGCTTGATAACTTGCGACATACCTTTTTCAAATTATCTGATATTAAGCTAATAATTTTTGATGAATGTCATCATGCCCGAGGACGACATCCTTATGCTTGCATAATGATGGTAATCTTTTTTATCCTATCTTGCTATCTTTTTAGTTTACATCTAGTGCATACCTAGCATTTTGTGTGAAAATATCTTATTAGTTCTGCTCAGTGTTAGAATGTGTTATGGTAGCACTTTCATGGTCATAACTATAGAAGAGGGGCCTCCAATATGTGACTTTGCATTTGACCTTACAGTGTTTGTTGGATAAGTTTTATGATATTGTCAACCTTAGAGTATCATGCTTTGATTTGGTATTTTTTTATTTTTAACATATTATGAATAATTTTAGATTATAAAAATTTATAAATTATTATATTTTTATGTATTTGAATAAAAATATTACGAATAAATTTACAATTAAATTTTACACAAGTTAACAAATAAGTTTATTCATAAAGTTTATGAACTTTGTTCATGAATGTTAACAAACCAACCTTACTAGTGTAGCTTGTTTATTTTATATACTTTTTTGACTATTGGACGAACATAAACAAGTTTTATCGAACTGAACACCAAGCTTATTCATGAATGTCTAGTGCATTTACAACCCTATAAGACAATTTATCTCTTTATTCCACTATTTTTCATGTTTATTATGTTTGTCACTATCTTGATTTGATTGAAGTAGATCTAGTTGCACACAATGTATATAATGTACTCATTTTGCATACAAGAGAACAATTACTCTATATTACCAATTCTACAATCGAGATTCCTAGGCTTTGAACCTACTTGGACAATTCAAGGTGGAGGAAATCTTAATTTTTGTCAATGATCCTACAGAAGTAGTATTTTCTAATAAGTGAGAAGCATAGAATTACCTCACCTCTATCACAATAAATCTTTTATTTTGGATAATCTTTACAAATTCTTAAAGTTGGCATTATGAATTACATTTTACTCAGTTTCAAACTATTATGTCTTCAAACAGTGTACTTATTCACTTTTTATACTTGTATAAGAAGCATCCAGCTTGATTAGTGTGTACCTCTTGATCATTGTAAGAATCCATAATAAGTTTCAAATCCTGAATCTCAATGGTGGCCAAATAAATTCAGACTTTGAGAAATCAAACTTCTAACAGAACCATTCATGATTTTGATGAAACAAAAAAAAACAATAAAGGTTTCTTAAGGTCACATACCCGAAATACTTTGTCAAAAGTAGTCTTTCCACTATCAACCAGTCGCGCTCCAGCATAAAAACTAGCTCCATATACACAAAACAACAAAAAGAAGGAAACTCCAAATCCTGTACCACTGATTAACCCTTGCCTAATTCCTTTTCTCATAGGGCCTTCACATTTCTGCTTGTAAATTCCCATCACTTTCTCTTCTGCAGAAAATGAAGCAACCGTTCTGATACCTCCCACAGCATCATTTGCAACTTGACTTGCTTCCTCATACATCACCTGCAATTATTCAATCGGATAATCACAATAAAAGATTAACATCCTGTAAAAAGAGTCTGTCAAACATTACCTTACACAAGACTATTTTTGTGGAAGTAAATAAGATCTACTGGACATTGCCATACAAACAATTATCTTTGATGGAAGTAGGTAGAAGCTTAAGAATAACTATTATAGTAGATCTGACATTTCGCATTTCTGTGCAAAAATATAAGCTGTGCATATGCTATATGTAGTCAGTTTTCACGACTTTCTTTGCAACTCACATAATTCTTAGGTAGTAGTAGTATATAATTTCAATAAATCTTGTGACAGGCATAGAGAAAAGACAAAAATGAGATGCATAATATGAATAATAGGATACTGAATGGTATCAGATAAAAGTCCATTCAAAGTCAAACTGTAAGTTTAGTGAAGATAGTTAAAAGCTGATGCTAGAAAGTAGAAACCTAGTTGAACATAAGTTTCCATGAATAATCCATGCTAAGTAGAAATATGTAATTATGTAGCTATACCTTTGCATCTTTACTAAATCCCTTCATAAATTTCATCTGTACGTATCCATTGACACCCAAGAGAGGTACCAAAGCCAAGACAATCAAAGAAAGTTGCCAATTGGCAATAAAAGCAATCGCCAAGCCAGCAACCAATGTTGTGATGTTCTCAACGATCAATGCAAGTGCATCTCCTACAAGACTCCTGACTATAGCTGCATCTGCTGATAGCCTTGCCCCAATTGCACCACTGGAGTTCTCAGGATTATCAAACCATTCTATCTCCATGCTAACCACTTTCTCAAATGTCATTAACCTAATCCTCCTAATCAATTTTGATCCTGCCACACCAAAGAAGTATGATCTAGCTGGAAGGGCAAACAAAGAAACCCCACCAAATATCAGAAACATTAATGACCAAAAGTTGGAATCCTTCTTTAGCTTGTGTGGAGGCTGGTAAAATGCGTTGATTACATTTGATAAGAGTATTGAAAACAGGGGAAATATGACACCATTAACAATGGCAGCAAATGAACCAAGTATCAATATAGGAATCTCTGGTCTATTAAGATATGCTAAGCGGAGGACTGGTACTTCTTTTGAATGTTCAATAGGACTTTCAGGATCCACATTGTCAGATGTATCTAGGGCATCAACCCCCATGGGCAAACCAAGCGGAGCTTGAAATGAGTGACTACTATGCCTGCCTGATGATCCATGGCTAATGGAGTGGTTCAAGGACAGATTTTTGCTTGGGTACTGACCTGAAGAAATCCCCCCATCAGATTTTTCTGAATCAGATTTGTGTGCACTAACCTGTACCTGGTTCACTTCTTGAAGCCTTATGAGTTGGCTATAAGCTCCAGCAGGATTCTTTAGTAGCTCAGCATGCAACCCTAGACAAAAAGCAAAAGCATTTTTGTGAGTCAAACAACTACATTCCAAGGAAACTGAATACTGAACTTTTGACAAATTATCTCACAAAGAAGATTACAAAAGTGCCATCATTTAGCTATATAACTTCGATCAACTTTGTCAAGATTATCCAATTTTTTTGACAGAATTGGTTGATATATATTCAGATTTTGTTACCTTTTTCAACAATCGATCCTCGATGTACAACAGCAATGGCATCAGCATTCCTAATAGTGCTCAATCGATGAGCAACAATAACAGTAGTACGATTTTCCATGACCCTGTCAAGTGCTTCCTGCACTATTCTTTCTGACTCTGCATCCAATGCACTTGTAGCTTCATCTAAAAGTAAAATTCGAGGATCTTTCAAAATTGCTCTAGCAATTGCAACTCTTTGCTTTTGACCTCCGGATAGTTGTGTTCCATGTTCGCCAACCATAGTGTCAAGGCCCTGAATATAATATTTGTCGCTTCAATTTTTAGAAAAAAAAATAGGCTCCACTTTTACACAAATCAGGGAGTAGCATACAAAATAACATACATAAGTGAATATAATCCATTATCTGAGTTCATAAATTGGAAACAATGTGCTTACCTGAGGCAATTTGTCTATGAATTTAGCAGCATTAGCAAGCTCTGTTGCTGCTCTGATTTCTTCAACAGTTGCATTATTTTTCCCATAAGCTATGTTATGTTTAATGGTAGTGGCAAAAAGAACTGGTTCCTGACTCACAAGCCCAATTTTCCCTCTAATCCAACTGAGTTGAAATTCCTTGAGGTTTATTCCATCGATGAGAACTTCACCAACCTGTGGATCATAAAATCTCTCTATCAAACTAACAATTGTTGATTTTCCACTTCCACTCTCACCAACCAATGCACAAGTTGTTCCTTTCTGAATGCTTAGAGAGAAACCATGAAAGATTTGATCATCTGGTCTGGCAGGATAACTAAAATAAACATCTTTAAATTCAATGTCCCCATGAATATCATCAAGCCTCCTTCCTTTGGGATCATAAGCATCAATTTCTGGCTTTCGGTTGATTGTCTCAAACATTTTATAAGCAGCAGCTTGTCCTGCTGCAAAAGCTGTCATGCATGGTGCTATCTGGCCTAATGAGCTGCAGGACAGTATCAATAAGGACAATTTCAGATTGTACTATTTGGAAAAGAAAGAACAGTTGAAAATGAGTTGCTGAAGTTTGTAAGAAGACAGAATGTTAAGAGAAAAAAATTAAAGAATGGTTGAATTTCACACCCAAAACTTATAGCATATTATAACATGTCACGTCACTCAGTATAGCAGAAATAACTGATGGACAAACCCATACATCCTGCCTAAAGCCTCGGGGAAGGTTAAAATTTACATGAGCTGGAATTTTGCTACACTACAGGTCACCTGATCCTCAGATGTTGGAACTGGTCATATCAAGGTTCATGCTTCCCCATTTATTTCCAATTTTCATTTGATGTGGTAAAGTTCTTTCTAGTGAGGAGCATGATGCAGAATAAAATAAATAGTTCCATATAAAATGAACCAGTTCAATATCTGGGATAGAAAGTTTTTATTTCTCTGCTGTTTCAGTTGAACTTAGTGTAGGGATCTTTATGCGACAAAAAATGATTTTTAACCGCATAAACGTAGCGGAAAAAGGATCCCTCCAGAAGATCCATACAAAAAACCATACTTGTTTTATAGATCTATCTACTGGAATCAAGGTTACCTTTGATGCGAGCCCTTCGCAATCCCGACAACAACTTTTGCCTTCAAAGATCAGCAAATCTCAACGCGATCAGTGTGTTCGCGCCTCCACGATATCCACACGAACACCGAAAATGAAGAAGAACCAAACTGCGGTGCTAGCCATAAGGGATGGTTCGACCAAGGTGGTAGAAGAGAAAGGGAAGAGGATCACACCAAGCACCTCTCGGCAGCCCCCCTCAAAGAAGGGAAGAAGAGCTAATTAATCCCCTCATTAATCTCATTAATGATTCCCTCCGGATTGCCTAATTAATCCCATCATTAATCCAATTAATGATGGTTTTTGGTGTTCCATGATGGCTTTAAACCTTATCCGAAATGGCTTTAAACCTTATCCGAATTGACTCAAGTGACTTGAGTGACTTGAGTCCAACCCAAGTCTCATTCAATCCTACTTGACTCGAGTCCAACTCAAATCCAACTCGAGTCTTATTCAATTCGAATTGGCACTAAGGGCTGACACTAACACTTAGTATATTTTGCAAGAGTCAGATGTCTCCTATTGATCATAAATCCTACGGTTGGTTGACAAGGATAACATGATAAATAAAGCTTTTCTTATTTTCATTCTCTCTTGTTAAAAAAACTGATTATTGAAAAACATGACTTGCAATATCCCTATATTTATGATGCCTTTTTTTACACTACAAAGATATTCATAACCATTGACTGCTTCATCTAACAGGGTTCTTGCTAAAACCTTTCTGTTCATTCATGTACTATCATAATCAATAACAATAAAACTAATGCAGTAAAATCTGTAAAACATTTAAGCTTATTTTATACCTCCATTCGAGCTATTTATATATTGGTAAATGTTAGATTATGTTTTCGTCCTTTTTCATACATCATATAGTAGGAAAGGTGTTGTAGTCTTATAGATCATGGTATCTATGCAGAAGGTAACATTCAACTTTAGTTTATTAGCATAAAGAAGGTGGTAGACCAACTTTTGTCCCTTGTGTTACAATAAATCCTTACCCTAGACTCCATATTGACGGGAGTTTCATACACTGGACTATCTTTAATGTGAGAACTATCATGTTCCAGTATGCTTATCAAGCTTACTAGAACTAATATTAAGAAGTAACATTGGAGTTTATTTTGGAGTCACCATGTGCATTATGAAAAGGACACTAATAATTTGATTGGTGGCCAATATCTTTCATTAACAATTACGAAACAGCCCAATCTACATAGGCAATAAATTTCCATTAAGAACTTACAAGGAACCGGTGAGGATTGCAAATATCACGTTGATGACCTTACCACCAGTGTAACCCTTATGAAGTATCAGTTTTGCTCCATACCATATTCCCAAGGAGTACCCACAAAACATGAAGAGCATGAGTGTTCCAAGACCTAAACCAGCTACTAGACCTTCTTGAACACTCGCATTGTAGGCCCTTACCAAAGACTTATCATACTTTTTTACTGCTTGTTTTTCACCAGTAAAAGAAGCAACCTGAAAAGGCAGGTCAGATAATGTGAGGAAAGAAGTATTTGGAGAATATCATTTAAGTGCTCTCTAGAAAGGAAAAAAACAAAACAAAACCTACTGTCCTAATTGAACCAATGGTCTGTTCAACAACAGTCGCAGCCTCTCCATAAGCTGCTTGTCCGCGTGATGCCATTTTGGCCACAATATTGGCCATGATTCCACCAGCAATCACCAGAGGGGGAATGGTGCACAGCATGACCAAGGTCAGCAGCCACCCTTGTGCAAATGCAACAATGAATCCAGCAAAGAAAGTAGATGTTAGCTGAATAAATTTGCCAACCTGTAAAATACCACATCAAGATAGGGTAATTGGTGCTTCAGTAAATGAGAGCAAGCCTACTTTAAACAGAGAGATATGCAGCTAAGATTATACCTTCTCGCCCATGGCATCTTGAATAAAAACAGTATCCCCAGACATCCTCTCAATAACTTCACCTGTATTTGTTTCCTTGTCAAAGAATGCAATATCTTGCCGTAATATGGTTTCAAGATACAAGTTCCTTATTCGTGCTGATTGCCTTTCCCCAGTAGCTATCCAACAAGCCACCTCTGAGGGGAAATCAGTGTTTTCAGCCACCATTAACACAATTTAATTCAGAAATGAAACCTAAGTAAGAGTCAAGTATTCGTACGAAGAAAAGACGCAATGCCTGCTCCAATTGCTAGGTAGACAAATTCCAGTGCTATCTGTATGCAATCAGACCCATGGCTATCAAATATTCCTTTTCCAAATGAGAGAGCAACAAACTTCATTCTTTAACTGTTAAGTATTTTTATAACTTTGCCAACCATGAAATACTACCCCAGCCTGCGACTTTCTTGATTTTTGAGGAACCAATCGTGGAATAGCATGCTAATAAGGTGATCGTAATGTACATACCTTGGAGACTTGATGAAGCGCATCATGTCCGTTCGAAGCTCCTCCAAAGGACTGGATCAAATTTCCGAACAGCACCGTCATAAGGGGTAGAGAAATTCCATTCCCTGCGGCGCCAAGCGAACCCAACAGCATCAAGATGTAATCTGTGGAGTCTGCGAAGGAGAACAACTTGTAGAGGGGCACAGTGAGCGTGCTCTGATCTTGTTTCTTGTCCTTCCGACTCTCTCGTTTATTTTGTTGCTCCTCAGGAGAATTAGCGGTCGTTTCGTCCGGCTCTAGGTTGCTAGAGGATCCATGATTCTCTTCGCCTTCGGCCGCCATCCAAAACTCACGCAATGGAGTTCCTAGAGCAATATCTACAAGAGAGATATCGTATAGATCGAGTCGAAGCGCTTCATGCACCTCTGAACAGCGATTGATAAGAATTACCAGTCGAACAGTGGGATTAAACAATTGCTTAAATGCCAAAAACCAATGCAATAGAGAAGTATTGATAAAACCTAACGAAAATCATGTGCGTTTGATCGAAGAAACATAGATTGAAGAAAGATTAAGGAAAAGAAGGGATCGAAAACAGAGCAAAACAAACCTGAATGACCAAGCGGCGGCTAGCTGATCAATAAGGATAAACGGCAAAAACAATCCAATCAAAAACAAAAACAGAAACGACTTTCGATTCGTGGACTATCAACCTCCAAACACAACGCATTCCAAACTATTTAGGTGGTTAATGCTTCCGGCTCTCCGAGTGATGCCACTTTGGCAATCAAATCTCTGTCTCTCTCTCTCTCTTTTTTAATTTCGGAGAGAGACAGGTCAAATTACTTGGGGAGAAGGCTATCGTCGTGAATTTTAGATTTAAAAATTTTATAAGGTACTGACTTATTCAAATAGTTCTTTTAAAATATTATCTTTTAAAATATACTATTTATTATTAATTTAGATAAGTCAGATTTATTAATTATCTGTTATTAAATTTATTAATATTTTTATATTAATTTAGTATTATCATTGGATTATAAATAGAGCCATCATGTAATCTTTTAGAATAAGTAATAAAATAATTTATTTTGATTAATCAATTCTATTGATTATTAGAGATTAATTCCTTTGAAATGATCATTTATTATTTTTCTATTTTCTTTCTTCCATTTTGTGTGAGATAGGACACGGATTCCTATCAAAACTCACCTTTCAAAGTAGTCAGCCGTCGTGTAACTACTTTCCTATTTTCTTCGTTTCAGATTTCAATAGCGTCTTGGCTGTCGACATCATATTCGATTGAAAAATAGATCCCACGGACTTGAATTTCGTTACGAGGGGTGGGCGCGTGTGCGAACTGAGCCCGGTTTAATCCTGAGTTTTGTCTGGCTCCGCTCTACCAGGCAGGGCGCCGACTCCACCACATTCATGTGTTTAATCCAACATTACTTGTTGGAAAATTTGTTTCATATAATAATCTTCATTTATAGATAGACAACTACACTAAAAAATAGTGTGTTTTAATTTATTTATATATATACATATATATAGGCAATAGGTTCAGACTTTCGATGCTAGCACAGGTATAACCCATATTAAATCATGTCATGTCCAATCTCACACAACGTATAAACAGTCTGACCGGTCATCTTAAGATTGTGTTTTTGCTCCTTATTTCTTGTCTGCATTCCGTGGATTGTGCCACGAATTCAAAAACAATTTGACAAAGTAGACTTATGCACTCAAAGTCTCAACAAAATTACGTAGTTCTGGATCTATTTTTCAAAAGCCTCCACACTGGTTTTACCCAAAAAACAAAGACCCTTCTAAATCCACTTAAAACGCCAAGTCCTTCTTTGCAATTCTTAATCGGTTAGGTGGATCATATCTACCACCCTACTAGTCAAACTCCTTTATCAAAAGGCTAAGGAATAAATATAGTTATTTTTCCTTTACGAGATATAAAAATAAAATGCAGAAAGAACATTTTATTAGAATCCATACAAAAAACCTCAAGACAACTCTTGATCCTGTTTTTTCTCGATCACACAATGTTGGAATCTTAGTTACAATTTTTGTGCATAATTGACGACATAAAACACACCCGATGCTTAGATGCTTATATATAGAGGCCTCCAATGATTAATTTTCGAATAGGTTTAGTCAGCAAAAATCTTATGTCAATTGACTCAACCAAGTCATTAGTAAATTGAAATCCTAACTGAACTTTGTATTTAGTCAACTCAAGTCTAATAAAGAACATTCTATTCTCGAACAAAGAGTTTACAATCAACTCAATAGTTGACTTAACACTTTAGTCAATTAGTGCATCCCTCAATCGACTCAATCCACTCAAAGATCCCAACTATACTTAGCTAAACCCTCGTAAGCTCATGCAAAGCTTTAAAATCAAAATTGACCATAGACTATAACCCATAACCTATTGTTCTTTAGTCAAAGGTTCTTTACAAGCTAAGTAGTCCCTACGTATTTACTCACATCTTCCTTCAATGGTGTTGTGTAAAAAGTGTGAATCTTAAGATTACAATCTATACATAGGTGTTGATTTGACGTGGTCAAGACAACTCGTTTGTTGAGAAATTTATTCTGTAATAGAGTTTACATAATAGTTTGATCATCCTTCATTTTTATGCATACAATTATATAGGGGGCACAAACTGAACTATTTATTCGTCTTTACTAAAGAATAGTGTGAGCACAATTACATGGTGAGCACACAATTCTCACTAATTAAACAGCTTTGATCGCAATTCTACAATACAATGTCAAATAAATGCTCATTTTTTCTAACATCAAAAGGACGTCACGTCTAAAGTGGTTTTCCCTAAATATCCTCAAACCCACTAAAAATTCATCTTCCTTTCACCCAAGAAAACTAAATTGTGCACTCAATCGGTCTGACGTACCTACTTAAGTAGATTCACATAGACTTGGGCAAAATTGTTATATGGATTATAAATTTTAAAATATATATTAAAACTTTATAGAATTTTTTTTTAAAAAAAAATAGATAGTAAAATGATATAAATTTTGTCATAAAATTTTAAAACTACTCTTAGGATTATAAAATTACTACATAGATATTTTGCTGAGTAGTTTGACCACGTTAAAAGCATGTATTGATTCCAACCTCCTCCTAGAATGTATATACATATATTTATTTTTAGGACATAATTGAGTTGATTATGATGGAGCAGAATTACTGAAGTGGGTAAAGATCGAATCTCGGTAAAGCCGAAGTAATGTCCTCCTTCGTCGTGGTCAACTATAATTTCTCGATTTACCTTCTCATAGACAGTCGTAGGCCGACCGTATGGGGTCAATCGTGTAATGGATTCTACCTTTTTACTGAAGTATATCCATATATTCATATTTAAAATTTAACTTTAAACGATCGAGTAGTAATTTTAGTTATAATTACTATATAGTTATAATAGGTTGGTCACTTTAAGAATATATATGTAATTTTAATTGCCTTGTAGAGTAGATCTATCTATTTTATAATCAAAATTTAAGAAAAAAATAATCATATATTAGTTTGGACCGTAATTGTTATATAATCAAATTCGACTCAAATTAATTATCATATTTTTATTTATATTTTACCTCATTTTTTTTAAAAAAAAAGTCAATTTTACATGTAAACCTATAAAATTTATTTTACTTTGATCTATTATTTTATAAAAATTTACATCTTTATCAAATTTTTTAGATTTATAACTCTAAAAATTTTATATTCTTTTGATATTCTTTTTTTTAAGTATAATTCACATATATAGAGCAACTGTTAAAAAAAATAAGAGATTTTTGTTTACCAACTAACAATTTTTTGAAAAAATATATAATATTTTGTTAATTTTTAAATTTATAATTCATGTAATTTAGGCATATATGTTAGATTGGTTAGGCAACTGGTAGATGGACACATGAGAGTGCAGTGACTTAGAAGGGTAAATTTGATATGATAAAATTACATAAGATATCTATTCGTAAGAGATCTTCTATTTTAGCTTTTAAAAACTAGAAAACAAAGCTATAAGGGTTTTTGCTTGACTAATTTCGAAAGTAGACGATTTTCCTTTGATTCACCTATCAGATAAAACAGGAGCATTGAAATGGAAAAACAATATTAATCAACAGACTTATCTTGATCAGCCAAAAGAGTGAGATTTCTGAGGATACTAGTTTGAACTAGAGAGCTTAAGGAGGCGAATTGAATAGGCACCAAGTTAAGTCGAGGTATTCAGGTGACCAAAGTAAATCGAGGTGCTTAGGACATTAGGCTAAGTTAGGGAGTATTCAGGACAACAATCAACAATCTAAGTCAGGAGTGCTTGGGAGACTGAACCAAGTTAGAGCACTTGACGCCAGGTAGAAAAGTAATCATTCTAGAGGCAAAATTTTAAAGAAGACAAGAAATCACCAAAACGTAGAGATGTCATCTTTAGGTTTAATTGAATAAAATTAATTCAAAATAACAAATAATCTCCTAACATCAACTAAATAATTATTTAAATGGACTTAAAATCATACGATGCAAAAAGATGAAAATATTTCTAATAGGAAAGATAAAAAACTTTAAAGCCACCAAAAAAACCTTAAATGATATTTTTTTGATCCAAAACTTGATTGTTACAGTTCCACCTCGATAATCAATTGTAAATCTCTGAATGAGTTTCGATTTGATAGTTAAAGGTACCGTAATTCAACATGAGTAAAAAATTATGACCTCTCAAAACTCAAATCCTCTTATATCAGTACTCGACGACCTAGCTAAAGACTGACTTGGGAGGTTGAACGACCTAGCTAAAGGGTGACTTGGGAGGTCGAGCTACTGAATGACTCGAAAAGTCGAGCTGTGTAATCAAGGAGGTCGAACTAGGTGGTCAGGAAACTACAACCAAGGCATGTGTGATAAACACAATTTTTTTAAAAAATAGATTCGTCTCTTCTTCAAAAGTACATAATGGTTTGAACGGACGACTATTTCGTAACATACAATGGTTCAACTACATACTTAGTAATCAAGCAATGATTATTTGTGGCAAATTGAAGATGTACCTGAATGTTATTACCAGAAAGGTGGAGAAAGAGTAGAGAAACACTGGCACATCAATAGAGAGAATGTGGAAAAGTTAATGGATGATTATATCATCTGTAGTCCAAGGAAGAGTCTCTATTTATAAGCTTGAAGTCTTAACAATCATTAATCTCGCCTCTTAATGGCTATTAATTGCCTATGTTGGCTAGCATGGATGCCAACAACTCCACTTGATTAATGGTTGTCTGTTTTAATCAGCAACCAACCATTCATGTGTATGTTTTAAATTTGAGGCGGCAAAAAAAAAAAAAATCTAAGTGACAACATTAGCTGCGCTACTTGAGTCAACATAACATTCAACATGTGTAAATCATGATTACACACAAAATTTCATTTGTATTGAAACTCCTAAAGTGAGACTATTCCAATTTTAGGGTTTAGGGTTTTTAATAACATTCACTTTTCCAACACTAGCTACGCAAAATTTATCTCCAATAATATACATAATGATTAACATATAACATGGTGAAGGAAAAAAAAGTTAGGTTCAATTAATTTTTTCAGTTAGCTTATGTTACTTAGATAAACTATATAAGTGTAATTAACCTTTCATATAGCATAGTAGTTCTAATATATACGCGCGCGCGCGCGTGCGTACGTGTGTGTGTGTGCGCGTGTGTGTGTGGAGACTTGTACCTCATTATTATAAAAGCAAATCTACAACTAATATACCGAGATACATCTGTCCACAGTAAAGTTGTTATATCCACCTCCCTGCATCAATATCCTACAACTAATCGCCTATATACAACCCCTTAATGTGCGATTCCCATGCTAATCTCAAGCAGAGTAAAGTAAAGTTTTGTAGAGGGGTTTGGTCCTAGATTTACAAGAAAAAGCAATTCTTGCAGGAAAGAATATTAGAGAAACCAACAAACAAAAGAAGCTTTCTAATATTGAATGCTCGGGCATATACTTGCTTAGTTCTTAGCTATCATGATTCTTAAGCTCTAAAGATCCATCCTTCATCAACTTTGAGCTGAGGGTACTGAACCGCTCCCTTGAGTATTGCCTTGATGCCTTCCTCCAATCTGTGCCAGCCTTCATCATTGCTGCAAACTCCTCGTAACTTATTTTTCCATCCTGCAACAGATTACATGCTCATTATCGACAGTTTGCTCTTCAAGTTCGTAAAGAAACCATAAAATAGCTAGTGGCAATAGCATGGCCTTATGGACATTATTTTATACTCTGATTGTTTGTTTAATAACAAGAACCTTGTCATGGAGCAACCAGGAATGGATATAAATAACTAACCTTGTCTGTGTCAACATCATGATAAATAGCACTAATGACTTCTTCATGATTTGGACCGATATCATCAGCCAATGAATCTCTGAGCTCTTCCATTTCTATATAACCACTTTTGTTTTGGTCAAAGTATGAAAACGCTTTGTGAAGGTGCTCTTCATTTTCAATCTTCCGCAGGTGAATTGATACAGCAACAAATTCACCGTAATCTAGAGTACCGCTTCGATCAACATCAGCCTGTCATAAACAAAATGTTATTAGTTTAGTAAATTTTAAGCAAATTTTTTTACATTGTTAACAATAATCTTCAATAATTTCCTATCAAGATTCACATCGTGTTCCTCTGTGGGCATATAGTAGTCAAGAATTTGACATAAGATAATTTGGATGCAAGTACTAAGGTTCTCAATCTCAGACAGCGTCCAGAGATTCAAAACTGAGACAGATGCTTACAGCATCCATTAATATCTGGAGATCAGCATCTGGAATCTGATGGCCAAGCTTGTGCAGACCAAGTTTCATCTCTTCAAGAGAAATGCTTCCTTTTTTGTTTATATCTAACTTCTGAAACATTTCCTTAATGCCAGCAGCTTCTTCTTCAGATAAATATTCAGCCATTACCTGAAAATGATCAGTTTAGATGTGGATCAGCTTGAACATCGTCAACTATTATAAAAAGGTCACAGAATACAGAATAAGACAACATGCTGGTGCACGTATTCAAGATCTTAATTCTTTTGGATTCAAATTAGAATCCAATCAATACGACCACAAACATTCTTAAGTGCATACCCTTAAGGCTTTCTTTTTAAGTTTGTTCATAACAGAGAACTGCTGCAATCTTGCTCGTACAGTTTCACCAAGATTAACATTAGGAGCTTTCTTCGCGTTCTGCAGCCATGGATGATCTGCAACATCATTGCATTGTTACAAAGCCCAAAGCATACATGAGTTACAGAACAGAAAATTTTATTCTGATCAGTACTAAATAATTGAATTTCCTTAAGCTATTGAGCACACAGTTCACTACCAGCAACTAATTCTTAAAAACGACCAGTTTTGCTTAATTAACAAGGATCAAGTAATGTAAACTTCAAAAGGCATTGACAAGGAATCAAATAAACTCAAAATTACCAAGGACTTGCTGAGCTGTAAACCTCTTGTTGGGGTCTGGATCAAGCATATGCATCACAAGATCTTTAGCACCACCAGAAACTCTTGGCCAAGGTTCTCTCTTAAAATCTATCACAGAATGTAAAATTGCCTGTGCAACACCCTGTTCAGTTTCTGCATTGAGAACAAAATCAGATGGCTAGCTGATGCTCAAAAGCAAATTAGACGAACAAACAAGTTTCGTATAAACTAATTGTATTAACTGAACTCAGAAGCAAAATTTGTCAATGCCTATCACTATCAGAAGAAATCACCTGCCCAAAATGGGGGGACACCACAAAGAAGGATGTATAGTATAACTCCAGCACTCCACACATCAATTTCTGGGCCATAATTTCTCTTTAGAACCTCTGGTGCCATGTAATAAGGACTGCCGACAATTTCAGTGAAGCGTTCGCCTGGTAAAGCACAAGAAATTCATCACAGTATAAATACAGACAGAAGAGCTTATACATACGGCAAACTCCATGTCGATCCAAATGGATATCTGATAGTTATATGTAAATTCACAAGTTAAACATTGAAGGTAGAATATAGCATCATCAAATAGTCACTGAAGAAAGCAATTTACCAGGTTTAAAGAAGACCGACAATCCAAAATCAATGGCTTTCAGTGGTGCATTTTCCTTTTTGTTCCCAAACAGGAAGTTCTCAGGTTTGAGATCCCGGTGCATGACCCCATGCTCGTGACATACCTGACCAAAGTAGGAGGCAAACTTTCAAACAATTATTTAATTAAAATTCAAATGACCCACCCACAAGAGTATCCCACAATCAAAGAGCGAGAATATATCTGATTGTGCTTCTAGGGACGAGAAAAGAAATACCTGCACCAAAAAACATAATAGAACCTCTAAAAGAATAAAAAGCATAAGAACACGTTCATTGAAGGGCAAGTCAGCCACTCACATTGAGTTAGTCAGGAAAGAACTGAGAGACATTGTTTACCTTTTGGCAGTGGTGGAATATTCAAAATAGGCAATTTTCAAAAGGTTAATTTTACCTGATGAAAATATCGCTGCGCACCACTTCAGTTGGCAAAGGAAAAAGGTTTTCTTTTAAGACATTAATGGATTGAGTATTAAAACTTTGAATAAGACACGAAGCACTTGCGAGTTCCAGAGAGGATCACAATGCCAATAATTTGCATACGAAAACACACATCAACAAATGAAATTGTTGGATAAGAAAATGGAGATGAAAGATTTGACCTGAATCACTTCAATGATCGTACGCGTCACGGCAGCTGCCGCCCTTTCGGTGTAATGCCCCCTTGCGACGATCCTATCGAAGAGCTCCCCTCCTTCGCATAGCTCCATGACGAGGTGGACGTTGGCGTCGTCCTCGTAGGTGTCCTTGAGGCTGACGATGTTGGGGTGGGCGGGCAAATGCCTCATGATCTCAACCTCCCGGCGAACGTCCTCAATGTCAACGGCGGTGCGCAGCTTCTTCTTAGAGATGGATTTGCAGGCAAAGTGCTCCCCGGAGGACTTTTCGGTGCATAGGTAGGTGATGCCAAATTCGCCGCGACCGAGCTCCTTCCCGAGCTCGTACCGGCTGCAGATGTCTCTGCCTGTGGGATTCCTGAGGACGCCCAAGCCAGAGCTCTGACCCCGGTTGTAATCGATCGAAAAGGGATTCTGTCTCTTCTCCCTCTGTTTCCCCTTCTTCTTCTTCCTCGCCTTCCCATCAGGATCACTGGGGGCTGCGCAGCAATTGCCCATTGAGGTTTAACAGATGCCGCAACCAAAATCCAGTATTTTCCCCCAAGGATAGAGCTAAAGTTCTAGTCCCTTTAATGAATGAACTGCGGGACGGAACAGCATGATGAGCTCCCTTTGTCAAATCTGGAAGAAAGATGACAAAAAAGGAAGGAAAAACTCCCTGCAACTTGTAGAAATCATCTTTTGTTTTGCTTGTCGAAAAGCAAAAACGAACAAACAGAGGATCAAAATTGCACACTAACCCGGCGGATAAACGAACAAGTAGAATTTCAAAAGGCCAAAACTTTAGAATTCGTGAGAGGTAACACTATATATATATATATAGACATATAATAGCAATCGGAAAGATGCAACGTTGGAGATCACCTTTCCCCTCTGGGTTTCTCTCCGCTCGGTTCCCCCCTACTTCGTCGTATTCACCTTTCCACCTACTCAGAGGAAAGAAAGGTGATCAAGAGCCCATTTATCTCTCGATTGAGAAATTTTGAAAGGAAAAGAGAGAGAGAGAAAAAAAATATAGGCGAAGGCACAGAAAACAGAAGCTTCTGTTCCAGAATGGCAGAAGGAAAGAAAGATTGTCCCTCTCTAGAAACCATGACTCAGACGGAGACCTCTTAATTTGTCAACAGCGGCTGGCATCGTCAAATTCTTGACATTTAAGGCTGTCTGTGTTTACACTCCCTCAAGGGAGAAAACGTGAAAAAGATTAGAAAACGACAGAGACCCACCCAATTGCATTCCTCCGAATGTGTTAACTTGGTGGTAAGAACGGCTGGAGGAAACAAACTCCTTTCCTTTGTTTATCGACCGTTGGGAACACATCACCCACCGTCCAGATGGCAACGGCTAATACCATTTATTTGTAGGGCAAAATTTGAAAGGGGTCGCTATTATCAAATTATTAAAATAATCTCTCTTTTTTTTAAAAAAAATGTTTATCATTGAAAAGATGTTCAACTAGTGTATTTTGTTAAATTTGTTCCTCTTTTGCACTTACTTTTTCAAATTATGTTTCTCTAACCTGCCTCTTGCCATTTCAATCATTCGACAAGATTCTCTTATACTCTCGACGAGATTAAGCTGCAAGCAAGAGAACGAAATCGTGAACAATGTAAGATAGTATGTTAGTGTCATCAGGTCTTCAACCAAAGAGTTTTGGTGTTGGAGTAATGATTTGACTTAAACTCAAACTGTCATACTGTGAGTATTGATAAAGTTTGTCAAATGCGCAAATGTAGATTACTTGACAAAATTATTATAAAGGTGTAATATATGAAGTTTAAGTGTGTCAAGCTCATCAAATATTTGACAATTATAGAAATTTAAGTAGGTTGAGGACCAAATATTTAACAAGTTAAAGTTCAAACCTATCAAGTAATCGGATGCCTAACTAATGGAAATCCTAATAGGTCATGGCTGATGAAATACTTGATGTTTCAGTTAAATACTATGGATGATCAAGTCATCGATCAATGAACTAGCTAACGTATGTTATATTTGAGAGAAATCTTAACACAATTGCTTTAGATATTATACTATTTATTAGATAAATCAAATCACTATTTGAGTATATATTCTTTATGTATATGATTTGATCTTAAGCTGAATTACTGATGCCCACAATACAATACATAATATAAGAGAAATTATGATTGGATTACAATTAGTGATTATCTTTACATGTGCAATTATGTACATATTGAAATATTTTTTAGCTGATGAATTGATGAGATTGAACATCATTAATTCTGTAAGACTAACATATGCTAGACTCTTTGATTTTGCTAAGCAACCGATCTAAAAATATTGGGATATTGAGAGTTAACATATGGATGTTGGTTAAGGATAACTAGTTCATTTAAAATAATATGCCATGAGATTTCATGTGGTTCTATGAATGTCTATGAAGATTTTATTGCAGCTCGAGTACAAGTTTCCTCTGACTTGAGGTATTCAAGTCATCTTGGTTATGGAGACTTATACTTTAACATATTAAGCAAGCGTCTATGGAGGTATAAACTCAAGATGATTAGGTATAAGTTAAAATGTCCAAAGGTGTTTGAGTAGCCAACAGAGAATTCACCACTTCTTTAATTAGGAGACGTATACCCTATGACCACTTGTCAGGATTGTTACTCACAATTTTTGGCCAAAGTAATAACACATCAAGAGGATGGTCTTCTTAGACAATTATTTTGAGTAATTTGAATCCGCAAGATAAGGAACTACAGCTTGGGCTAGGTGTGATGTAGTTAGCCTAGTGGAGACTAACACATAGATAATGTCTTGAACTAAGTAGGTATAAGATGGTGAAAGGAATAGAGGCACGATCAACCGTAGCTGCTAAAGGAGTCTGAAGTGGTTCTAAAATCACTTGTGATTTTTTGAATAATTGGGGGTCATGATGTATTACTAGGGGTTACTCATGATCGACTCGTAATTAATAGTTAATTATAGACAACCAACATAAATCAGGAACCTATAAGGTCACACGCACTATGAGTTTCTCCAAGAAACATAAAATGAGATCGAGAGAGATTGAGTCTAATTGGACTAGACGAAGGGCAAATATAAAACATATTTTGTGCAAAAGGAAGCAAGGATGAGCCACATCTTTAAAAGACAAAGTTGATCATTTTTGATTTAATTATAAACTAAATTGGTTTGGTTTAAATTAAAGGTGATTTGATTTTGAATTAATGTAGTTTAGTTGCGAACCAAACTTAAGTTTAGCGGTTTTGACTTTGAGTTAATGGATGTGAATTTTTGGTTAGCAAACCAAATTCGTTAGAGGTCAATAATATAACTTTTATGAAGAGTTATTTATAATGTTTAAAACCTAATTTTTTGGTTTAAAACCATAACCCCTCTTCTTCCTTGCCACCCAAGCAACCCGATTTAGTTTTGAACTAAACTTGAGGCTAAAAGATAGGAGTTTAGTTTAACAGATTTTGTTAATATTTCTTAATAAATTTTTTTTTATTAAATACCTATAAATATATCTCTTATGAAGAGTTATTTACAAGTATTAAAAATCTAATTATTAGGTTTTAAAAATCCAACACAAACTCCTCCTCTTTTTCTCTTGTCACCGCCCACAACAAGGAGTTCTCTTCTTGTTGCCACTGCCAATAAGCTAGGGCTTCTTGTTGCCACTGACCAAACAGCCTATTCCAAAGCTTACCTTCAATTTCTAATTGTTAGGTTTGAAAAATCCAACATAAACTCCTCTTTTTCTCTTGCTGCCGCCCACAACAAGGAGTTCTCTTCTTGTTGCCACCGGCAATAAGCTAGGGCTTCTTGTTGCTGTTGACCAAAGAGCCTATTCCAAAGCGTACCTTTGGTTTATAATTGTTAGGTTTTAAAAATCCAACACAAACTCCTCTTTTTCTCTTGCCGCCGCCCACAACAAGGAGTTCTCTTCTTGTTGCCACCACCAATAAGCTAGGGCTTCTTGTTGCCACTGACCAAAGAGTCTATTCCAAAGCTTACCTTCGGTTTCTAATCCACCTAGGATAAGTGCCTCCCAAGGGTCGGTCGTTCTAGAGCCAAAGAAAGTTGCAAACATGCAGTGGAACCAAGGAACACAAGGAGAACATTAATGGTTGTTTCTCCACCGAAAGTTATCACTTCTTCCTTTCAATTTGGTTTTTGTTTCAGGGAAATTGCTGCCGTTGGAACATCCATACCATATTGGTTCACTATCCCTTCTTGACAGTGAACCATACGAACTTTGAATGGAGGCGTAATCCCCTCTGTCCAATCCGATTTGTATCGCCAGGTTGCTTTAAGCAGCTGGATATGGAATCAGATCGTAGGTCCTCTTTCAGATCGTTTGTCTCCTCCCTTCGATTAGTATCACAGTGGAGACACGACACATGACTTAGATAACTCATCTCGAGGAGATCTCGATGTTAATACGAGTAGAGGCAGCCTTGCTCAAGGTTGCTAGTTGATGTCGTTTTTGCTTCACATCATTCGGAAGGTATAAAATTGTTTATGTCTTATTTACAATTATGTTTGAATGCATGTGTTTCCTTGGATGAATTTTTAACTAATTAGTTATAAATTTATTTATTATTCTTCCGTTGCCATGATTTATAAAATTAAAATTTTAAATTACGTATGTAGAAATCCAACAGTGGCATCAGAGTCACCGCATATTCAACATAGATTGTAGATCTTTGTTTGATGTGTTGTAGATTGTCTAAAATTTTATTTTAGATATGTTAGGATATTTTAGATAAGGGAATTATTTTTCTAATCCAATATAAAATTTTTCATATTTTAAAAAGTTTTAGAATCTGTTTAAAAATTTAATTTTGAAAATTATTTTCTAATATGATTAGAAAAAATTAATTTTAAAATTATTTTCTAATTAAATTGAAAATTATAGATTTAGAAATTTTTTCTAATATGTATATTTATATAGATTTGAAATTTATATATAATATATATATAGATATATATATATATATATATATATATATATATATATATATATATATATATATATATATATATCCGAAATTAATTTAGGACAACGAATAACATAACTCTTACCATAATATATGTCATGTCATACGCATGATTAATATGATTAATGTATCTTATATTGAAATATCATGATTATGCCATGTGATGTATGTAAATAGTTTGTCTATGTTGTATATAGTTAATGAGACCTAATAGGAAAGCCCTTATTTAAATTTTAAAGCTTACATCTTCCATTAATATGGTCAAGAATTAGAGTTTAATTATAAGCAGGTTGTTGGACTCTCTCCAATCTCAACTTATAATTAAAAATGTTCAGACCATGACTTCTCCAAGGTCGATGTGAATAGGGGTAAAGTATATATATATATATGTTATGAGTTAACAATCCAATGTTTGTGCAAATATCAATTAGTTGATAGTATAATGTAATAGTTATATATATGCGATATATAATTGGTATACTTAATACCTACCACTAGAAATAAGAATGACTTATTGGACTCTCTCCAAGGTTGTTCTTATCTATAGTGGACATCAACACACTTGGAGAAAATCTACCATCTCCCAAATTTAAAGTGAGAATTTTTGAATTTGATAAGTAAGTGGGATTCCCATTTATGCATATAAATTGTTTGCATTACATAATTAAATTCATCTTTCTTAGTATGCTCAATTGTGTATTTCTAGATTAATAGAATCAGCATATTTTCTTTAAAGTTACGCTCAATTTTGGACACCAATAAATTAACTGGATCGAGCTTCTTGGACTAACTTTGAAATCTGAGAATTATTCTTAAGGTTGAAAAGATAGCCTATATCTTGGATGAACCTCTTTCCTCGAGACTACTTGATGATGTAACACCGGATCAACTATTGGCCCATCAGAAATATACGCTAATTCTGAGCTTACTAGTTATATCATTATAGCCTTAATGTCCCCAAAACTGCAAAAATAATATGAGAATATAGATTCTTATATGATTGTTTACCATCTTCATGAGATCTTTGATGAGCAAGCTAGATCCAAAAAGTTTGAGATCACCAAGCTTCTCTTTCGCTCAAAGATGCAAGAGGGGTCATTTGTAATACAGTTTGTACTAAAGATGAATGACTACATTGAGCGATTGTGATCACTTAGACTTATCATGGATCATGAATTAAGTCAAATAAGATAGTTTTCCTAATAGCTATTCGTAGTTTGTGATGAACTATGAGATGAACCATCTTGAATCTACGATTCCACAGATGATTAACATGCTCAAGATAGTGGAGCCATCTGCTAATAATAGAAAGATTTGATGTTACTTAACACTTTGAAGAAAGGTTCTAAGAAAGGAAACTCAAAAGATCAAGCTAAGAGAAAGAAAAAGGCTAAGAAAGAAGAACCGACACCAAATGGATTATGTCACCATTATGGCAAGATGGGACACTGGTGAAGAATGTGCAAGATTTATTTGAGTCCATTAAAGAGAAGGCATCTGATGCCCCATCTCCTTCAAGTGTGCTCGTAAAGATGATCGATTAACATCCTACACATGACATTGTCACCTTGGCCATATAAGTAAGAAATGCATGTCTGAATTACACAAGTGTGTAATTTTGGATACATTTAAATTGGATTCATTTGATACATGCGATTCATGCTTAAAAGGCAAGATGACTAAGTTACCTTTTAAGAGAAAAGGTGAACGAGACAATGACACTTTGACCCTTATATATACCGATGTATGTGGACCCATGCCGACTCATGTATGAGGAGGTTATAGCTACGTCATCACCTTCATCGATTATCACTCACGATATGGGTATGTGTATCTATTGAGATACAAATCTGAAGCCTTTGAAAAGTTCAAAGAATTTAGACATGAAGTAGAGAAACAACTTAGTAAAAGTATTAAAATACTTCGATCCAATTGAGATGGTGAATACTTAAGCCAAGAGTTTCAAGATTATCTCAGGGGCAATAGAACATTATCTCAATGGATTCCTTCTTATACACCATAGCATAATGGGGTGTCAGAAATGAAACTAAATCTTATTGGGCATGGTTACGTCAATGATGAATCATGCAAATTCTTTTGGGATTATACACTCAAGATAGCTGTTTACTTGCTAAACAGAGTCCTGACTAAGGCAGTCTCTACCACTCTATATGAGATATGGAATAGTAAAATACCTCATTTATCTTATTTAAAGATATGAGATTGTTATGCTTATGTGAAGCGGACTATATCAGACAAACTTGATGTTAAGTCTGATAAGTATCTATTTATTAGATACCCTAAGAAAACTAAGGGTTACCAATTCTTTCATCCCTTGGAACAAAAGGTGTTTGTTTCAAGGTATGTTATTTTTCTAGAGAAAGAGTTTCTCTTACAACAAAATAGAGGGAGTGAGATTGAGCTAAGGGTAGTTCAAGAAACTCCAATAGACACACAAGAGACGCCTAATACCCACTACCTATTACTCATATGGATGAGGTAATGACTGAACTTGTGGTTACACTGTTCCTTCGTAGATCTAGTAGGACATGTCTAATTCCCAAGAAATATAAATTTCTTATAAGTGGATCAAGAGACTTACTACTCATTGAGGATGAGGAGCCTACCAGTTCTGAAAAGTTCAGAAAGAGACTCATGGTTAAAAGCCATGAAATCGAAAATGGATTTCATGTATGAAAATCAAGTTTGGAACTTGGTGGACCCACCCGAACAGATAACTCCTATAGGGTGCAAATGAGTTTTCAAGAAGAAAATCAATATGGATACTAATTTTATTACCCATAAAGTAAGACTGGTGGTAAAAGACTAAAGACTATTGTTAAAAATAAGGTATTGACTATGACGAAATTTTTCACCAGTGGTTATGCTTAAGTCAATTCGGATACTCTTAGTCATAGCAGCTCATTATGATTATGAGATATGATAGATGGATGTGAAAACAATGTTTCTTAATGAAAATTTATCAAAGGATGTGTATATGATATAACTCAAAGATTTCACATCTGTTGATAAAAAAAAGTATGCAAGTTCAACGGTCCATTTATGGACTGAAGCAAGCATCGAGGAGTTGGAATATCCATTTTGATAAGGTAATCAAAGAGTTTAATTTTTCACAAAATCCAGATGAACCCTATGTGTATATGAAGGTTAGTGGGAGTGCGATCGTATTCCTAGTATTATATGTTGATGACATATTAGTTATAAGAAATTATGTGTTAGTTCTACAATCTATCAAAGGTTTGATTGTCAAAAATATTCTCCATGAAAGATATGGGAGAAGCAACATATATCCTGTTGGTGCAAGAGGTACTAGTTGTAGGATCGGAAACACGCTAGAGGGGGGGTGAATAACGTGTTTGAACGCTTTTTGATTTTTGTAAAAAACTCGAGTGCGAAAGCGGAAGCAAACAAAGTAACGAATACCGAAACGAAATGCAGTAAAGTAAAGAACACAATTTATTTTTACTTGGTTCACAGCGCAACGCTGCTACTCCAAGGCCCACGGTCCTTGATCGTTTACGTTGGGCAATCCACTAACTCACTTTCCCTTGTCCGGCAGCAAGTGTATCGAAAATTCAAGTACAGAAATCGATTACAATATTGATATGAATTTAAGTACAACCGTTACCAAACTTTCGCTCCCCGGACGTTGAATTCGGCGTTTTCGGTGTCAAGGACAGTTGCTTGAGGCAGGCACAGTACCAACGTCGAAGTTGGAAGGCTCGGGAATCACGGGAACGGAGTTTGGAGGCGTTTGTGTTGAATGCTCTGGCTGCTGCTCGCGGAGGCTTTATATAGCCGGCCTGGGTTTTGATGATTTAGGATTTTTACGATTTTAAATCGATTCAATTTTGGGCTTTTACATGAAAATAAATTATAAAATGAATCGATTTGATCATAATTGTCCTATATTGCATAATTTAAGGCTTGATATAATTTTTGTGATTTAATGGTGAATTTTTGGCATTAATTTGATTTTTATTGATTTTAGGGCTAAATCGGACCCAACTCGAGCTAAACCGTGGTCAAATCAAGTCAAAATTGCCAAACCGATCAAGCCAACACGGAGGACATGACTCAGATCGAGCCCGATCAAAATTTTGAATTTTTTGGAAACCCTAGACTGCCCTAGAGCCTAGATCAATTTCAGACCGTTGGATTCAAAATCAAAGGCCCAGATTCGCTTGATTAATCACGTATATAAATAAAAACCTTAATCGATGAACAGTGACTCGCCGTCACTGTTCATCGTCTTCGAGCTCCTGCTGTTCTGTTCGGCGACGTACCAAACGGCGTGCCCCCCATCTTCCCAATCCAATTCCATTGAGTTCTTCGATCCCTGAAGAGTTTTAAACCGGTCTTTTGGGTATAAATCGGTGGCCGGACGCTGCTCGCCGGAGAGGGTTTCTCCGGCGTTGCAGAGCTCTGTTCTTGACTGTTCCGGCGAGGTGCTGAGGAATTCGAAGCCGCAACTTGACGAGGGGTTCTCTGAAGGGCGCGGAATACATCCAAGGGGTCAGCAACTTCATCGGAGCAAGGAGGAGGAGAGATTTCCGGTTTGCAGCTGAAATCAGTGCCGTGCCGAGCTCTGATTGTGCAGGAGAGGGTTTCTTCGGTTCTTCAGGGTTCTGGCACGCGAGAAGACGACCCCACGACCAGATTGAAGCTTCAGATGGGATTGCCGAAGCCACATTATTGGATTAAGCTGTTTGTTTGACACCAAATTGAAGAATCGAAGGAGGAGAAGAGGGAAGATGCAATTTACAGTTTCTGAATTTCATGTTTCTGATAGCTTCGTTTTTCTTCTGATTTCAATGTTTCTGTTAACTCAGATTCTTAGTAACTTTGTGAGTGTTTGTGTTTGATTCAAGTTAGCTGTTGTTTGGATTCAAATTAGTTTTAGAGCTTGCTTAGATTCGTTTTATAAATTCTAATTTGAAGCCCTATCGTGACACCTAGTTTAGGGCTTTTCATTAATCAAACCACATACTTAACTTGATCCTAGTTCCATAATCAAAACTCAGGTTTCAATGCATTGAATTTGATCTGCTAGTGCTTCCTGCACTAACAATAGTTTGTCCCTAGAGTTTCGATATTTGACAATACACCTAGGTCTGATCTATTTGACCAAGGATTCATCCAAATAGAATCTAATGTTTAGATGTGAGTGGAGTCTAGTCAAGTCAGTTTGACTAGAAGATTAGCGAGAAGTCTTAGTTAGTTAGACCGGGTAAGGAGAAATCCTAGTTATTATATTTGGGAGGTATCCTAAAGCAATCATCTTATGATTGTACTATTTATTAAATAAATAAAAATTTACTGTTTAAGTGCATATTTTATATGTTTGATTGGATCTTAAACTTGTTCACTAAATATCCACAATACATTTCATAGCATGAGAGAATTTGTGATTGGATCACAACTTGTGAGTTTCTCTACATGTGTAATTATGAAAGTATTGAAACTATCCCTAGTCGATAAATTGATGAACATGGACGTCATCAATTCTGTTGAGGCTAGAACGTTTATACTCCTTGGGTTACCAAGAAGTCGTTCTCACTAGCTGGAGATATTGGATGTTGAAAGTTAAACATGAATGCTAGTTAAAGATAACTAGTTCATTGGAGTGACCTGCCATGAGACTTCATATGGTTCTTTCTGTAAGTCAATGAAGATCTCAGTGCAGCTTAAGTGTGAGTTTTCTTGGACTTACGGTATTCAAGTCACCTTGGTCGCGGAAGCTTATACTTGATGTTTTAAACAAGCATCTCCAAGGAGGTGTGGATCCGAGATGATTGAGTATAAGTCGAAGTGCCCGAAGGTATTTGAATAGCTCACAAGGGATTCACCACTCTTTGTAAAAGAGACGTATACCCTACGATCGCTTGTTTGGATTTTATTGAAAGTCGTTGGCCAAAACAACACATGTCAAGAATGTGGTATTCTTAAACACGTGTACGAGTAACTCGAATCCGTAGAACAAGAAAGCAAGCTTGGGCTAGGTGTGACATAGTCAGCCTAGCAGAGACTGACACACACAGACCATGTTCTGAACCA
This sequence comes from Curcuma longa, assembly GCF_044706935.1. Classification (NCBI taxonomy): domain Eukaryota; kingdom Viridiplantae; phylum Streptophyta; class Magnoliopsida; order Zingiberales; family Zingiberaceae; genus Curcuma; species Curcuma longa. The sequence continues at coordinate 6,645,524 of NC_133870.1, forward strand.
AGCGGGTATAAGACGGTGAAAGGAACGAGGTACATTTCATTATAGCTGCTGAAAGGTTTAGAAATTATTCTGAAATCAATTGTTGATTTTTCAATCAATTGAGGATCATGATGTACTACTAGGTGCCACTCATGATCGATCCGAAGTTAAGGATTAATTACGAACGACCAACATTACTAGAAACCTATTGGGTCACACGTACTATAAGTTTTTTGGAAGGACTTAAAATGAGTTTGAGAATTGGATTCTCAGAACGAGAGAAATCTGGTTGGACTGGACAAAGGTAAACCAATGGGTTTCATCTTATGAAGACAGAATAAACAAAATCGAAATGTTCTGGTTATCGAATCAATCAATTCAATTTTGAACCAAAATTGAACTAACTTGGTTTGGTTCATGATGAAAGATATTTTGGCAAAATAGAAGCTATGACGGGCTTCGTTTTGAGAAGATGAAACGAACAAAACTTGTTTGGGTCAAATCAAATTTCGTTTGGTTGCTGAATTAAACATTTTGGTTGTGAACCAAGTTGAACCAAACTGGATTTGGTTCGAGTTGAATCAAATCAAGCAAACCCAAAAGCATTGAATTGGGTTCAAGGAAAACCCTAAACCCGGTTCAAGCTCTCCCCGGTTCGCCCCTTTTCTTCCTCAAATGTGCGATTCTGGCAAGATTAAGCTTGGTCCTTTTAAAGGGGACCTCGCCAGTAGCATTAGGTGAAGAGAGAACTCTTTTGATGCTTCTTCTCTTGTCATCTTGTCCCTGCCCTATTTCAACCCGATCTTGAGGAAGAAGAAGACACTGTTCCGGTCTGTCTTCTTACTTTTTCGGTCACCAGAAACCTCCTCTGCTGCCAGAGCTTCCTGTTGTGTTTGGTTGATAGCTGCTGGATCTCCTTTGTTGCTTGCTATTGCCGACCGAAGGAGTTCATCGGAGTTGCTGCCGGAACTCGTTCCTTGCTGTCGGAGCCCGAAGTTCTGGGAGTCACCATCAACATCGAAAAGATTCTGGTAACTTATCTTTGTAACATCACCGAAATTAAATTATCGGTGATCGTTAGAAAACCCCAGAAACGAATGCAACGTGTGTTGTTGCACGTTTCCAATATTAGGGTATCCTTTTGTATCGATCGTTGCTGATTGACGGCTAATACCACAACCAGTAACATGACTTATGCTTGAGAAGCTGTCCCGACAAAACTTGGTATGGATCACCGATAGAGATAAACTTCGACGAAGCTATTCAGTTTATGCCATTTTCGCTGAGCGTCATACGTCATGTATACGTAGAATAAATTTATTATTCTGAAAATTTTATTTTCTCAGCTATTCCATAAATTGTGTTGTATCTTGCATGCGTGGTTGTGAGTGTTATAATTACTTAGTTTATTATTTGTTTTTCTTCTATTGTGTACGTTTTTGAAACGCATAAACACGTGCAACGCACCGGGTCAATCCTAACAGTGGTATCAGAGCCAGGCTATGCAAGACGAACGCGAAAAAATTATATTTCATACTATAGTTAATTGTAAATTTTATATTAGGAAATATATGATTTAATTAAGATTTTTTCTAATTAGAATTGACCAGAAGACTAGTAAGAAGTCTTAGTTAGTTGAACAGGGCAAGAAGTCCTAGTCAATTAGAGTAGGCAAAAAGTCCTAATTCGAGGCTAGGCAGGAGAAGTTCTAGTTGGAGGCTAGGCAGGAGGGCAAGAGAAGTCCTAGCTGGATGCTAGATAGGAGAAGTCCTAGTTGGATACTAGGTAGGGTAAATCCTGGCTGGAGACTGTGCAAGAAGTCCTCATAAGTGAAGCTAGGCAAGGAAGTCCTAACTGGATGTTAGGCAAGGGAAAGTTCAAGCAGGTCAAGGGTGATCGGATGTTTGACAGGTGGGAAGTCTACTGAGTGACTAGTCCTAATTGAAGTTAGGCACGGATAAGCCTAGTAGGTTAGATCTACAGTGTAAGGCTTAGGTAAGCTTAATAGGTCAGACAAAATACAAGTAAGCTTAGGTTACTTATTTGTTGTATGTTGAGCTTGCAGTAACTAGGAGCTGGAAACAAGATTGAGGAAGCATAAGAGGAGTAAACAGAAGCAGTCGAATTAAACTCGAAGTCAACTTAGGTCAAATCCTACGGTGTTGCTATCTGGACGCAAACGACTTCATGACTCGTGCGATCGGGGAAACTCACAGAAGGGTGTAATGCACTCAAGGACTTCCAGATCGGTTATACAGGTGGTTTCGGAAAGGGATTAAGTCTTACTGTTAATACTTTCATTTATATTATTGATTGGACTGTAATACTGGATTTCTCCGCCTTTGAAAAAGTTCCAGAAAGGAGACCATTAGTGGATGGGCGTCTTCCCGCATATAGGCCTTGGACATACTAATCCTGCGAGTTAATGAACCAAGTAAAATCCGTGAGTCCCCTATGTTGTGTTTAATTTACTGCTAGTCTATTTGATAGAATGAATAACGAGCGTTATTCACCCCTCCTCTAGCGCGCACACCGATCCTACAATTGGTATCAGAGCAGACCTGCTCTTGATTGGACTAACCGCCACGGGAGTAAGAAGGCAAAGATGGAAGGGAAATAAGGTAAAATTGTTAAAGTTTCATTTTAAATTTTATATAATTTATTTTAAGTGTAGGGAGAGAGGGCATTACAAAAATTAGTGTCCTACTCGTAAGACTCGATGACACCATCGACGATAAAGGAGCATCTGATGTAGGAGTCCAGCGATACAAAGAGCAAATCATGTGCTTTGAGTGTTAGAAATGTGGACACTACAAGTATCAATGCCCGGAGAAGGAGACAAAATCGAAATTAGGGGTTGCGATTCTAATAAATCCATTAATTTATGAAAATGTCGCTAGGATTTTGCATGATAGAATTATTTTTTCTAAAAATTTATATAAGTTAGAAAATTAAAAAATTATTATTTGACAAAGTCAAACAATTTAGAAAATTCAAAATTACTACTTTGTCCAATCAAATTTAATTGATTTGAAAAATTAAAAATTAGAAAAATCCACATTAAAAATTAATTTAATTCATAAAAATATTAATTTAACCAATTCAAAATCTAATAATATTAGATAATTCAAAATTAATAAACTTGACCAATTCAAAATAAATTAGATAATTTTGAATTGAATTGAATTAATAATAATAATTTAAAAAAATTTAAACTTAAATCTTATTAAAAATTCATCTATCTTGACTAATTTAATTAATAAATTTAAATTAAAAAATATTTAACTAATTCAATTTTAATCAATTCAATCATTTAATTCAATTGTAATTAATTCTGATAATATAATTAATTTAGATTTAATTTAAATAAATAAAAAATTAGAATAATTCTTTAATCAATTCAAACAAGATAACAATAAACTGAAGAATTAAATTTTAATTAATTTAATAAATCTAAAAATAATTAATAATTTAATAAATATGATAAAATTAATAATAATCAAAATAAATACAATAATTTAAATTTAATTGATAATTTAAAATTAAATAATCAAGATAATCTTCATAATGAGATAAAGTTAAAACCTAACAAAATAAATTTTAAAATTAATAATTCAACCACTAAAAACTCAAAATTAAATCTTAATAATTCTTCTAATAAATTTTCAAACATTAAGAATACTAATTAAAATTTAAATATTAAAAATCAGAATTTAAATAATAAAATTAATTACAATCATGTACCATTTAATTATAAACGATGAATAAATTTAAAATTTTAAAATTAAATTTAAAAAATTTAAAATTAAATCTTAAAATTTAAAAAAAATCAATTTATCAATTTTAACATATCAAATGTAAAGTTTAAAACTTGAATTTAAATAATAAAATAAATTAACATCAATTTATATTTAATTATGAAATATAACTGAATTGCATAAATTAAAAATAAAGCATAAAAAACAAACAAACATAATTAAAACAAATACAATTAAAATCCATAAACTTAATTATAATAAAATACTTATAATTATGAAACTAATTAAAATATTATTTAATAAAATAAAATTTTAATAAAATTTAAAATATATCAAAGTGGGTTGACATATTCACGGGTTCACATGAAGTGTATCAAACTGAGAATTTTATATATTATTAGAAATAAAAAATTATTTGATTTGATTGACTCATGTATACCTGCCATGTGCATACATTTATTTTATTATTTATGCACATAAATATCGTATCATCATATTTAATTTCTGCTTAACATAGAATAGTTAGTTAAGGATAAATGATTAGTTAACAATTGCCCAACATAGTACTAAGATGAGGCAAGATGATAGTATGTTAGAGAAGATTAGTTTAGTTAGTCAAGTGGGGTAAGGAGAACCTTGCTTGGTTTGCTTAGCTAAGTGGAACTAACTGAAGCTACCTCATCACATCCTAGATTAGTTAGACCAAGGTTTTTCAAGAAGTTAGTTAAGCATATAATTTCTTGAAAAGACTTTGTCTAAGGAAGTAGTCATTATTCTGTAACCAAGAAGGCCCCTGCTTCACCATGACTTGGAAGTCAATTTTTAAAATGTGGACTTAACTTATGTTTAACTAATGGTTAAATATGAATCTAACATAATGTCAAACATTCATTAGAACTTAACTTAAATTAAATAAAAATAAAAATAATAAATCATCTCACAAAATTCATAAGGAAACTCTTATATGCTATATATTGAGGTACTTAGAATGAGTGAGATGATAAGGATTATTAAATCATAGAGCTTTGAAAATATTTTTCAAAAAATTATAAAACTATTTTCAAAAAATTATAAAACTATTTTCAAAAATTATAAAACTTTGATAATTGGTTGACCAACACTTAGACACAAAACCTTTAGATCAACACTAAGTCTAGAACTCTAAGACACATAAGCAGAAAATCCTTGTGGTTAACAAGGATGTCCTAAGAGAGTGTGTAGTTGAGGGAGAGGTTATTCTTGAAAGATCTTATTTTCAAAAGACCTTTAAAAATGGTATTTGAAAATCTTTAAAAACTCATGTTTGGAAAATATTTTAAAAAGTATTCTTTTAACTTAGAACAACCCCTAAGACACATAGAGATATTGTCTTGTACCCAATAAAGAGCCCTAAGAAAGTGTCAGATTTAAGGGGAAGTCTAAATTGAAAGCTTAATTAAAAGTCATATTTTAAAAATCCTTTTAAAAAATTACTTAAGTTAATTGTTCTTTTGACTTAAATCAATCTTTGAGATACATAGAGAGTTTGTCTTATGGTTAACAAGCAGACCTAAGAAAGTATCAGATCAAGGGAGAGGTCCAATATCAAAAAAGTAACCCGATCTTCAAGAAATTATCTTTTATAAATCCTTAAAAAATTTTAAAAAATCTTTACAAATCTATTTTAAAATCATGTTTTAAAACTATTTTTAATTATTCTTTTAATTTGGATTAAAACACATAGGGATGTTGCTTTGTGGTTCATAAAGAGTTCTAAGGACGTGTCAAGTTAGGAGGGAGATCATGATTAAAAGAATAATAATTAGTGTTTCAAAAACTTTTATTTTGAAAATCTTTTGAAAACTATTTTTTTAAAAAACCCTTCTTTGCAAAACTCTTTTGAAAATCTTTGCAAAACTCATTTTGAATTTTTTTAAAAAACTCTTTTGAAAACTTTTGTTTGAAAAATTATATTACAAAATCATTTGAAATCTACTGTGATCTTTCAAGAAATATCTAGACTAAGTTGTGACCATAAGAAATAATTTAATTATTGGTACGGTACAATCTTTTTGATGTATGAAAAAGGAGAGAAGGGAATTTAAGTTAAAAATATAGAATTCTCCCATATTCGTAAAACCCTAACCTGATTTAACATAAGAAATTATCAAAATAAAAAAGGGGAAGATTATTGATATAGGGAGCACTAGTCTACCTCCAGAGTTTCGATGTTTAACAATATACCTAAGCCTGATCAATTTGACCAAAGGTTGATTCAAACAAGACTTGATGTTTGGATATGAGTGAAGTCTAGTTAGGTCAAAGTTAATCAGAAGACTAGTGAGAAGTCCTAGTTAGTTGGACTAGACAAGAAGTCCTAGTTAGTTGGACCGGGCAAAAAGTCCTAGTTAGAGGCTAGACAGGGAAAGTCCTAGTTGCAAGCTAGGCAGGAGAAGTCCTAGTTGCAGGTTAGGCAGGGAGAGTCTTGGTGAGTGAAGCTGGTAGGAAGTTTTAGTAAGTGAACCTGGGCAAGGAAGTCTTAACTAGATGTTAGACAAAAGAAAGTCTAAGCAAGTTAAGAGTGACAAAATATTTGGCAGGTGAGAAGTCTACCGAGTGACTAGTCCTAACAAGAGTTAGGTAAGAAAAAGTCTAAACAAGTCAAGGGTGATCGGATGTTTGGTAAGTGGAAAGTCTACCTAGTAACTAATCCTAGCTAGAAGTTAGGCACAGGTAAGCTTAGTAGGTTAGATCTACAAGGTAAGACTTAGGTAAACCCAGTAAGTCAGACGGACTATAGGTAGGCTTAGGTAGTTTATTTGTTATATGTTGAGCTTGCAAAAATCAGAAGCTGAAAGCAAGACTGAGGAAGCATAAGAGGATCGCAAACAAAAACAATCGAATCAAGTCTAGAGTCAACTCAGTTCAAACCTGAGTAAACTGGATCTGGGCACTCAGATCATGTTCCGGGCACTCGGAGCATCTAGGCACCCCTGGTTAGTCCAAGCGCCCGGATAAGGTGGAATTGTCTTCGATAAGAGATCAGTTCGGGGCACCCAAAAAGGGATTTAGGTGCCCAAAATGTATTTATAAGGCCCCTATGTCCATCACAAGAGGACAAATCAAAACACTACTACTTCATCCTATGATGTTGCTAAATGTAGGACCAGTGCGTGCGTTAGAGGGGGTGAATAGCACTCTTGTTGTTCATTCGTTCTATTAATAACTTACAATGGATATCAGAATCACAAGCACAGGTGGCTCACGAATTTTCTTGGTTGCTAACCCCCCAGGATTAATACATCCAGGGCCTATACATAGGAAGGTGTCCGTCCATTAATGGTCTCCTTTCCTGAACTTTTTCGGAGACGGAGAAATCCGTCTTACAATCCAAAATATATAAATGAAAGTCCAAAATGTAAGACTATTAATGAAATAGCCAAACATTTGTGTTGACTGATCTAGAAGTCCTAAGCGCAGTGCATCCTTCCTGGAGCTTCCTTGGTAGCATGAGCAGGATACATTCGCGTTCACCACTATAGCAAGATGAAGAGTATGGGGAATTAGAGTTAGTCCTTACAGTGCACATTGAGGCCCTTATATAGACTCTTTCGGGCGCTTGAATTCTTATCCGGGCACCCCGTTCCGATCTGATCGGATCTCTTCGTTCTTTATCGAGGTTGATTCTTCTTTATCTATGCACTTGGACCATCCAGGGGCGCCTGGACCATTCGGGCGCCTGGATTAACATCCGAGTGCTCGAATCATGTCAACTTAGGTTTGACCTGAGTTGACCCCAGACTTAGTTTGGCTGCTTCAGTTTGCTCCTTGATGAGTTAGAATCGATTTATTTTTGGGTTTTTACATGAAAATAAATTATAAAATTAATCGATTCGTTCGTATTTGTTCTATATTGCATGATTTGAGGCTTGATTATAATTTTCATGATTTAATGGTGAATTTTTACATTAATTAAGTTTAATATATGGTAGGGCTCAAATCGGACCAAGATCGAGTCCAACGACGATCGAATCAAGCTAATTTGCCCAAATTGATCAAGCTCACATGGAGGACATGACCCAACTCAACTCTGATCAAGATTTATCATTTTTTTCACAAACTCTAGGCTGCCCTAAACCCCAGATCAAAGTTCCATCACAGGATCAGAAATCAAGGGCTCAGATCATTTGATTAATCAGAGGTATATAAACAGAACCTATGAATAGTGGGTTGCTCCACTATTCATCTTCGTCCCGACGCCACTCCCCGGCAACGACGTTAAAATTTGACAACCCTAGATTTGATGGATATGTCACGAGTAGGGTTGCAAATTTATTTTTAAATTATCGAAAACCCACAAGAAATACAAATAAATGTAGTATAGGGGCCTCGAGTCATATCTTTCCAAGGCTAGTAGACAATTTCTTAAATTGAGCTCATGTATCGTTCTTTTTAGGGTTTTCAATGAAAATGGGGGTTTTAGTGTTTTTCAAATAAAATGAAAACGCAAAATGCAATGAATCAAGGAAAAGGAAATGCAATTGAAATCAAATCAACTCCTAATCTAGCAATACAATAGAATTCAAAAGCTAAACTAAGACAAGAAATTGAGTTTAATGAAACTAATCTAGCTTGCAAGAATCAAAGCTATGATGCAATTTAACTATCCACTTCCACTTAGCTAGCAATAAAATCCCTAATCAAACTAACCTACCCTAGCAAACCGATACATTGAAGCTAAAATGGCACGGAACAGTGTTTATGGAAAAAATCAGAGTTTCAGTTTAATTTCAGATGGAACGAAAGGTTAAAACTAAGCTAAGCAATTTCTAAAGCAAGTATGAATTCAAACAAAAACTAAACATTAACCAATTGAACTGAATTCACATGATTTGATCAGAATCACAAAATCAGAAATGGAAATTGCAGAAATGGAAATTGTTCAAAAATGCAGAAAATAGGTAAACTCATCCATCCATTCTTCTTCCTTCGATTCTCTCAATTTGGTGTCAAACAAGTTGTCAAATCCCACAATGTGGATTCAATAATCCCTTGGAAGCTTGAAGATTGTCGCCGGAGTGATTTTCTCGCTGCCCGAACCCAGAAAAGCCGAAGAAACCCTCTTCTAGCGCAAACAGGGCTCGGCACAGGGCTGTTTTGATCTTCAAAAACCGGAATCCTCTGCTTCTTCTTGCTCCGATGGTGCTTCTGTTAATGCAAGAGTGCTCCGCGATCCTAGAACCCCTCCACGAACCGCGGCGTTGGATGGTGCTGTAGCACGCCGGAACAAATAGGAACAAAGGTGGCGCTCGTCGGAGAAACCCTCCCCGTCGCGCGCTGTCCAGCTGATGGATTTCACCTAAAGGACCGGCTTCAGACTCCTCTTGGATCAAGGAACGCGATGGAAGAAGTTTGGGAGGATGGAGGTTTTTATTTTTATTTTATTGTATTTTTATATATAAAAAAATCAATGAAAAAAAAAGAGAGAAAAAAATTATGTGAAGAACAAAAAAAAGGAAAAAAATCGATGAAAAAAATAGAAAAATCATTGAAAAAAATAGTTATTGAAAAAATAGATAAAAAAAGAAAAAATAATAAAATGGATTGATATATTGTGTAATTTTTCTAAAAGTGGAGTGTGATGATAGTTAGTAGGTTTTAATGCACATCTAAGAGAGGATGAGAATTCAGTTTTTCTTTTAGGAGAAGGAAGACAGTGGATTACTTGTAAGTACTGTTTATGGGCATGCTTACTTGAATTCAACATAATAACAGTTTATTATTTTATATCTTCTTTTTCCGCATTCATGTCATCCTTTTATATGTTTTTTTTGTACTTCATTGTGATTTTGATAATCCTTTGGAGTCATGGACACTTGTGTTTATAGTGGTGGAGATTAGGAGACAAGCAAGCATATGATAGTGAAACTTCATAAGTTGCATTGAGTGGGAACTCCATTTACATAGACACTATTGAGAGTGAGAGCATTACCATATAACTTGTGAGGATTACATCAAGTTTAGTTTAATCATGTGGTTGAAATCACAATGCTTATTGACTTGTATATGAATTGGATTTTTTTATGCCTAGATCTATGAAAACTTGATAGTCCTAAGTAACTATATTTTACCTTCTTTGAAGCATTGATATGAGTTACTTGGGGAAATATTTATTTTTCTTTACTTTCCCAAGACGTGCAAGAATAAGTGTGGGGGAATTGATAACATTCATTTTTACAGTTCATTTTGGCTCTAATACTTGATGTTTTTATCCTCTCGTTGTTTAACTATTGAGTATTAACACATTTTACAAGTAGAAACTCATTTTGAACTATATTGTTTATTCCTATAGATTTGGGGGTCTAATGTTTCCAATGTGTTTTTGTAGGATACTTAAAGAGCCATGAAGTTGAATCAAGTTCAATTAAAGTAAAAAAAGCTTAACCCAATTTCAGGTTCATCTCCTCTCATATCCAATTTCGGATCCGGATGTGGTGGGCTCACAAAAGATCCACTTTGACCACAACCCGAGAAGGAAGCTAGAGGAAGTAGCAAGTTCAGTTCAGTAGGGGGAGACTCTTGATCCATCTCGGACCTAGGTCGCGTCCACCTCCATTTTTCCACCAGAAAATGATAGTGTTAGTTGCTTATTCTTAATAGAAACTGTCTGGAGTTCAAATCATTTCTTGTGGAAATTGGCATGATAACCTCAATAGATCTCTTTTTGATCCATTTGAAAAGTTAACTGAGAGAACTATTCTTGCTGAATTATTGGATCATGCTGGGAATGGTTTTCTAAATTACTTTTGGAAGGATTGATGGCTAAATTATCAATTATTTTAATTTTTTTCCCAGCATAGTTTGTTCTGTTATGAACTAGAATCAACCGGCATCCTAACTTACCAGCTAGTGATTGGAACATGCATTTACCGGATACATTATTTCTCTTTCACGTTTGTAGGAACTACTAATGCTCTGTAACCTTTAGCTAACAGATGAAGCATAGAAAAATGCGATGGAATTCTGCTGGCATACACAGGGTCACCACTGCTAGTTAAATAATCAAAGCCTGTGGTATTAAGAGATAGATGCATCATGTCTATGTATGCACATCATTCCCAAATTGACTCTCTTGAAACATGACTAATGGTATTGCTATTGCTAGGACATAGGCCTACAACCCAATTTGGGTGCTTTTATTGATGTGGGTGAGCATCACTGATTCGCCTGCAGGATTATAAATAGGATGATTTCTCAGGGAGGATAATTTTGTGGGCACCTGTTTTAGTCTTTTATTTCTTCCTATATAAAGGACAAAGAGTTAAAATGAGTCTGTAAGTTTGGTGGTTTGTTCCTTTTCCATTGGTCCTATTTTGGCTTTCAGTCATCTTTCTTGGACTCCCAATCTACAAATTATTTTGCAAATATGAGCAACCACATGTTTTTTTGCCCACTGTGCAAAGAATTATAATCTTGATAACTTCCTATGTTCTTTGGCTGATATGCTACCTGCTCATCATTTCTATTCAGAATTAACTGTTTTGTTTGTAGGAGTTCTACCATCGTCATTTAGAAAGTTCATCCTGTGAGCTTCCTAGAATATTTGGCATGACTGCATCACTTGTGTATTCCAATGGTAGGCCATGCTGGTTGACCTGGAGCAGCTAGGATTCTAACATTAACATCTATGATTGACTGTTATGTTTTCTGTAGGTTCAAATTCACATGACGTTTATAGACGTCAGATTCAGGAACTTGAGAATCTTATGAATTCCAAGGTAGGTAATAAGAATTCTTCTTATAAATACAATCAGAAAACTATATATAACAAGATTATACAATTTCGGATCACTCTTCTTTTGACAATCTAGTTGTCCTTTGAAATAATAATTATTTTTTTAGGAAAGCTGACCTTGTGCAATCATTGTATTGAAGGTGTACACTGTTGATAGTGAATCAATATTATCTGCGTACATCTCATTTCCTACTCCAAAGATCAAGCTATATGAACATATAGACTTAGTGCATCAACAATTTATTCCTGTGGTGGAACATTTGAAAGTTTTGAAGACCAAGGTACTTGATTCCTCCTTACACTATCATCTTCATGTGTTAGTAAAATGTTTGTCCTAGAGCTTGTAAAATGTTAGTTGGATTGGAATTTATGTGGATCAAATTATATGTATTAAAATTTGCATACAACTATTAAGTTGCAAGTGATCTAGTTGGTCATCTTGTTAGTGTGGCTACATTTGAGATGTAATTCAAATAGAGTTCAAAAGCATTCCCAAAATTGGTCTTAAAATATGATGCATTACTCTCATAAATGTTTTCTGGGGATATATGCTAGTTCAATTAACATGACCAACCATTCCCACTATCCTTTGTATAAATCAGTTACATTATCAGAGCTTCTAAACCTAATCTAATCATGCCTTTACCAAATCCTACCATCAGTTTTAAGACACCATCAAGTTTAGGTTTGAAAAGACTATTATTAACAAACATATTTCTTTATGCATGATTGACAAACTATGTTTATCATGCATCATCTTCCTTATGAGTCAATAAGATCGATAACATTAAGATTTGATTCTTGGATGAAACCCTTTTAAAGGGCCCTTCAACTTGTCATTTCAATTCAATTCATACGTTTAAGCATGCAATTCATTGTTTGAAAATGTTAAAGTGAATAGCCTTTGAACATGAATGTGTTCTTTCTCCTCTCATAATACCATAAAGATGGTAAAGCTGAATCTTATTGAAGATGAAGTATTCAAAGTCAGAAGCATGATGGGAAATAACACACTCACAAAGGAAAAAAAATTTGTCACAAATTTATCTTCATTTGGTTTTAAGGCTATTCCTCTTTATCACTCTGAAGAAGAAACAGAATTCCCTGTGTTGAAGACTCGAAGTGCATATCTTTTCATACACTGATGACATTTCCATTCAGTCATTAGATGGCAAGTGACTTGCTGCATGTGAGCATTTCATTAGTTATCATCATATATATTAATTAAACATTAAGAGCCGTATTGAGTTTTTCTTGTTACTAAAATGGAGATACATGCACTGAGATTCTATAAATAGTTATCTATAAACATTTATGTATGCTCAAGGCATGATTTCATCTTCTTGGAGGTAGCAGATAGCAATCCCTGGTAACTGGTGATAAACCAGTTAGTTTGATGCAAACACAACATGTTTAACAAATTGTAAAAAGGATAATACAAAACCCAAGCACGACAAGTCTAACATGCAGGTGTCAATTTTTTGTTTAGACAATATATAATGGAAGCCCACAAACCCTTAAGTCTATTATGCAAGTGACAAGACTTGACTAGTCTGTTTAATACATCAGTCAGTTCATGTTAAATAATCATATTTTTTTAATTGAACTTTGAGTATATACCTAGGTCTTATGAGAAAATTATGGTAAAGATAAAAGATACACAAGTCATGCAGGTCAACCTAAATAACAAAATGCAGCCTGCTTATTTATTGTGATCATAAAGCAGATGTCACACTTGTATGTTCAAATACAATGGTTCATTTGAATAGCTAATTGTACTATTAACTATTTCCCTACATGCTTCTGTTAGCATATAGGAGCTATTGATAAGCAAGATTCATTAACAAAGACAAGCTTGACTAAAAAGATTTCAAAGTTGCATGCAACTTTTGTATATTGCTTAAAGGAGCTTGGAGCATGGCTAGCATTGAAGGTATGTGCTTCCATATTATTTTTTTCCTGCTCATAGCATTCTTTTAAAGATCATGGTTATTTTGGTACAGGCAGCAAAATCATTAACATGCAGTCAAAACTATCTATTCTTTTGGGGTCAGAATGTAGATGAAGCTGGTGAGAATGCAATAAAAGCCTTTATTCAAGAGGTGTTTCAAGTCCTTTCATCCTACCTACCACAAGGTTTAAATTTTAATGTAATATTTCTAGTTGCATCTTTGATATTTCACAATTTCTCTTGACCTGGAATCTCCAGTTCTTATTTTTTTCTTTTTAATCAACAGTAAATTATAGGGATGGCAATAGCATGGAAGATCACAATTTATCCCTTCCTCATGCTTTTTCTTGCCCACATGCCCTACCCTATCTTGCTACTAGCTTGCGCAAATAAAATTATTTGATTGGAAAAAGTTTTTAGCTATTAAATTTATCAAATCTAAACCAACTGAATACTGAAGTGAATTAGATTCGTCAAACCATTCATATGTAAAATTGACTTGATCTAGGTTTGCTTCGAGTTTATATCCTTTAAATAATGATTAGGAGGTAATCTTTGATTTTTAGAAATTGTATTTGGTAGATCCAAGTTCTCAATCCCACACCAAGGTTTGATTGCACAGTCGGAATGAGATGGTGGTGGTGTTGCATTGGTGTGTCAATTGGTGGTTGTTAGAGGCACCAAATAGGACTTTAGGTGGACAAAGAAATTGAGAAGAGTAGGAGATGGTGACAGCTTACCAGCAGGTGCTGGAGGAAACTCATTAGATGAGCTGGATTGTATCTCTGTGGAGCTGGACCATTAAGAAAATCTGGAGAAGATCAAGAAGGGAGCCCTCATCTTCTTCCTCTAACACTTCTCAATGAAGTTCTTGAGGAAGATGTTGAAGATTGTTTTGTGCCTCACTGTGTTCTGTGGGCTAGTCACCTTGAGGATGTGTTTTGACTTGCACATGATATTTTAAACTGTGATCTAATAGCAGCTATGACTAAAACTTAACTACTAAAGTAATTTAGATAATTAAATTTATCTATACGTAAAACTGTTTCTTAAAAGTGTGTGGCAGAGCTGGATGGAGCAATGGTCCTTCTTAGGTTAATGCCAGTTTGCTTGCTGGGCATTATTTATTGAGCAATGATAGACTGCATGAAAATGCAGCATGAAATCCCAGCATGACACACACAAGGCATGGAAGTGGGACCCAGGCCTTGTGTGTGTCATGCTGGAATTTCATGCTGCATTTTCATGCAGTCTATCATTTCTCTTATTTATTTATCCATCCTTATTCCATTATGAGATAGAGGCTGGTATAAACCACTCCATCATGGCAAGTTGACTGTGGGTTTAGATGGAGTAACATATTTCTTTTTCATCCGTAGTGAAAATGACATATAGTGTTGCCTTTACACATTATATGCTGATCTGATTCATATTCCCCAATCCAAATCATGCATTCCTCCAGGTCTGTCATAGAAACAGTTGGTTTATTTAGTCTTGTTTGATACTTTTGGCGGAATTTTTAGTTTTCTATTTTTTTTTGTTCCAAAACACATTAATCTACATGGAATATTGTAATAACATAGATAAACTAATTCTAGCATGTGCACTATTTATCCCTGCAGAAATATCTATTGGTGATGACTTAAAAGAAAATGTTGATTCTGGTCTTTTATCTTCAAAGGCAGAATGTCTTGTCAAAGCTCTTTTGGAATATAGGTAACAAGACATGAATGTTAAAACTTTCATCCGAAGATATTAGATTTCTTTCTTATTTATTAACTTTTCCTTCAGGGATTTGCAAGAATTGAGATGTATCATATTTGTTGAAAGAATAATTACAGCAATTGTGATCCATTCCCTATTAGGAGATATTAACGGATTTTCTGGAAGAACTGAATACATGGCAGGGTCCAAAAAGTTCTTGCATTCACAGAGTAGGAAAGAACAAACAAAAATTGTCGATTCATTCCATGATGGAAAAGTCTGTAAATATTTTTTTTGGTATGCTGTTTTCGAGTGAAGGATCTGTTATATTGTGCAGAATTGTAACTATCTCATGTTCACAGGTAAATGTAATTGTTGCCACTCAGATTCTTGAGGAGGGTTTGGATGTTCACGGTTGCAACTTGGTTATACGCTTTGATCCAGCTGCTTCTTCATGCAGTTTTATACAGTCTCGTGGGCGTGCGAGGATGAAGGGATCAGATTATCTAATACTTATTAGGCGGTAATCTGTTTATCCTGATTATACTTTGATGTTGAACGTCCAGTGTCCTTAAGTGGGCTAGTTAAATCTATTTCTTTTAGGTTTAGAATAATGTTGATTTGGTGCACAGAAGGTACAGTGACATTTATACATCTTTGATAATTAAAAAGTTCAATATTTGAATGAGGCACCACTATTGTGTATGAAAAGCACACTAACTTTTATCCAACATATATGTTGGTATATGGAGAGCACAGTAACTTCAATTCCAACGTATATGTTGGAATATGGAGAGCACACTAAGTTGTATTCCATTCAGACACATATGTTTTTGTATCTTTACAGCCCCAATAGGACAAAGCTTGATTTGTAGACACTGGATGGTATGTATCTGTTCTATGGTATGGTTGACTAAGACTAGCCAAGATTGTTAGATCTATGAGCATCGGTTGTAGTCAAGTCACAACAAAAGTTTATTGTGAAATTCCAACTTACTAAATCAATGGGATCAAAGCATGCAAGCTGAAAATGACTAGGAATGATAACAAATCTTGACTATCTCACATGTCATGTCATTGCGTACACCAGTTGTTGCTTTCAAAGTTCCTAAATGTTACTGTTTATTAGAGTAAACTTTTCTATTTTTTTTTAAAGCATTGGGATTTACAATTTATCTTTCCTGTGATTTCTTTTCTGAACAGTGATTTATAGTTATAGGACAAGCCACTCTTAATCATTATCTTCTATTGCCTACTCCAGTTGTTACTTTGAAAAGTCCTAAATGTTACTGTTTATTAGATTAAACTTTTCTATTTTTCTTAAAGTATTAGGATTTACAATTTATCTTGTCTGTGATTTCTTTTCTGAACAGTGAGGTATAGGACAGTCATTCTTGATTATTATCTTTTATTGCTTGTTAGCGAACCTTTCTGATGTGCTATTTTGTTACAGTGGTGATACAGATACAATGTCAAAAGTGGTTAACTTTCTTAAAAGTGGTGATGTGATGAGAGAGGAATCAAGAAAACAAGCTTTCATTCCATGTAAATCCATACAAACTAATATGCTTCTGGATGAAATATACTGTGTTGAATCTACTGGAGCTATTGTGACTATGAATTCTAGTGTAGCTTTAATATATTTCTACTGCTCCAGGCTTCCTTCTGACGAGTAAGTTCCTTTCTTTTTCCAAGTTTAGTCTTGATTCTTCCTTTAATATCTTGAAGATATATGTTATGATAACAAGCCATTAGCCACAGTCACCAAATTATTCTTTTCATTCCCAGGTACTTTAGACCTCAACCGAGATTTGAATTTGAAAAAGATTCTAACAAGTGCACTTTGTGTCTTCCCAAAAGCAGCCCCATACAAGTTGTCCATGCAGAGTGTAGTAGCAGCATGCAGAAGCAGCTTTTGTGCCTTGAAGCATGCAAAAAATTGCATGCAGTAGGTGCTTTAAATGATTATCTATTGCCAGCATCTGATGTTGAAATTGAGGACGCCCAACTCAGTGGTAGTAACTGAAAATGATTATCTATTGCGCTTTAAATAATTAGTATTTGACTTCCCTTTCTACCTCAAACCATTTTGTTTTGTTCCTTTGTCCTTTAGCATTTCTTGTATCTCACTCTTATATTCACATGTTGTTGATTTGACACATTAAGTCTAAAGCTTCTATTAAGTGATTTTCTCCTCTTTCATTCAATTTATCATCTGCTTTTGATGCATTGTTAGGAGAAGCTCACTTGAGATATTTGTCACTTAGGATCTCATCTTATTCTATTGTGTGTTGCATATGGGACATCTAAAAATCAATGGGCACTAAAAGAGAAAATGTCTTGTTTTTATGTTGATAAATTCTAGCAAATTTCTTTCTATCTATAAATTTGCTTTCTTGAGATCTCTCTTCATCCTTGTCTTTCTCCTCTCCCTTTTTCAAATCTACTGATTTGAGGTTGAATATAAAGTTGACTGTGTTTGGGTTAGTCAAGGTTGAAGGATCATCATCTATGTGCTCCATCAACTATCTCCATGATTTTGCCTATCAAGGTCGAAAGTATCATTGCTTGCGTGCTTCATTGAAACCTTTAGTTTTGTTTATGATTCTTTCATTATTGTTGTATCTTTTTGAGTGCTTTTCTAGTTCATGTAACAAGTTGAGATCTAGCAAGTTCAGGGAGCATTTAGTATATAGTGAGTTTTGGTACCATGTTAGAATTTTAGGTTTAGGGTCCTATGTAGACGTAATGATCATCCCATTGTTAAAGAAAATAGAATACTTCCTTTTCCAAATTCTACATTTCTTTATTTGGCATCGTATTCATAACTCATAGTCATGTATTTTTAACTTGACCATTTTATTTTTCTGCAGAGGTTGAACCTTATAATAATGAGCAAGCTGATTATTTTCCTAGTGATTTGGTGGATTCATGGCTCTCATTTTGCTGTCTTGGTTTGTACCATTGCTACAAGATAACTATTGACCAGCATTTCAACTATGATTTTGCCTTCAACGATATGATGCTCATTGTCAAAACTGATTTGGGATCAAATTTTCTTTCATATTCTTTTGGTTTGAAAGATTCAAGGGGTCCTGTATCAATTCAATTAAACTATTCTGGAATTGTGCACCTTAGTCGTGAGCAGGTACTATGCAAGGCATATTATTTGGAAAAAAAACTAATGTTATTAAATTTACTAGGCTTGTGTTTTAAAGCTTTTGTAGCTTATCTTTGAATTTTTCAGGTTACAATGGCTAAATCATTCCAGATTAATATATTTAATATTCTACTTCATCGTGATTATAGTAAGCTAATGGATTCCCTAGATTGCCTGCATAAGAATCAGATCTCAACAGCTATTGCTTATCTACTTGTTCCATTAGTTGGTGGAAGAATTGATTGGCAATGTGTTAAATCATCTTTTTTCCACATGGGGATTGCCAAGGATACCGCGCATTCTTGTGTTTCAAAAGGATCATTTTCTTTAGTACAAACCATGAGTGGTCCAGTTTGCGGTTGTATGCTTCAGCACTGTATCGTTTATACACCTCATAGTGGTAAATTTTACTGTGTTAATGGGTTTCTTTCTGACTTAAATATAAATTCCACATTTATGCTGAAAGATGGAAGAGTTCTATCATATAAAGAATATTTTCAATCAAGGTAACTTTATTATCCTCAAATTGTAATGTAATTCTTTTTATCCATGTTTTATTTTAGTTTGCTACATTTTGTAAAATTGCAGGCATGATGTTGTGTTGACTTGTGAAAATCAACCTTTACTTTCGGGTAGACATCTTTTTAAAGCTGAAAACTACCTTCACAAAAGATCTTTTCGGATGGAGAAGGGTATTGTGGTCTTTCAAATTTAGCATTCTGTCATTTATGTGCAAATAATTATTTACTTATCTTCAGTTTGTATTTGCAAATGCAAACACCAAAATTCATGTATCTTTGCTAGCAATATTTATGTTTTAACTTTTGAGTTACATATTCTTTTTTATTTATTGTGATTATCGAATGAACATTTTGTGAATCAAAACCATCTTTTTTTTTCTTTTTCTTCTGTTTATTTTACTATGGTTAGTGGTTGACTTGAAATCTAAGGAAGCATAGATTATTAAAGAACAAATAGCCCTAGAACAAGATGTTATCAAACTCTGAACTGTATCTTTGAGTGATGAAGTGGCATAAACACATCTTTGTAAACTAGCAACAGTATGTGCATGTAGCTCTCACAGGCCGGTGCAGATAGTTCCTGTAGGGGTGTTGCTATCATTAGGCCTAGGGTTGAATGGGATGCTCCGCTGGTTGTCTCACCCCCTGCAGGCGCTACCTTGCTAAGGGCAAAGCCTCTTGTGATTTACCCCCTCTCTAGGTAGTGGGGGGTCACCTTGGAGGGCCGTCAAGATGACGGTTTCACCTTTTGCTGCCAACAGTATGTGTATGTAAAATCTTTACTTGAGACTGGAAACTAAAATGGAAATATATAAACTCTAATGATCATGCATTTGTACTGTTGAGTGGCACAGCATGGTCACTGTGCCTAATAGGTGTGCTCTCATCCTCAATCAACATGTTGATATCAGCGTTTCAACTTTATCCTCGTCGTGATAACTGAGGCGATCAAGGAAGAACTAAGAATTGTTTTTAAAAAAAGTAGAAAGAGATTTGCTACTGTTAAATCATAACTTAATTTGGTAGATTATCCTACTCAGTTAATGATGGAAAATGATTTAAATAGCTCATGTCATTGACTTTATGAATATATATTTTTTCTCCTTAATTTGACTCTGATCTTGCCACTGTTCTTTTCTCCAGTTAATAGTGATGCAGCTGTTGAATTGCCTCCTGAACTTTGTACCATCATTATGTCTCCTATCTCAGCCAATACTGTATACACTTTCTCCTTTGCTCCATCGATCATGCATCGTATGCAGTGTTTGCTACTTGCTTCCAGACTAAAGAAAAACATCCTCACTGATTCCATGCAAAACATTGATGTTCCACTTTCCGAGGTAAATTTGATGTCTCTTTTATTTGGATTTTGACTTGTAGAATATTTACTTTTGAAACATTAATTAGTTTCCTGCATAAAACCGCTTGAGCAAAATTGGCTAAAAGGGAATTCTGTAGGTTCTGGAAGCAATCACCACAGATAAATGTCAAGAAGAATTTTCCCTAGAGTCCCTGGAAACACTTGGAGATTCTTTTCTGAAGTATGCCGTGAATCAAAATCTTTTCAGGGCTTATAAGCATCATCATGAAGGCATATTAAGTGCTAAGAAGGATAAATTAGTGTCAAATGTTGCGCTTTGCAGGCTTGGATGTGATCGCCACTTCCCAGTAAGCTTTATTTTTCCTTTCACTACATTTGATTCTTCTGATTTGAAGTGCTTTTGGAGTGTTGGTGTCAAATGACAGCAATCCTTTCTCGTTAAGTTCATGATATTTGGGCATTGCTTAGTGGTTGGGTTTTAGACGTAGAGGTTTTCATATGCTTATGTTTTAAAACCCAAATGATCACCTTTGTGATTTATTGTATTGGCAGGGGTTTATTCGCAATAGGCAATTTGATCCTCAAGAATGGTTTATCCCCGGTAGTTGTGTGGATCATTTTGAAGAGACTACCCTGTTCCCAGATTCAAGTTGTACTTACACTAGTCGCACAAGAATCATCAAGGGCAAGGTCATTGCTGATACCGTAGAAGCACTGATAGGAGTATTCCTTACTGCTGCCGGAGAAAAGACAGCATTGAAATTTATCGAGTGGCTAGGTATAAAGATGGAATTCCATCAGGAAAATACCCCTGAAAGGACAGATTTGCTGAAGTATGAAATGTACATAAATAAAAACGACCTTCAGTTGCTGCTAAATTATTCATTCCGGAATCCCACACTTTTGCTTGAAGCATTAACTCATGCTTCGTATCAGATTCCTGATGTTCCTGGATGCTATCAGGTTTGTATTATATCTGATCCATATTGTTCGTATCATGCTTCCTGATGTTCCTGGATTCGTGGAAACCCTGTGAGAGAGAGAGCCAAAAGAGAAAAAAAGGATGTCTTGTCTCCATTCCTTGGTCTAGAGTCGATATAAGAGAATAGTACCCCATGGACCATTGTACAAGAAAAAAAGAACAATCTATTGATCACCAGAGTCACCCTACTTATGCAAATTAAGAACATTTTAACTCTTTTCTATGTTTAATTATTGCACATTAGCTATGCATATTTAGTTGATGTCCATGTCTCACCTGTCTGTTGGAACTCTTAAGTGTTCTCCCTTCTACTTACTGCAGAGGCTCGAGTTTCTCGGTGATGCAGTTTTGGACTTTCTCATGACTTGGTACCTTTACAATAAGTATCCTGGATTGTCTCCTCAAATGTTGACTGATCTTAGATCCGCAAATGTCAATAACGACTGTTATGCTCGAGCAGCTATTAGAGCCGGCCTGAACAAGCACATTCTTCATGCTTCCGTGGAGTTGCATAAAAGGACGACACGTCACCTTGAATTTTGTGCAAACAATCTTGCGGCTTCGTCTGATGTATCAGATGCCAGTGCAGATCCACCTAAGGTACAAAACCATTCTTGTTTCCTTTCGGTCAAGTTATGCAAGTTCACTAGTGTTTTGCGAGTAATTCAGATGTATCGTGCTTTAATGCTTAATTAATTTTATAAAGGTATTGGGAGATATCATAGAATCCATTGCTGGAGCTATCTTTGTCGACTCCGGATATAACAAAGAAATTGTATGGGACAGTATGAAGCCGCTGCTAGAACCGATTGTCAGCCCAGAAACAGTCGAGCTGAATCCCGTACGCGAATTAGAGCAGTTTTGTTCTAATAGGCACTACCAATTGGCATACAAAATGACCATTCAAAACCACACAATCAACATGACTGCAGAAGTAGAAGCCGAAGGAAGAACTCATACCGCAACGATCACAGGGCCTAATAAGAAGACTGCAAAGAGAATGGCAGCCAAGGCTCTGCTGAGGGATCTTAAATCTCAGGCAGCATCTGAATCCTGAATTCATGTAAGTTGTTCATTCCGAAGCATACGTATCTGGAATTTTATCTTTTGGGAGAGATCTCATGATCCTCGTTAAGGTTCGCCTAAATTTTTAGTTTTCCCTTGCTGTCAAAGATGTTATCACCAACCGCAGTTTGCATTACATTTTCTCATGCACCATTTTGTACTGGGTGCAAGCAAGAAACTACTGAGAAGATACTTCTTAGCTTATCGGCGAGTTTTTTCTTTTCTTACACACACAGTATCTCTTCTCTACTTAGTGATTTTGTAATGTCGACTCTTCCTTGATAGAGCAATTCTGCAATACCATTTCTTCTTCATGTTTGTATTTGTTGATTCTTTTATTTCAAATCTTGTAGAGGCGCCTTCGATAAGATTTTCTATGGTCTTTATGTTAGGATACAATTGAAGTCCCACATCGATAATATATTAGGGAGATTGCTGGGATTATAAAATGGAGATATCTATATTGGTATGAGATTTTTTGGATAAAGTTCAAATACAAAATTATGAGAGCGTAGATCCAAAGTGAACAATATCATACCGTTGTAGAAATATTATATTGTTATACTAACCCTTTAACTAAGAGATCTTATATTAAAGATGAGATAATTCT
The DNA here is from genome assembly GCF_044706935.1 of Curcuma longa. Taxonomy (NCBI): domain Eukaryota; kingdom Viridiplantae; phylum Streptophyta; class Magnoliopsida; order Zingiberales; family Zingiberaceae; genus Curcuma; species Curcuma longa. The sequence goes on from NC_133870.1 coordinate 6,668,349, forward strand.
AATCCAGCAAGAACAAATCTGATTTTAACTTGCATATCACTAGACTAAGCAACTTTGGATATTAAATACTTTATTTAGGTGTTTAAAGAATCTAGTTTTGAACTTAAATGAGTCATATGTTTTTGTTTTTTCCACTCAAAAATGCTATCTTTAGATCTTAAACAAAAAATATTTGATTTTAGACGATCTAAATAATTGAGAAAGAGAGGAATTTAATTCTGGTATACTTGATTTTATAAATATAAGAAAAAGGAAATAAAAATAAACATAATTAAGAAATTATTTTAAAATACCATTGTGTAGGACTCCGCATACTCTTTTTTATGGAGGTGGTTGGACAAAAAAAGTCAAATGGTAAATTCTGGAACTAAATTTCATGCCCTTATTATTATTATTTTTCTGATAACTTCGAAGAGGTCTGACTATACGCAAAGTCGCGAACCCTAATTCCCCATTTCTACGCTCGCAGATCCGAAAAGTGCACTTCTTTTGTTAGGATCTTGTGGGTTATGACCGATCGGAACTTCACGGATATAGGATTGCGATTGGGCGGGAGCTTGAGTGGGGAATGGCTGTGAGGCTGACGGCAAACGCGATCGCGAAAGTTAATCGCGGCAATCTCGATCTGAAACCGGTCGTCCAGTTGCTGGATTTGAAGCAGGTGGCGGGGGCGAAGGAGCGGTACCGAGCGGTGGTTTCCGATGGTTCGGCCGCGCAGCAAGCGCTGTTGGCTGCTCAACTCGACGAGGTCGCTGGGAGCGGCGCGGTTGGGGTTGGCTCCGTCGTCAGGCTCTTGGAGTATGTCTGCTGCACCGTGAAGAACCGGAGGTTTGTCCAATGATCACTTCTTCGATCTTATACTCTGAAAAAAATGCTTCTTTTTTGTGGATGAAATCGATGCCCTTCTGCATGATTTTATCATTTCCATGGTGGATTTTTAGAGATTCGATGCAGTTACTAATTCATGAAACCCTCATTCTTGATTCTTTGAGAACTTTTATGAAAAATTTAGGCCTAAATTCTTTTTCTGATGATTGTATCAACCTCTAATCAAAAGGATAGATTTTGGCTCTATTTCATCTCATCAACATAGTACAAGCATAACAATCCTATTGTTCCAATGAAGAGAACAACTTGTAATTAGTTTTTTGGTAACTTTCCAACTGAAGAATTTCAAAGAACAGCTTATCATTAGCTTTCCGGGAAATTTCGATTTTATTTTACTATGTTCAACTCTCTCTATTCCTCTATCCATAGATTACATTGGTAGTATGCAAAACCCTATTGTCATATACATCTGTACTGAAGATTTCATGATTCTACATCTTACTTCTATGAGATTTTTCATATCTAAAAACAAAGTGTGTATATTGTACAGAATTATTGTTATCGTGGACATGAAAATTTTAATTAGAGACTCTGAGACAATTGGGAATCCTAAGCTGCCTCCGGAGATTGTATCAGACAATCCCGAGTTATCGAATAGTCTCGGTGTAAGGTATTCAGGGGATCAGTCTTTCAATCAAGCTACAAGTTCTTCTTCCTCGCCTGCAAAGCTTGTTTCCAGCTCAGTTATGAAGTCTTGCAACAAAAGCTCGAGTTCAAATGCACAGCTTCAATCCTCATACCAGCCACCTCCCAACTACAAGAGCCATGGGGCAATTATGAAAAATGAAGCCCCTGCTAGGATCATTCCGATAGCTGCTTTGCATCCTTATCAGGGTCAATGGGCGATCAAAGCACGGGTGACGGCAAAGGGAGAGGTCCGCCGATATAACAATGCTAAGGGAGATGGTAAAGTATTCTCCTTTGACCTTCTCGATTCAGATGGAGGGGAGATTCGTGCAACTTGTTTCAATGCTGTGGTCGATCGATTCTACGAATCTATAGAGGTTGGAAAGGTTTACCTACTATCCAAAGGAAGTCTAAAACCGGCACAGAAAAATTTCAACCACCTCAATAATCATTGGGAAATATTTTTAGAGGCAACAACTACTTTGCAGCTCTGTCCAGACGAAGATGGTTCAATTCCAACACAACAATTTAATTTCAGAAAAATAAGTGATATAGAGAATGCAGAGAACAATTCAATCGTTGATGTTATTGGTATTGTTACATCTATAAACCCTTCGGTGGCTATACTAAGGAAGAACGGCATGGAAACACAACGAAGAATTCTTAACTTGAAGGACCTGTCTTCTCTTAGTGTTGAGATAACTCTATGGGGGGAGTTTTGCAACAGAGAAGGTAGACAGATAGAAGAGAAGCTTGATTCTGGTTTATTTCCTGTGTTAGCTGTTAAGGCAGGGAAAGTGAGCGACTTCAGTGGCAAGTCAGTTGGCACCATTTCTTCCACCCAGCTCTTTATCGATCCGATTCTTCCCGAGACTCGTATCTTGAGGGAATGGTTTGATAGAGGGGGGAAGGATGCATCCAGCAACTCGATTTCGAGAGATACGATGCCCGGTCTTCCTTCAAATGATTGCCGAAAGACTGTGTCACAGATCAAAGGTGAGGGTTTGGGAAGGGGAAATAAACCCGATTGGGTGACAGTCAAAGCTAGCATCTCATTCGTAAAGACGGATAATTTCTGTTACACAGCTTGCCCTTCGATGATCGGGGATAGACTGTGCAATAAGAAAGTGATGAAGGTTCCTAGCGGAAGGTGGTCTTGCGATCGATGTGCTAAAGAATTCGATGAATGTGATTACCGTTATCTTCTTCAGTTACAAATGCAGGACCATACGGGAGTGACTTGGGTGACAGCCTTCCAGGAGTCTGGAGCCGAGATCATCGGTTGCTCGGCGAGGGAGCTTTATGAGCTGAAGCACCAAGAACACAACGATGAGAGATTCGGGGATGTCATTCGACAGTGCCTCTTTAAGCAGTACCTCTTCAGGCTCAAAATCAAGGAAGAGCATTATGGGGATGAGCAGCAAGTGAAAGTAACAGTCGTGAAGGCAGACAAAGTTAATCCTTCCACGGAGTGCAAATACCTACTCGAATTGATAGGAAAGCTCAGCTCATAGAGATGAACGGATCTTAAAGTCTGATCAAGCATTACATCATTTGATTCATCGGTTTGTTTGTCTTTCGTGTTTCTTCCACCAATGTTGCAATCGATTCTTTATTGTCGATTCTTTACATCATTGAGTTTTAGAGGATCCTTAGCACAAACTGCTCTTCATTGTAGTCTTGTATATGCAAAATTTTATTCAATAATCCAAAGTGAGTGTTTTGGGGGTTCTTATTATGACAATTTTCAGAGTTCGTCTCCAAAGTGAATGTGTTGGCTTGTCTACTGGCAATAAGAAACACAAGCTAAAGTAATAAAGATTAGAGAACAATAGAGGAGATGACCTTCAGTCAAGGTGCCTTAATTCTTTGCAATGGCCCAACACAGTTTTCGATTAAAACAATCCACTTGTAAATAATCATCTCTAATACAAAACAACAACCAGTTTCTTGCTTACGATGACAATGTTCTTGCTTAGAGCTATCATAAATCGACTATAGTATGAGCTCAATCACATTCCTTATCACTAAAGAAACCGTAACATCCAAATACAAGTATCACTCAAAATTTTACTGATTATGATTAATCCAATATAATCAAACTATGAGAAATCGACTGTTGCAAATGAAAACAATAGAATGTCAATCAGCTTATATTACTTGCGTATAAGCTGACAATATAATCACCCATATCAGAAAGCACAATGGAGAAGAAAATATATGTCTATGAAGGTTAGAAGCATATTGATCAAGAGATGTATTTTGGTCGAATGCTATTCGAAATAAAAGCATAATAATCCCATATTGTAGTTTCAGAGGCAGAAAATACAAATGATCAATGTCTTTATGGCAAACTTGTATATAACTAAATGCTTTTAGAGGCAATAAGATGAAGAATAGTACATTTTCCTTAGAAGTAAATGAATTTGTCTTAGCAAAGTATAAAAGGGAGAGCCTATCCACTCTTACAAGATTTTATAGTTAGCCACTTGTTTGGAGACAAATAATGGACTATTAGGGACACATTCTGTAGGCTTCAAAGAACACTTGTGTTTGTTGTAGTGGACTGAATGCCTCCATCTATCTCAATAATTCTAATTGGTTAACTAGGCATCTCAAAATACAAACTGGAAATCATAATTCACAAGAGGAACATGATTTCCAAATTCAAACATGGAATTATCATAGCAAGATCATAAAAGAATTATATAATACTTAAACCACAAATCTAAATGCAGTGGAAGTTTAACATGTTACAGTGTGGAATATGTTTCTCATATCATACCGAGGGTACATTGATGCTGAGCAAACAAGCAAAAAGATTGTCTCATGTTTAGATACCACCTCGAAGTGAAGTAACAACTAATCATATTAAGACCATGCATCAATTTGTGATAAAATCAGAATGCGCCAAGAAATAACGACATTGCAGCAGAAGGAAAAGTGCTATTTCTACATTCCGAAACCAAATACACCACGTATCTTGTGAAAGATGAGATCCCTCCATCCTCTTTCTGTGTTCTCCACAACTGTTGCGTTCCCGTATCTTCAAACAAGATCAAATATGCAATGTCAAAGATAGAAAAGATTGCGTAGAAAACAAAAATTGGTGGTTGATTTGAGAAAATAAACTCTTACTTATCTTCCTCTGGAATGTCTGTCTGAGTCAATTTCACAATGGTAACACCTTGTTCAGGTTCGTCAAAAGTCAGCCTCACCTGCAACGAAATGTATACGATCAGCTACAGAAATCAAACGCAAGCAAACAGATACACTGAAGAAAGGGAGTATCAAGAATTCACTAACTGTGGAATAAAGTCCATCTGGCCAACTTCCAAATCTCCACTTCTGAACGATCAGCTTGGATTCCTGCAACTCCTCATTGACACCAGTGATCGATCCATCAAAGAGGCTGAATTGCCCACCAACTTCCTTACTGATCCTTGCGTTGCTCTGTGTAAATCCCTTCCACCGGTTCTCATCCATCAGGATCTCATAAATATTCCCCGCCCTACAATAGAATTTCTCCGTCAAAGATATGTTCTTGAAACCTTCCTTATTCTTCTTCTTTTCCTTCGGCGGTGCAGCCACCGCATTATTCACAGCGGCGGCCGCCGGAGCTTTAGCAACAGCTGCTGGAGTTGTCGCTGGGACGTTTTTGGCAGTCACCGAGGAGGGTTTCTTCACCTCAAGCTCGTCCTTTGCAGGGCCGCCCTTACTCATCATCTCCACAAAAATCCTAAGTTTCTCCAAGATCACCGGCTTGCCCTTAGCCACGAAGGCGTCCTTGATCCGGCGCCCAATCGGGCCATCATCGTCCCGGAGCGTGATTCTAACCTCAGGGTCCTCCCCGGCGTTCTCATCCGCGAGGTAGGGAACTTCAACGGTACCGGTTACCTTGAGAAGCGGAGGTGCGCTGCCATCGGCGGCGTCGCAGGCCTCGCCCTCCCAGCCGAGGGAAAGGGAGAGCTCGTACCCGGGGATGATCTTGCCCTTGCGGATGTTGACGTAAGCGTCACCGTCTAGCTTGTCGAGGGCCTTGGTGCGGATGGTGAGGCCGCCCTCCCCGTCGAGGATGGTGAGGCCGGAGAGGTGGGAGGAGAGGAAGGATCGGGACCACTCGAGGCAGTTGCGCTCCGTCCAGTGCCAGTTGTGGACGTTGGTGCCGTCGGCGCGCTCCTCGACGATCCACCGCTTGTCGCCCTCGCCGTACTTCGCCATGGATCGAAGAATTAGGGTTGGAGGAAAACCACCAAGCGCTCGATGAAGATCTGGAGAAGGATGGAGAAGGATCTCGAGACCGGGTGTATTTATGCGGACGATCGGGGTTTCTGGAGCCCTCCGATTGGAAGGTTCTAGAAGAGTATAGGGCAAATGTAAATAAATTAAACTAATTTTTAGAAGTAACTTAATTTAAAATAATTACTTTTTAATCATATGAAACTATTTTTAAAAGATATATCCTTGATTTTATATTATTATATGTAATTTTACGTCGACATAAATAATAAAAGCCATATATTTAATATCCATTGTCAATCTTTGTTTTTTTTAAATGGAGTGGCAAAAAGATTTTTTTAATAATCTAAACCTCTAAACTTCACACAATTTATTTTAAATATAAACAACCTTCCCTTTTAATTTATCAATCAAATAATTCAAAAGATAACTTAAATATATTTAAAAAGTAACTTTTAAAATATTCAGCTTTGCAACTAAATGACAATCTCAACTAGAACAACAAACGAAACAAGTTTGTTTGCGAGCTTATAAATAGAGAGATTCACGAACACACAAGGCCAATAGAAGCTTATAAATGAGTTTATAACTCGGGATGAATTCAATTACTAAATAGCAAGAAAAAACATTATTAGGCAGATTACAGTAGTGATTGTATCCGAAATTACTGTGAAAGTCTTGTACTTTGGCCTCTGCACCATTAAGATATTGAAGTTGCAAGTACTTGTTGATTGATGAAGTAATGGAGACTGCATTGAACAGGTATTAAGGGTGAGAGCTGAAAAATAATTAGCAGAAAATATAGATACATCACTGTGGTAAAATGCAAACTTATCAAAAATTGTGTATTTACACATGAGAATGACTTATCATATATAAATTTTGCTGTTGTTCCCACACGGTCGGCCCCACACGGTCGGCCCCACGACCATCTGTGAAAAGATAAGAAGGTCACGAAAGGATATTGCCTGACTTCGCCAGGATTCGAACACACATGAGAGGGCCATGCATTCTTGCACCCATGTAAGAAGTTGAAAAATACAGGCACATTAAGTGACATGTGAAATGATTGCATTAACTTCCAAAGTGCCTATTAGTTTTTCTGATGCATATGTGAATGATCCATCTAGCATCCCCACATCATCAAATGTAGCAAGTTTACAGATGAAGACAAGGTTCAATCAAAAAGTAGATATAAAATAATGCAGCTCTCAAAATGTATAGCATTTTAACTTTGTTCTGGCCCTTTAACTGGCCTAACCACCTGATGAGAGCAAAATGATTTGTGTAGGATCACATTCATCAGTTTGCTTGTATATATAACTTAAACTTGTCCGGTGGAAACACAAGGTATTACCATTGTGAATGTTCAAATGCAAGAGGAACTTTTTGAAATGGAAGATTGAACCATTTGGAAGGAAGATGACCAGAGTCCAGTGGCTTCATCCAGATTGTGCAAAAATCCATGATCGTGGAGATCTTTTGGCTAGTGAAAAGGAAGCAAAACAATTCTCAAAGGTAAATAAAGAAAACCACCATTGGGAAGTGTAGTGAACATTTTGAATCTAGAAATTTTTGAAATAATTGAACAGGTTTTATGGATGTTCAGGAAGCAGGGATGATAGTGGTCAGAACACAGATGACAGTTACTTTGTGAAGTTATTTAACAGGTTTCAATGGTGCTTGGAGAGAAGATAACAATCATATGAATAATCAAGCAGAACATCCAGAGATGTGTAGAATTAGGACAGGCAGCAAAAGTTGATGGTCTACAAAAGAAAAAAAAAAAAGGGCAAAGTGGGACACCCCACCAACTCAAAGGCTAACAAGATTGATAGGAACAATCAAACAAGAGCTAACAAGATTGAAACCATCATTGGACTTGAGAGGATAATATTCCTTGTGAGACCATGCCCGAAATATTATAATGCATCACTGCTAGTAGCAAGCAAACAACTATTGGTAGGGTGATTCACTAAATATGGATGAGTGAAAAAGCCAGATATATAGGGGACCTATAAACTCATTCCAGAAACATTTTTTGCTCTATACTAATAAAACATTAAAGATGAAATTACGCACAAAGTGATCCTATCTGTATTCAAATTGAATTCTAACACATCATAATATACAAATGATCACGATGACAATCAGACACCCGCCTCTTAAGTCATTTGACTCTTCAGTTAAAGACCACAATTTGAAGAATTATTTCTTAAAACAAACATTCAAGTAATGCTTAGTTGTTTCAGGCAGATGAGCCTTCATCATGAAATTAATACCATTAGCACAAACATTGGCTATCATAGTTATTCACTACAAAATTTTGATTCCTAAACTTATGTTAGGCAATATTTTGAGCACAACTTGTGGATCATCTAACTAATGAAGTAACTACTTGATCATTTCAAAATGATGCTGTGTCGCATTAGAATTTTACACTAACAAATAAGGTGTGAGCATAAGATGCAGTCATCAAATTACTGCAAAATCAAGCATCATATATAGAAACTTGTCAAACAACGAATCAATTTTTGCTCATTGTTCAAAAATTCAGAGAATTGAAACTGAATCACTAACCATTTAAAATTTTGATTACCATATACATAATCTAAAATACTGAAAATCTTCAACTTCGCAATGGATTCACCAACACTTATCTAAAAGTGATATATCAATGTTCTGTGAGGACAAGTAAAACCCAACAGCTTGTTGTACATTCGCTACAGGACTAGACTAAGCATGTACCTAAACGATCCAACAAGAATTTGTAAAATATTCATTGGATGTATTAAATGAATCATGGCATACCAAGATATTATTCTCAGTTTAACAAGTCCTGTGATCATCTTGAACTGAGACGACAACAATATTGCACAAAATTAAAATAACAGATAGTAAGCATGCAAAATTGAGCTGCACTGCATCGAAACACTTTCCTTAGTGAGAAAAATATGATCATCACAATGAGAATGTAACAAAACACTCATACCTCAAGGATTTATGCATTGTCAAGGATACGTGCTAAAGACAATTCTCCCTCGGCTCAGGCAAGATGATAGTGTCGTCACCATCCGTCCCACTTCCTATGGCTATTCCATGCCCTCCCAATGGAGTCGACTCCACACAATCAACTAGCGCATCATGCACCTCTCCCATCTGAAAGAGGAGAGCGTTCATGGCTGCTGATGCGGACCGAACCGGGAACGCAACCGGGCGCTGGCGCGGTCGCCGCCACCTCAGTTGCGACAGCGCTGCAGTAAGCACCGTCGTAGCATCATCGGCCCCGCTGAGAGCCTGCAACAGCCCTGCAGTCCGCACCGTCGTGTCATCATCGGCCCCGCTGAGCGGCGCTGAAAGCCCGTCGTCGTGTCCATAGATGGCGCCACGAGAAGACTGAGAGGGGAGCGGCGCGCGGCAGATGGGGCAGGAATTGCTAAGGGAAAGCCAACGGACGATGCAATCGGAGTGGTAGAGGTGCGAGCAGGGGAGGCGTAGGGCGGAAGAGTGGAGAGCGAAATCTTCCTTGCAAACCGCGCAAGAGGCGAGGGAGGTAGCATGAGCATCGGAGATGCAGACGATAGGGAGAGCTTCGATTGATGCGGCGGAGACATCACAAAGCCGGTAAGGCTCGACAAGGTGGCCGCCTTCGGAGAGTCGGCCGAGGAGGAGGCGGAAGAGATCGGCGCGAGTGGAGGGACGGCGGTGGAGGCCGTCTGGTTCCGAGGCGGATCCGGCGTCTTCGACATCGTCGGAGGAGGAAGAGGGGAGATGGGTGGGCGTGGGCGTCGGCGTGGGCTCCATTTCCTCGAGCCAATCGGAGCGGCAGCAGTCGGGACAGATGAGTGGGGTGTGGGGATTGGGAGGGGAGGAGGGTAACTGATTCCCAGGGCCGTAACTTACTCGATCGGTTTATCCGGTGGAACCCTAACCGCGTCGGTTTCGGATTAAAAACCGATATTTGAGGCTTTTTTTTTTTTTAGAATAATTTTTTCCTTTATTTTGAGATTATTTTCGTCTTTAAATTTTCAGTCGAGTTTTTTTACTTTCGATATTTTATTTTTATATTCGTAATTGAATCACGGCGTGGCGGTGGGTCGATGGTGGCGGCACATGGCGTCTCAATTTTTTGTTATATACTTGAAGAATCATTTTGTATAAAAGACATCACCGTCGCTTTGGCCGAGTGGTTAAGGCGTGTGCCTGCTAAGTACATGGGGTATCCCCGCGAGAGTTCGAATCTCTCAGGCGACGAATTTATTTATTTTACATTTTTTTTAATGAAATTTTTCAATTTAATGATAAATGTTAAAAAAATAAGAATAATTTAAAAGGAATCTTTTAAAATTAATAGTTTAGTGGCAAGATTTTATGTAAATTTAATTATATAATCAATTTTCAATTTGATGTAGTTAAATTGTGTTAAAACTAATCAATTATTATTTCAAGTTAATTATAGTCCAAATATGTATTAACAATAGGTACTCGTATGGATCATGCAAAGGTCCAAATAATTGGAGATTAATTTAAATAATTATTTAATTAAATATTAAACATATTAGTCTCTTAGATTAATTATCTTAAATTTAAAATATATGTAAGTACTTAAAATGGAATATATTATGAATGCATTTATAATTGGACAAAAATTAAATGGGCATCATTTACATTTTCCTTAGATGAACATCCCATTTTTTATTCATTTGCATCATTTCATTTAACTAAAATACTTTTACATTATTTTTAAAAATAAATGTCAACAACATACTTAACATTTAATTAAAATCATCAATTTATATTAAATCTATCAAATTAATTCGTTCCATCAAATAATTTAAATTGATTAAATTAAAATTAATCCGCTAGTTAAAAAAAATTTAAAATTTAAAATTAAAATAAAAAAATTTAAAGAACTAATAGACTTAATCTATTTAAATTTAAAAGTTCTAATTCAAAATAATCCGTTTTGAATTGAGTTGGAAATATCTTAATCTACCAAGTTGATGAATTAAACCACTCCGCCGTATAATAAATTTCCATCATAAACTAATTCGTTTTGCAACTCTACATCTAATTTCTACAACTTATAAAAGCTAGCATCTAGCTAACTTCTGAACATTTTTTAACTTTACACTCTTAAATTTTTTAATCATTTGAGTGTGTAAAAACTATCAAGATTCTACAACACGTAGATACAAACGGTTTATAATTTAATTAAAATAATATTTAAAAAAAAAATAAAATTTTATAATTTCAATTTTATTTTTAATAAATATTATTTATTTTTATATTCATAATTGAATCATGGAGGAGTATAGCGGAGCGTCGCGGTCGATGGTGGCCGACCGTGGCGGTAGACATGGCGTCCCAATTTGGGGGAGAGCTTCAAATATAATATACTTGAATATTATTATTGTAAAGGAAACGTCAACGTCGCTTTGGCCGAGTGGTTAAGGCGTGTGCCTGCTAAGTACATGGGGTTTCCCCGCGAGAGTTCGAATCTCTCAGGCGACGAAATTTTTCTAAACTTTTTCCAGTTAATTAAAAATGTCAGAGAAAAATAAAATAATTTAAAATAAATAGAGATTTATAGGACAAGTAGAATTAAAAGGAATCTTTTAAAAAATTGGCAAGATTTTATGTTTACAATTTTCAATTTGATTAGTTAAATTGTGTTAAACTAATCAATTACAAAAATTTAAAACTAATTATAGTCCAAATAAGTATTAAAACCTAATAATAGATACTCGTATGGATCATGCAAAAGTCCAAATGATTGGAGATCAATTTAAATAATTATTTAATTAAATATTAAACATACTAGTCTCTAAGATTAATTATCTTAAATTTAAAATATATCATAGGTAAGTACTTAAAATGAAATGTATAATAAATGCATTTTATATAATTGGACAAAAATTAAATGAGCATCATTTACATTCTCGTTAGAACATCCCATTTTTTATTTATTTAGGCATCCCATTTGCTCATTTAAATAAAATACTTTTATATTATTTTTAAAAATTAAACCTCTACAACATATAAAAGTTAACATTTAACTTACAGTCAAATAATTTAAGTAGATTAAATTAAAATTTTATTAAGATTAATTTAAATAACCCTGAACTCAACTATAGACTTGAATTGACCCATGAGTTAAGATAACTTTTTTTCACAAAATTTAAAATTAAAATAAAAAATTTAATAGACTAATAAATTGATCGATTTAAATCATAATTTAAATTTAAAATTTTTAACTGACCATTTAAAATATAACTAAACTTAAATTTTTTAATATTATTTATATTTTTTAACAAATCCATGAATCGGCTCATCTAGCCAACAACTCAACTTGAATTGAAATATTTTAACCTGGCAAGTTAGTAAATCAAACCACTCCTATAATGAATTCCTGACACATTGATCCACACCTTTATAAGTTATTCGTTTTACAACTCTACATCTAATTTCTACAACTTATAGAAACTAGTATCTAGCTAACTTCAGCACATTTTAAAAGCTAATCGTTAATTTCTATAGGAATTAGATGCTGACTTTATACTCTTAAATTTTTTAATCATTTGATTGTGTAAAAGCTAACAAGTTCTACACCAGGTAGAAGGTCGATACAAACGCTTTATAATATAATTAAAATAATATTTAAAAGAATAAAATAAAATCCTATAACATTAATTTTATTTTAAATAAATGTTATATATTTATTTTAAATAAACATTATCTAATATAAACATGTTCGTGTTGAAACTAATTATTATCTTATAAAACAGTTCTACATCAAAATTAACAGCTAACTTCTACGTAACTTAAAAATTACAAATAATTTCTACAACTGTAAAATGAAGATCCTAAATTCTAAACTGTGATATAATAATAGTAACCCTCCGATCCGTCCATCAGCGATAAATCCGAATCTTCCAACGATTCGCACCCTAATATTTTTAATAAGAAGACACATTGCATAATTAACCACAACACATGCACCACATTGTCCATCGGTTGTGTTTTTATTGTAGATATTATAATCTTTAAAACGTGAAAAACAATGACGAAAACACAATGTGATGTAGAATTTATAAGTAAAAAAACTTAAATTTGAAGGGACTATATGCAATATTTTTAATTAAGAAGTTTTAATGGGTAAAACTATAATCCTAAATAGTAATGATTAAAAGTGAAATTATGAAGTATAAAAACCGTATTCTAAAATTTTTAATCCATAACTTCTATAGTTACTATAGATAATCAAACAAAAAAACTAAATTTAATATTGTCACAGATTAATTCAATGAAAAACAGCTTTTTCCAAATAGAAATATGATTTATCTCTTAATAAAAAGCCAACTTTTATGAAGTAATTTATTTTTATCCAAAAATTGTTTATTCAAAACAATTGAAATCCCTAACAATGATTGAAATGAACAATTCTCCATGAACATTTATCGCAAGAAATAAAGAAAATTTGTAGATGGGTAAAACAATTGAAGAGAGGGAATAGAAATCGGCATCAGATAATAAGCGGAGTAGTTAGTCCACAACATGAATTCAGTGTGTAGGATAAGATTTCATATCACATCACTTGCCAATTTCTTTCAATCTAAAACCAAAGAAGCAGAAATCAGACGAGAAATTCAAATTTCCAAGAGCATGTTTGAATCAAAACTATTACAAAACCAACTGAAAGAAGAAAAATCCAGTATCTCAGCGAAGACGATAAGAGAAATGGAGTAGAACACTGAAAGATCAAGAAAATACGATCTCCACATAAAAACGAAGCTTCAGAAGGATTTCGATTGGACCATTTGACACCAGAGCAACCAAAATTCATGCAGTGAGCTGGTAAGCCAACCATTTAGATCTATGCTTCAGTTTTGCCCTCAGGTTACAGATCTAGCACCTGAGAGAAGGGTAACCGATGCAAGTAGACGATGGATAAATCATAAACCGAAATTTGAATCCGTAAATCCGTGTTCGCAATGCAAGAAAACAACAAAGATAGAAACTACTCTCTCAGATGCTTTCAGAGGAAAGCACTTTCAGGTTGCAGACATTCAACACGGCATCAGATTCTGTCCGCCCGTCTGCTCGTTGATCATCATCGAGAACGAAGATTCAATCGAACAAGAGAATCATCAAGGGAAGAAGATCACGCAGAAAACAATGAATAAGATCGAACTAAACAGAGAAGAAGCTGCAGAAGAAGAGGAGGAGGAGGAATGACAATGGTGGCTGGATTGCGAGTTTAAATAGTTGAAACCCTAGAGTACCAGGTAGGGTTTCATGGCTTGAACGTCGATGGGCCGGACCGGCCCATAGAAATGCTCCTAAGGCATTTTCCCAAAAGGCACCTAAAGTTCTATTAATATCAAAGTGCCCATCTTCTTCTTCATCTCCATCGCCATGGCGAGATTTCCCTCCTTGCGACAGCCATCAATCAGCGTAGTGCAAGTTCCTTTATCAGGCTTCAGACTCACTGCGTTGCTGATCTTGAGAGTGGAACAAGTTTCTTCAGATCCCCAGCATGAAAAACTTGAATTTGATTGCCAATCTCAATCCAGCTAGACGCAGGCTCACTCATTGCTCTCCTTTCTTTCATCAATTTCCACATCTTATCAGCCTCTTTCCACCTCCCTGCTGCTGCATAGAGATTGGCCATCAGACGGTAATGCCCTGAGTTAGCAGGGTCTAACTCGAAGAGCCTTTCAGCTGCAAATCTTCCGATATCGATATCGATATGATTCCTTGATGCTCCTAGGAGAGCAGCCCAAGTGGATACGTTTGGCTCCATTGGCATTCTCAGTATCATTTCCTTTGCATCATGCAAGAGACCTGCACGGCCAAGAAGATCCACCATGCAGTTGTAATGCTCTAACCTTGGCTCTACACCACAGTCCTCAGACATGGACACGAAAGCATCGAAACCCTCTTCTAGAGAGCCCGTATGGCTGCAAGCTGATAGAATGGAGAGGAATGTGATGCCATTTGGGAGAATTCCTTCCCTTAGCATCTGTTCGTAAAGGGAAAAGACTGCTTCGATCTGCCCGTGCTTCGAGTAGCTGGAGATGATGGTGTTCCATGTTAAGATGTTTCTTTCTTTCATCCTGTTGAAGAACTCTCTTGCTTCTTCAATCAATCCAGATTTCGCATACATATCCACTATTGCACTGTCTAGAACAACTGAATTACCAGGCAATCTGTTTTTCGTCGCTAAAGCATGAAGTTGCTTCCCCAACCCAGCTGCAGGTAAACTTGCACACAAGTTGAAAATTGGCACCAGAGTTGAGCATTCATAATCACCTCTCTCGACGATGAATTCCTGAAACAATTGGAGTGCCTCCCTATCAAAACCACCTTTGGCATACCCAATCAACATTGAGTTCCAGGATATCATGTTCTTGTCTTCCATCTTATCGAATATTCTTCTTGCATCACTGATTTTATCATGACTAATAAATGCTGAAATCATGATGTTGTTGAGGATCAAACCCCTTCTTCTTCGGTGCCCTCTCATACATCCTATAAGCATAATCAATGCACCCGCATTTGGCATACATATCGATAAGCATGCAGAGAGTAACATCACAATCTACGAGCAATTTCTTCACTGCAAAACCATGGATTTCTTTTCCTTTTTGTATGCTCGAAAGATTAGATACAGCAGTAAGTGCACCTGACAAAGAAAAGGAATCTGGCACTACTCCGTTGAGCTGCATTTTGCGAAAGATTCTGAGAGCTTCCCTAGCCTTGTTACATTTCAAGCATCCTTCAATGAAAGAATTCCATGAGTAGGCATTCTTTTTCGGCATCTGATGGAAAACCTTATGTGCATCCCTTAATCTTCCACACCTTGCATACATGTGAGTTAGCTCAGTCTGTAGTACAAAGTTTGGTCTGATGATCTTCCTGACAATATGGGCATGAATCTGTCTCCCAAGGTCTGCATTCCCTTGCTTGGCAAAGAGGCTCAACAAAGTACCAAGTGTGAATTGATCAGGCTTGATGTTTGCTAATTCCATTCGACGATAAAGCTCGATGACAACCTCTGTCGCTTCCTCTAGCACAAACCCTGCAATAAGAGAATTCCAAGACACTGTATTTCTCTTCCTCAGTTTGTTGAAAGCCCAATGAGCCTCTCTCATACAGCCACATTTTCCATACATATCGATGATGGCATTGCCCAGCACGACGTCAGAATCTAACAATCTCCTCACTAGATATCCATGAATTGCTCGACCAGTCTCCGAATCTGCTAAGGCAGCACATGACGTTAAGGCACTTCCAAGATTGAACCTGTCATACTGATAACCAGCTTGCCGCATTCTGAGAAGCATGTGCAAGGCTTCCTGTAGTATCCGAGACGAACATAACTAGATACGATGGAGTTCCAACTCACTTGACTTCTTTCTTTTATCAGACGAAACACCAACTCGCAGCCTTCCAGATCTCCACACTCAGCATACATATCAATGAGAGAATTTTGCACGAACACATCAGAGTCATAGCCAAGAATCATCACCTTGGCATGGACTTGCCTTCCTCTGTCCAGGGACCTCAAAGCACCGCAAGTTCGAGCAGCTAAAGATAGAGTAGAATGGTTTGGGCTCACGCTGGCTTCCTGCAGACGGTGGAAAGTGTTCCAAGCTTCTTCCCAACTCAATGCTCCTACATAGCCGCTGATGATTGCATTCCAAGTGATAACATTTACCTCATCAATCTCACTGAAAGCATTTTCAGCATCCTCTAGACAACCAAGGCTGGCATAGACATCTACCAAAGCAGTGCCAACGACCACATCCCAACCTAAACCATGCTTGATGATCAAGCCATGCAGAAGCTGAATTCCTCCCTCAACCTCAAGAGCAGCACAAGCTTTGATAACACTCGGAAACGTGAACTTATCCGGGACTACTCCACATTCATGCATCCGGGAAAAGAGCTGAAGGACCTCCAGATGGTCACTCGCCCGCGCATAAGCCAGTATCATCGTGTTCCAAGAAGTGGAGTTTCTGTCGGGCATTTCATCGAACATCTTCCGCGCATGTACTAAGTCGCTCCGCTCGCCCGTTTTAGCGTACAGCATCAAGATCTTCGTCTGCAAGAAAGTGTCGGGCACGATTCCTTCATCCTCCATCTGCGCTTGAATTGACTTGCCGGAGTCGAAGCGGCGCGAGTCCATGCATGACTGGATGCGGGAAGAGTAGTAGAACAAGTTCTTGTCTGCTCCGGAAGCGATGGATTGGAGAACTTCGATCGGTTTGTCCTTGCGGGTGATCAGGGTGGGAGGAGGAGACGAGGAGATGGGAGGAGCAATTGATCTGTGAGGAGAATCAGAGGGAGAGAGGGAGGGAAAGAGGGTTCGCGTCGGGGAGAAGCAGTAGCCGCAGCTGCTCATCGGATTCAAAGGCATGGAGAAAGAATTATGATAGATCTGTTTCTGTGGAGTCGAGGAAGTATTTATCTTTTATATATATATCTTCCAGAAAATAATCAAAATGATTTTTCCGCCATTTTTCCACACAATTGATGCAATCGCTCACGAAAATTATGATAAGATCAGTAGAACGATCGAAATTCATGCACAAAAGTGGGATTTATTTAGCAATAACTTTGTCCGATTTACAATAGTTCGTTTTAGCTAGATCGATGCATTGAAGATTCGTCAGAGTTTGCTGGTGACGGCGATGGTCCTGGGCTTGGGCTTCGCCGGAATGGGCTCCTTGGGGACGACGACGGTGAGCACGCCGTTCTCCACCTGCGCCTTGATCTGCTCCGCCCTCACGTTCTCCGGCAGCGCGATGCGCCGCGCGAAGCTCCCCCGCTCCCGCTCCGCCACGTGCCACACCGCCTCCTTCTGCTTGTGCTTCTCCTCTTGCTTCGCCTCCGCCCGGACGCTGAGCACGTTCCCCTCCTCCAGCTGCACCTTCACGTCCTCACTCCCGAACCCTGCGAGAAGCTCGCCGCCGTTCCAACATCGAAAACCATGGAAACTATAAAAGAAGGAAAGGGCGCGAACCTGGGAGGTCGATCTTGAAGATGTGGGCGGAAGGGGTCTCAAGCCAGTCCATGGCGGCGAGCGAAGACGATCCGGCCAAGATCAGAGGACTCCACAGCAAGCGCCGGAAGGGGTCGCCGAAGAAGGATGATTCCGCCATTTTGCTTCTTCCGATCTCTCTTCTATTCCGGCGATTTCGATTCCGTGCTGATAAAGATCACAGAGGATGATTCCAGAGCTGCGGGACGATGGAAGAAGCTTCTGGATTCACCCAGTCGATAAAAATGGAAGCTTTAGATTTACCATTGACATTTTTATCGTCTCAGAATTGACATTTGCGGATGGTGCATGATTCGATACGTGTAAATTTGTAAATCAATCGAACAGTCAATCGATATCACCAGACAATAATTCGCGCAAAGATTTTTTTTCTTGGGATCAAATTAAGATTTTACACGTAGATTATCATCATCGTGATCTAGTGTACACGAAGATTCTAATGTCAAATCCTTGGAACAGCAAAGCCACAACACTGCGCCGCTTACACCGCTTCCGCCACCAGCGCCGGCTTTGCCTTCGGCGGCCGCCCGCGCCCCCTCTTCACGCCGATCACCACGGCGCCGCTCGGCGTCGACCCCGCAGCCTTCTCCGCCTTCGGAGGGCGTCCTCGGGCGCGGGGGAACCCGGCGGCCGCCTTGGCGACCGCCGTCGCAAGCGGATCCTTGGCCTTCGGCGGCCGCCCCCGCGGCCGCGGCGAAGGGAGCTCCGCGCCGGTTACCACATCCGACTTCGGCTTTGGCGGCCGGCCGCGGCCCCGCTTCGCGGGGGCCTGCGACTGCGATCCCCCTGGCTTCGAGTACTTCTCATCGACGAGCAGCAGCTCCCCGCTCTCCGTCAGGCGGTAGAGGTGCAACGCGACGAGAGCCACGTGGTCCCGCGGCAAGTCGCTGTTGTTGAAATCGATGTGGTTCGAAATGGCCAACCTATCGGCGCCGCCCAGCGCCGAGATCGCCTCCATGATCATCTGCAACAGCGGGAAGAACCCATTGATCGCCGTCTTTCCGGATCGAGACAACACACGATCAAACACAAACGCATACACAAGAATCAATCGAATCTACCAACCTTGGGATACGCCGTGTCGTCTTCATCGGAAGCAGAAGACATGGCGAGGGCGGCGCGATCGAAGCGGAGAAGGATTGGGAATCGGCAAGTGCAGAACAAGTGGCAGGGAAGGAAGGAAGGCGAAGGATTAGAGAAATAAGTGAAAATTAGAGGGAATAAAAAGGAGGTCTCACGAGGCCCTAGCAGAACGAACGGCTGCGATTGGAGAATGACGTCGGCGGTTGAAGGGTGGATGGTTGTCGAGCAGTTCACGCGGATCGATGAGCTGGCCAGACAAGGGGAGAATTGTTTAATTAATTTAGTGTGGTTATTTTGCATTTGCTCCTATAGAAATGAGGTAATTTCATCTACACCCTTGCTTGAATTTTTTAATTACCAAAGGATTTTTCTCATTCATTAGCACTAATTGCATAATAATTATGTAATTTAACGTTAATCAGTATCAGTGCTCAACTGCTCATGCACAAACATCGGCCATCAACACGATCAAGGTCACAGCAGCTGCAAAAACCGGCGAAGCTTTTTCGACACTCAACCTTCCTCCCCGATTCATCCCCAGCACTTGGTTGTTCAACCTCGCCGGCGGTTGAGGCGGTGGTAACGCCGGAGGTTGAGGCGGTGGTAACGCCGGCGATTCAAGTGAAGCAAACCTGAAGCAGGAGTAGGAGCAAGAGCCGGCGGAGAAGTAGCCGGAGACAGAACCGCTAAAAGCAGAACAAGAATCGAAGATTAAGAGTATATATAGTTTTAGATCATCAAATGTAATTTCTTCAAGACGTGCCTGAGCATGAGCCGGCAGTGAAGTTGAGGCGGCAGAGCACCGGGAGGCGGAGCGCCAGCGTGCGGTTGACCGGCGGCATGGCGAGGGCGACGGCGAGGAGCGGGCAGAGGCAGTCTGGCTCGTCGCGGTAGAGGTTGCCGAGGTTGTCGCAGCAGGCATCAGTCGGGTCGCCGCCCGTACCCTCGACGAAGGCCATGCAGGGGAGCAGGAGGAGAAGCCGGCCGCCGCATCTGGCGGCCGCCCCCGGCAATAGCGCAGCGGCGCCGGATTTGAGCAAAGGAGACGCCGCCAGCTGAAGCAGTGCGAGAAACATGGCGACGGCGGCAGACCTTGTGGCATTCATCTCGCCGATCGATACATTGTGGAAGGGGAAAGGGATTGAAATTTATAGATCGGCATCAGAATCATGGATCAGGTGATTGCTGTGAGGGATCGTTGCACTGTGAACTCTTCATTCATGCAGATTCATTGGCAGCTTTGCATGCAGTTCCTTCATAGTAAAACGATGAAAGAAAGGCATGTCCTTTTGGCAAATTGATGAACCGGTCATAGACAAGACCGGTTCATCAATTTTGACCCGACAGGAAACGACATTTGACTTCCATTTTTAACAACCGACGACGTGTCTCTTGTCCTACATTCTACGCGGCGGCTATTGGTCTAACAAAACCGGTTCGCCAAGTTTTGAACCGATTATAAAACATTTTAAATGATCCGATCTGGATTTAAGGCGTCGGACCGATTCCTGGTCCAGTGCCTTGGTTGAACCGGCCTCTGGACCACACCGTTCCGGCGTTCTATCATTTCTATTCAGTCGAAAAGTCGAAAATGTCTAGGACATTCCATTTCCCCAATGAACCGGCAAATAAATGGATTCATCGTTGAATTTCAAATATTTGACGTTATGTTGACTTAAATTTGACGGTCAAAAGACTGAAATCGTTGTCCACAGCCGATGACCTCAGCACGTACGTCACGATGTCGCAACAAATAATTCCTAGTTCACTTTTGCCCTGGTTTGTTGACTAAACGAAGAAGAGTATAATATTTTGACTTTTACTCTTACTAGTTTTCAGAATTCGAAAGCTACACCAATTTGGAGTTGACTGTAACCATCTTACTATTATGCAAAAAAAGCTTTTTACGATTAAAAAAACAATGGATTTTGCATTTTATTTATGCTTACATCCATTTGAATTGTGGATGATCATGCATGTATAAAATGTAAAAATAATAATTTGTTAATTTATTACAAATAAATTAAAGAATCAATTAATTAATTTTTGGTGCATGCCTCAACTTTGTTTTGTTAAAATTCAGTCGATTCAAAGCTTTGCTTGCTGCAAGCATTTGAGCACGACGTTGGCCGTCCTCGACACCAAATCCGGCCAATCCCCTTTCTTAGAGTCGAAGGTCAAGCCGACGGTGAGCTTGGCCTCGCGGATGGCCTTGGCGTAGCGGGCGAGGTCCTCCGGAGATTCCGCGGCGGCCGAGACCGCGGAGCCTACTGCGAGCTCCGACGGCTTGACGTCGCAGAAAATGGGGATGAGCTTCTTGCCGCCCTCCACCATCATGGCGAGCTCGTGGAGGCAGAAAACAGAGTCGCAGTATCGCGGGGAGAAGATGGCGACGCCGACGCGGCTCTGCCGGATTCCGGCGTCGATGCGCTCGTAAATCTTGTCGCCGGGCTCCATCGACTGGCAGTCGAGGAAAGGCCGGACGCCCATCTGGACCAGCTTATCGTAGAGGAGCCCCGTCACGGTGCTCTTCGTGTCCACTCCCCTATGGCTCAGGAACACGTCGACGGTGGAGGCGGCGGCTTTCCGCGTCGTCGCCGCCGCCGCCGCCGCCATTCCTTGGTAATCGGCGAGGACCCTGGAGACGGATGCGCGGCGGGGAACGACGACGCGGCGCATGGCGGAGGCGGACATGGCGGCGAAGGTGGACATGGATCCAAGAATCGGAACGATGAATGCTGCTACAAAATGAATTAATTAAACGTGGTTGATCGTATAGATTCTCCTGATGAATCACGGCGAGTTCATAAGGTGATGGATATACTGGAATATATATGGAGAGAGATCTTGCAGAAAAAGAAAAGGAGAGAGATCAGATATGTCTGCTACTTTGAAAAAAACAGTCAAGATTTGATTTGGAGACCTTTTCAAAGCATGTGTAGAATATTATAATATTCAATTTTAAGAGGGATGACCATGAAAATTATCATTGAAACCCAGACCGAACGCCGAGTCCCTCATTCTTTGATTCTTCGTCTACCTGGATCGAATGGTTCATGTTTCGGATCAGGCACCCCTTGATTGAAGGCCTGTTAACCCCGATCCGAGTATAGGATTTCGAGGTGTTATGAGTGTGATGGCCCGGCCCGCAAAGACCAGTCTAAGGACGGGACACGTCGGATAGAAGGAGGGTGACTTGTCGGAACACGTCGAACAGAAGGAGAGTGACTTGTCGGAATACGTCGAACAGAAGCAAGGGTGACTTGATCCTATATCAAGATTGATTGGACCTTACTTGTTCCAACTTAGTCAATTCATTCGAGATCCTTGTTCGGCCACTCGCCTATCTACTTGGACTCGATCGTGATCCACTCGACTTCAGGCTTTGCCGGCCATGGTCTATCTAACTCTCAATTTAGTTCCCTCGTCTTTTCCAAACCCAGCATCAAGGTGTTGAGAGCAAGAATCCTACTCTTGACTCATCGAGTACGTTACACTTATATTAAAAACGTGCTCATTCCTTACTAGTCTCTCTCTCAGTCAGTCAAATCTCTCAGTCCGTCAAATCGCCATCAAACAGTTATGTGATATGATAATCTATCCCTCGTTGTATGACAATGATAATGCAACTTAGCTATTATGACAACGATATCACATTTTCCAATGATGATGGCAACGACAAGGCACTTTCTATAGTCAGATGTGACATGAAATCTCAGCACGCAACCGCACAAAGATTCTTCTTAATTAATTAAGGACAAGACAAATCGGTGTAATTCTCTCCCTTCTCCATCGATATAATCCTCTTTTTTTACATGTACAGGTACGTGAGTTCACCATCTTCAACCTACTTCTTCTTTCACAGTTCTTCTTCCTTCCTCCTATCATGACTGACTTGAGCACTGGAGTGGTCGAACTAGGGCATCCCTGACCTTCCCTCTCAAGATGTTGGTATTTATAGGCCCCGGAGCTCCTCATCTCCCCAACCTCGGTGTTGCATGGCTGGTGTCATGTCCACGAGGCGATATCAACATGAACACAAGGGTTTGGTTAATGTGGGATCCACAAGGCCCGTTCGTGGGGCCCGGAAATGCACCCCAAGTGTTAAGAAACGATGCGCCGTGAACTTGGACACGCAGGGACGCGACAGTTATAACAGTTGTTACAGGGTGATTACAATGTATAATAGTAGTAAGTAGGTGACACGTACGTATGTGGTGACTGAATATATAGATCACCCTGATGCAATCTTGATGTCTACGTTATAGAGGAAAAATCACTATGGATTATTAAGTCAAGGAATGTCTTGAGGTGAAGTTTTAATTTGTCAACGTGTCGTCGTCGGACATGTCAACGCCAGCTTGAAGTTTGACGTACACCTGCATGCATATATGACTTGTAATTTTCGTCTCCCAGGGGCACGCATAGAAACTTGTCAACCAAGATTTGGACTCGTGGCACGACAAAATCAGAGGCTTTCAGAACGTTTTATACGTGGTGTCATTAGGCGTGCGTGAAGAGGCAAATTAACTTGGAGAGATTTTAATTAACGTTTTATACACGCGCGCATAGAAACTTGTCAACCAAGATCATGCTTGAGCTTGCGGCTACATTTCGTCGCAAAGTGGCTAGAGCTCACAGCACACCGCTAGCTCGAGGTTTGTGGTTCGCAGCTAGGCTGCAGGCGCCGTTTTATAGTCGTAAGTTGCTCCTGGTGGATTCTCTTCTGGAAAAAATAAAATCTGTCACTCCAGCGGTCCTACACAGTTGATCTCACGACCATCTATGAAAAGCTAAATTGAAAAACTATAGTTAACAATAACAGAAGAAGATATTATCTTGACTTCGCTAAAATTCGTTCTGAATTCATAAGTTGTTGCTACGAGAGTTGGAGACAAAGAATGAAAAATCAATTTGTCAGATTTCAAATCCATGAGATTGATGAGGTTTTAATTTTAAAATTTTTTAACTGATTAAATTGAATTAATTAAAATAAAAATAGGCGTTTATAAAATTTTAAATTTGTAAACAAGAAATCTCTAATTAAGGTAAAATTTTTATAGCCTTTAAAAATTTTTTGGATAATTCAATCTGTCAACCACTAAGTCACTAGATCATTTAGCTTTTCATCCACTCGGCTTCTCACTGTCTCGGTATTGGACATCACCTTTTTGCCTAAGTCATAAACTACACGAACTCTTGAAAACATGTAATAGCCAAAATGTATAAAAGGGTGTGGTTATGCGGTTGTCAGACTTAACCTCCTCGGACGTTCTTATATCTGTGCATAACGTCAAAAGAAAGTAAGAATATTCAGTGACATTTGCATAACAACTTAATAAAAAAGATGAAGTTATGAGGTATCAGATTTGGTCCCCCATATGTCCCCTGCCTAAGCATAATATTAGCAGTTGTCAAATTCAATCTCCTCAAATCCTCTAGACGATCCCTCCTCCTTTCGATTCAACGTGGAGCCTACTTTCATATGAGTATATAAACCCTCACAAAGGTTCTTAAACTCTCAGAATTCAATAATTCTTATTCTTTTCTAGAAAATGGATCACTTTCTTCAACAAATCTTAATTTAAACATCTCACTATCTCGGCATTGGACCCATCTAATTTTTGCCTAAGTTTGTATTCATGGTCTCCTAAAATAAGCAAAGCCTCGTGTGAGTATAAAAGGTATGCGGTTAAGTCTAGATTTTATTATAATACAAATAAACCTAGGCTTGATCCGCTTGTGATTTAAAAAATTATTAATTATTTAATTTCTTTTCATTGATTAGTTAATTAATTTTTCATGGATAAATAAAATTATTACAGTATTAGTTAAGGATTAATCTTTATTGTGCGTTGTTGAAAAAAATTTAGCCCAAGTTGATTGTAAATCTTAGTGCCACCATTGTATGCGATTACGAAGTTGTCCCCGTTGCAGTTCCTGGAGTTGCTCTCATATCTGGGCACATAATGTCAAATCGGCAAACAGCTCAATAAAAATTTGTCAGGTGGTCATTCAACTATTGCGAGGCACAATTCCAGCAAATTTGAGCTTGTTATATGCAACATCTCTGTTTTAACAATTGGAGGGTCGAAGTTGTAATCTTTCCTATGGCATGCAATACCCAAAGAAGTTGCCGACTTACCATTTCTGTCACAGGGCATTGACTTGGAGGGTCCATTTTTAATTTATGGCGGGAACAATGAACTCTGCGGGGGCATTCAAGAACTCCACTTGCCTGCATGCCCCATGCAGCATCTTGAAGGTAAAAAGTCCAAATTGGTTCCGCTTCTGATCGCTGGTTCCAGTCTCTGTTTCTTGTTGGTGTTGATCGGCGTCTTTGTTCTTATTTACCGGAGGCAGAACAAAAAAATGCAATCGACACCATTGTCTTCTCGCTTGGATACCCAGCACCCAATGATATCGTATGCTAAGTTGTTGAGATCTACAGCAGGATTCGACGCCGCCAATCTAATCAGCAGAGGAAGCTACGGCTCGGTGTACAAATCGAGCCTGGATCGCGAGAACAGAACTGTTGCCGTGAAGGTGTCCGACCTCCAAAAATGGGGATCCTCCCAAACGAGTTTTACCGCGGAATGCGAGGCTTAACGGAGGCTATTGCTAGGATTTTCCAATGCGTACAATAAGGAAGGCGCACAAAAGAATAAGATGTGAAAGGGCACTTCAACAATTTTTTGTTTTTGAGATATTCAACAATCTATATGTTTTTCTGTGGCTTCCTCAATACTCGGTCAACGATAAGACTAAGTCATTAGATTGACTCAGTCAAAGCTCAAATTAGGTCAGCTAATTAACTCCAACCGAGTTCAAGTTGAATCAGTCTGAATCACATCCAAGTTAATGGTGGTTACTCAAGCACTAATTACATAGAGTTGTCTGAAACAAAATAAGACCTCGTGACCTTCATATCGCCGATCGATACATTGTGGAAGGGGAAACGGATTGGAATTTATAGATCGGCATCAGAATTATGGGTCAGGTGATTGCTATAAGGGATTGTTCATTCATGTTTCATGAGGCATGCCCTTTTGGAAGACAAGACCGGTTAATCTGCATTCGGCTCATTGGTCGAAGACAAGACCGGTTCATCTATTTTGACCCGACATAAAACGACATTTGACTTCCATTTTTAACTAACGACAACGGGTCTCGTGTTCTAGATTCTACGGCGGCACTTGGTCATCAATCCACCGGTCCGACAAAACCGGTTCGCCAACAAATTATTTCAAATATAATGATCCGATATGGATGCGTTGGTTGAACCGGTCACCGGACCACCACACCGTTAACGAGTAAATATTTTTTACTTTTACTCTTACTACTTTTCAGAATTCCAAAGCTACACAAATTTGGAGTCGACTGCCACCATCATAACTAAAATGAACACTGTAATTTACATTGTTTTTATGCTTACATCCATTTGAATTGTGGATGATAATGCATGTATAAAATGTAATAAAAGAATTTGTTAATTTATTACAAATAAATTAAAGAATCAATTAATTTTTGGCGCCTCGAATTTGTTTTGTTAAAATTCAGTCGATTCAAAGCTTTGCTTGCTTCAAGCATTTGAGCACGACGTTGGCAGTCCTCGACACCAAATCCGGCCAATCCCCCTTCTTGGAGTCGAAGGTCAAGCCGACCGTGAGCTTGGCCTCGCGGATGGCCCTGGCGTAGCGGGCGAGGTCCTCCGGAGATTCCGCGGCGGCGGAGGCCGCGGAGCCGACTGCGAGCTCCGACGGCTTGACGTCGCAGAAAATGGGGATGAGCTTCTTGCCGCCCTCCACCATCATGGCGAGCTCGTGGAGGCAGAAAACAGAGTCGCAGTATCGCGGGGAGAAGATGGCGACGCCGACGCGGCTCTGCCGGATTCCGGCGTCGACGCGCTCGTAGATCTTGTCACCGGGCTCCATCGACTGGGAGTCGAGGAAGGGCCGGACGCCCATCTGGGCCAGCCTGTCGTAGAGCAGCCCAGCCACGGTGCTCTTCGTGTCCACTCCCCTATGGCTCAGGAACACGTCGACGGTGGAGGCGGCGGGCTTCCTCGTCGCCGCCGCCGCCGCCGCCATTCCTTGGTAATCGGCGAGGACCCTGGAGACGGATGCGCGGCGGGGAACGACGACGCGGCGCATGGCGGAGGCGGACATGGCGAAGGCGGACATGGATCCAAGAATCCTAACGATGGATGCTGCTACAAAAATGAATCAATTAAACGCGGTTAATCGTATAGATTCTCCTGATGAATCACGGCGAGTTCATAAGGTGATGGATATTGGAATATATATAGAGAGAGATCCATATGGCTGCTATTCAGTCAAGGTTTGATTTGTAGTAATTTGGCGACCTTTTCAAAGCATGCGTATATTATTATAATATTCAATTCAAGAGGGATGACCATGAATATTGTCATCGATACCCATACCGAACGCCGAGTCCCTCGAATGGTTCATCGTTTCGGATCAGGCACCCGCACCCCTTGATGGAAGGCCTGTTAACCCGGATCCGAGTATAGTATTTCGCGGGTTTGGCTAATATGGGATCTACCAGGCTCGTTCGTGGGGCCCGCAGATGCAATAAGGACACATTGGGATGCGACAGTTACGACAGTTATTACATTGTGATTTAGTATAAATGAAGACATTTTGAGACACGCAGGGGAAAACTACAAAATCGATAGTACCAGTAGTTATTATTGATATTACTACATTTTGTTAGTTATTAGTTATTAACGGACACGTGGAGGAAAAATAATACGAGAAGAATAGTAGCAGGGGTGTCCTCACATATGTCAACGCGCGCTTGAAGTTTGACCTAGACCGGCTGCGTGACTTGTAATTTTCTCCCGCCAGGCGCACGCATCGAAACTTGTTTCAGAAACTTGTGAACCAAGATTTGGACTGGTGGAACGACCAAATCAGAGATTTTTAGAACACTTTACACGTGCTGTCATTAGGCAAAGAGAAGCTCGACGATGGCGGAGGCACCCGGTGAGGGTGACGGTCATAAATCTCACCTTCGCCGCCGCCGGCGTCACGGGCCCACCAATATCCCCTTCCATCGGCAACCTCTCCTTCCTACGAAGCATCCATCTCGCCTTCGATTCGATCAACGCACTGCACGGCAATCGATTCGCGGGGAGATCCCGTTTGAGTTGTTCGATTGCTCGGAGATGACGATAATCAACCTGCATGGCAATCGATTCGCGGGATCTGTTCCGCCATGGCTCGCCTCCGTCAAGAAAGATATATATATCTCGGCGACGATAGATTCACAGTGATGAAAATTAAATAGATTTTTTGTTATCCAGAAATAATGAAGCATATGGAGTAACAGTAGATTTATGAGATGGCGCACTAGCAATAGAAATAATGTAGCATATGGAGTAATAGTAGATTTATGAGATGGCGCACTAGTAATAGTGATGATTGATACGGTGCCATAGATGACGTGTCTTTTCTCTAATGTAAAAATCAAGTAAAGTGGAAGTCAAAAGTAGGAGATTTGGCAATGCTAGTCAAATGGGCTCATGTCAATATTTATCTTTTATGAATTCAATAAACTGCGCATGTTCCCAAGACACATGACCACATAAAGAGCATTTATGAAGTTGTCATAGAAGAGGTTCTTAGACTCATTTTTCCTAGACATAATGCCAAAAGAAAGCAAAAGGAAAGAACATATGTCAGATCTGGTCTCCTTATACGCCTACATAATGGAGAGCTCTAATAAAGAGAAAGAGATTCTTCTCCTTTTTCGATGGGGGTCTTCTGAGGGCTTCCGCTTCCTCTTCTAAGGGAAGGAGGCTTCTTTTTCCTCTTGGAGGGCTGGTTCGATTTTCTAAACTATTCTTCTTCTACATTTTCATTAATTTTTCGTTCAACGAAATACTAACTTAAGCGTCGGAGTGACTTACTGTGATTCTTTGGCACTATTCTCTGCAAAAGGTTGGAACCGTTAGCGGCCCCCCCACCCCGGCCCCACAAGTTGAGGGGGAGTAAATCACGGTGAATGCGGGACTGGCCAGGGCATAGTTTGAGGAATTGGAAACATGACACATTTTGATGTTATCTCATGTGCGCCATGAGCCTTCTTTGGCACTATTCTCACCTCTTGTTGAAGTGCATTTCAGGTTCATTCAATGCGCATTATCATCACCCATCTTGCGTTGAATAATCTCACGGTAATTATGAGTACAATTTGATGTGCGTTGACGATTGTTGACTTTTTAGCTATATAATTATCCCAATTAGTTCAGGCTTTCACATTGCATATTTGTCTTTCCTTGCCGGTCTCTTCCTCAATCGTACGTTAAACCAGAAGCTAATGTCTCCGCTGTGCGCACTCGCAGCTCTCATCTTCCTCTTGTTCGCGTCGGTCACGGCGAAGGCAACGATCTCCCCGTGGCCGGAAGGCGATGGGGCGGCGCTGCTGGCTTTCAAAGAGAAGCTCGATGATGGCGGAGGCACCGCGCTGTTGTCGTGGAACCAAAGCTCCCATTTCTGCACGTGGCAGGGAGTGACATGCGGCCGTAGGCACCCGGAGAGGGTGACGGCCATAAATCTCACCGCCGCCGGCGTCACGGGCCAGATATCCCCTTCCATCGGCAACCTCTCCTTCCTCCGAAGCATCTTCCTCGACTACAACTCACTCCGTGGCGAGCATCCCTTCCTCCATCGGCCGCCTCCGCCGCTTGCGGTTCCTCATCCTCAGGTTCAACTCCCTCGGCGGGGAGATCCCTTTCGAGTTGCTCAATTGCTCGGAGCTGACAATAATCAACCTGCATGGCAACCGATTCGTGGGATCTGTTCCGCCATGGCTCGGCTCCCTCAAGAGGCTTTCTGGTCTTTATCTCGGCAACAATAGCCTCACAGGAGTCATACCTACATCGCTCGCCAATGCCTCATCCCTCGAACCTGGCGCTCTACAGGAACCACATAGAAGGGTGTCATCCCGGAAGGCCTCGGCCGACTTGCCCGACTCCAACTTCTACAACTTTCCGTCAACAACCTCGCAGGTACCATCCCTACTTCGCTCTACAATTTGACCTCTCTGCGAAGCCTCACCATGGCGGGGAACCACTTGTCCGGGGAACTTCCGGCTGACTTCGGAAGCAAGCTCCGCAATCTGCAACGCTTTTATTGAGCAGCAATAAGTTCAGCGGACCATTTCCATCTTCCATCACCAACTGCTCCGACCTCGAATATTTTGAACTCGAATCGAACCATTTCAGCGGGCGCTTGCCTCCAAACATGGGAAGATTTGCAAACCTCACCTTGTTCAACATTGCTGGGAACCACTTTGAAGCACAAACCGCCAATGACTGGGATTTCTTAGCTTCATTGACCAACTGTTCCAAATTACAGCATGTCTACCTCAATTCAAACAACTTCGGCGGGTCACTGCCACATCTCGTCGCCAATTTATCCGAGAAACTTCAAGACTTGGACGTGTCGGATAATTTGATCTCAGGGAGCATACCGCCGGCGATCGGAAACCTGGTGGGCTTGGAAACACTCATATTGAGCGATAACCACTTCATCGGCGACATCCCGGAAGGGATTGGCCGTCTCCGACAGTTGCAGGTCCTGGAGTTGGATGGCAACAGCTTCTCTGGGCACATACCACCCTCTCTCGGCAATCTCACACTACTGTTGATTCTCAATGCGTCCTTCAACGCATTGCGAGGCACAATTCCAGCAACACTTGGACGCCTGCAACACCTGACGGTATTTATCATTGTCCAATAATTTTCTCAACGGTGCCATACCGAAAGAAGTTGTCGACTTACCCTTTCTGTCACAGGCCATTGATTTGAGCTCTAATTTACTCACAGGACCGATTCCTTCGGAGGTAGGAAACTTAAGGAATGCAAGATTTTTCTCTGTGTCTAGAAATAGATTGGAAGGCGAGATACCAAGCACAATCGGAGACTGTGAGTCACTGGAGTACCTGATCTTGGACGACAACTTATTACAAGGGACTATACCTTCTGCTCTCGGCAACATAGCCGGACTCAGAACCCTAAATCTGACGAAAAATAACTTGTCCGGCGAGATTCCACAGACATTGAGCTCCATCGAAGGGCTAGAACAGTTGTATATTTCGCACAATGATTTGTCAGGCGGCATTCCACTGTTCTTCCAAAACTTGAGCTTTTTATATGCAATTGATCTCTCATTCAACCACTTGGAGGGTCCAGTTCCGACCAAGGGTGTCTTCCAGAGCATTTCTAACTTTTCCATTGCCGGGAACAATGAACTCTGTGGGGGCATTCAAGAACTCCACTTGCCTGCATGCCCCATGCAGCATCTTGAAACAAAAAAGTCCAAATTGGTTCCGCTTCTGATCGCTGGTTCCAGTCTCTGTTTCTTGTTGGTGTTGATCGTCGTCTTTGTTCTTATTTACCGGAGGCAGAGCAAAAAAATGCAATCGACACCATTGTCTTCTCGCTTGGATACCCAGCACCCAATGATATCGTATGCTGAGTTGTCGAGATCTACAGCAGGATTCGACGCCGCCAATCTAATCGGCAGAGGAAGCTACGGCTCGGTGTACAAAGCGACCCTGGATCGCGAGAACAGGACTGTTGCCGTGAAGGTGTTCGACCTCCAAAAATTGGGATCCTCCCAGAGTTTTACTGCGGAATGCGAGGCTTTAAGTCGCATCCGCCACCGGAATCTCATCAAGATCATTACCTGCTGCTCGAGCATCGACTTTAACGGCGATGAATTCAAGGCCTTGGTCTTCGAATTCATGCCCAACAAGAGCTTAGACAGGTGGCTGCACCCACATCATGAAGAAGATCAGCATCAACATGCAAGAAATCTGAGCCTGACACAGAGGCTGAACATCGGAATCGATGTCGCTGAAGCATTGGATTATCTTCACAACAATTGCAAACCACCAGTGGTCCACTGCGATCTAAAGCCTAGCAACATCCTCCTGGACGAGGAGATGGTGGCTCATGTTGGCGATTTCGGGCTCGCCAAACTCCTTCCTGAAGGAATGAGCAGGTGCTTGGCTGACAGAAGCCACTCACTTGGATTGAGAGGCACCATTGGCTATGTCCCTCCAGGTGAATTCACCAAACTACTCTTCAGTCAATCTCTAAACTTCACTTGATTATC
This sequence comes from Curcuma longa, assembly GCF_044706935.1. Lineage (NCBI taxonomy): Eukaryota > Viridiplantae > Streptophyta > Magnoliopsida > Zingiberales > Zingiberaceae > Curcuma > Curcuma longa. The sequence goes on from NC_133870.1 coordinate 6,700,404, forward strand.
CATTTGCTTATGCTTTTGCAGAGTACGGAGAAGGCAGTCCTGTTTCCACAAGCGGCGACGTCTACAGTTTCGGAGTGCTGCTAATGGAGTTACTGACAGGGAAGAGCCCTCTGGACGACATGTTTAAGGACGGGCTCACTCTGCCCACACTTGTGGAGACGAGAGGAGCCTTGGAGATTGTCGATCCAGCTTCGCTCCTGCATGAAAATGGAACGAACTCGTCGAACAGTATCGAAGAGTGTTCGATTTCCCTTGCAAGGATCGGTCTCGCATGCACCAAACGCCTGCCCGGGGATCGAATGCGCATGTCCGATGTGGTTGCTCAGCTGCGGGGCATCAGGAATTTGTTCGTCTGAGATAAAGGAAGAACAAATAGTTGATAAATAGCATTAATATGTGATCAACTGAATTGAGAAAATAAAATAGTTTTTAAAAATATTACAGTTTGCTGTGGTTATTAAGAGTGTTGATGAGTTGTTAGAATGCTTGAGCTGTTATCGATTAAATATTGACTGCTATGAATGATACAGTGCGAGTTTTGACTGGTTCATTCTTATTATTTTGGATTCTGAATCTCGCTCCGAGAACATCCTCTCCCATATGCGAGAATATACTATTTAGAGCCCCGGGACATAGCTTAGTTGTTTACGACGCAGCACAGTTGCAGAAGAGGATAAAGGTTCGAATTCTGACGAAGCCAGGCAACACCCTAGCTGCTGCGTTGTGACCAACTATAGTTTCTCGATTTACCTTTTTATAGATAGTTGTGGGCCCATCGTGTGGGACCGTTAAGGTAGTGGATTCCACCTTTTTTAGAAGAAAAAAGAGAATATACTATTTAGAGAAGATTATAAATGTATTATTTTTTAAATTTATCTTGATATAATAAATATTAAATATTTATTATTATTTTTCTTTTAATCAACTTTTATATATATAATTTTATACAGATATCAGAGATTTTTTTTTTAAATTTCTATTATCTCCTACTTCTTTTATATTTTTACAATCTCGCCTTTTGCCTCCCCCAGATTTGGGCGATGTCGTTGTCGTCGAAGATGACGATGAGGCACACCACTGCGCCCTCGGTGCCGCCCTTGTAGCGGAAGGCCAGCAGCCGCGAATTGTTGATGAAGGGTGTGAAGGTTAAGACACTGGAGGAGTCCTGTTTTGGTGGGTCGAGCATGACAGAGCCCCTCTCAGAGGCACTGTCGTCATACCAACAAGAGATTAGGCAATAGCAGAAGTGCCTCGGGCCAAGCTGGGGATGGGAGGGAAGCAACTGTTTCCTCTGTTTTATCGCAATTTATAGCACGCGAGAGAAGCTACAGGACGATTAGGTTTTTTGGGTTGAACCGAAGAAAATAACCCAGGCTGAACCGGGTTCAACCCATATTTATTGTAGTGAACCGGGTTCATTTTTGGATCATTTGGTTCAATAACTAAATGACTTCCGATTTGACCCAAACTAGTTTTGTGCAATTCGTATTCATAAGACGAAGCCTTTAAATTCCAAGCTTAAATCAATCCTTTAAAATTAATTTTCTAATTAAGATCCCGTGGGAATGCCCTAATTTCCAAAGACAATTCAATGGCCATCGTGTGTTGAATCATCTCACCGTAATGATATTTCAGTAGTTCTTAAATATTTACGATTTAAGTTCCAACTATGATATATTGAAATATGTTTTTTTAAGGGTTCGAATCCTGCGTCATGACCAACTGCAGTTTCTCGTTTGACTTAGTCATAAATGATCGTGGGGCCGATCGTGTGAGGCCGTTGGGGCGACGAATTTCACTTTTTGCAAAAGAAATATGATTTTTTTAATAGATCGGTTTACTTTTTCATAAATGGTCATAGGAGCCTATTTTATGAGATCACTGGAAAGGGTTTTCTAATAATTTGTCCCCGGGCCAATGGTGCAACGGTAGGACATCCGAATTGTGACCCGCGGTTCGATCCTCAACTACGACGTATTTGCAGGAATTTTCCTCCAAATGGGGAACGCAATTAAAAGATACTGGGCATCTGCATTGGCCGCCTGCGCTTCCCGATTTACCTTGGTGGTCGGTGGGAAACTTCCATGGGACAAATGAGGAACGCAATTAAAGGATACTGAGCATCTGCATTGGCCGCCTGCGCTTCCCGATTTACCTTGGTGGTCGGTGGGAAACTTCCATGGGACCGGACCGACCACCCCCAGGGATTGAGTCCATGAGATTGACTGAGATTTATTATTATTATTTTTTTGACTGGTTCCTTCTAATTAATTTGGATTCGGAATCTGTTCATTAAATTTGTTCTTTTATTAAATATGGCTTTGTTATGCCCATTTATAACATATAGTATAATACCAACTACTAGCTTAGTTAATTAGTAAATTAAGGTTTTTTAGGTTCGAAATCCATCTTCACCAAACAAATTTATGTGATGAAGGATCCTCATAGCTATGGTTTCTAAAACAATAATATTCTTTAATGGACAGAATTTATTTTTATTGAATGATGTAGGTTGCATGGTGAATACATCCTCTCCCATCCCACCTTCTAGCCGCATCCGTCCCACTTTGCCCGATACTCTCCGATTCGAAGCTCGCGAAGAGAAGGCGAGGTCGGCCTCGCCTTTTGCTTCCCTCAGATTTGGGCAACGTCATTGTCGTCGGAGATGACGATGAGGCACACCCCCGCGCCCTTGGTGCTGCCCTTGAAGCGGAAGGCCAGCGGCCATGAATTGTTGATGAAGGGCGTGGACGGAGCCCCTCTCGAAGGCGTCGTTATCATACTGACGAGAGATTAGGCAATAGCAGAAGCGCCTCAGGCCAAGCTGGGGATGGGAGGGAAGCGACACCGTGGCCGAATCCGACAATGTCTCTGGCCAGTTGGCGTTGGGAGAAAACAGAGCATCCGACGGTGAAATTGGGTAAAGTACGTACGAATGGTGAAGCTCGACTTGGGTAACTTGACCACTCCATTAGCTTGGGAATCTCAACTCCTTCATCAACTCAGCTTGGTTTCTCAATTCCTCGGTGATCCAATTCCATAGAACTTCAGCTCTTCGACTCCCTCAACTAGGTCACTCTAATTTGAGGGGATCCAGACTCCTCGATTCCTTTAGCCTAATCACCTTATATGAAAAGGTGAAAAGGTGAAAAAAAATAAGTCTTCAGATATGAAAAGTTAATTTAATCTTTTTATACGAAGACAAATTGGTATCCAAGTATTTTTATAGAGTCTTTATCATTTCTAATCAACTAAAGAGAAATGGTAAAAATTAGAAAAATAATTATTACTGAGAAAATTTTCGATCATTGAATTAAAAATTTGATTGCAATCATCATTGAAGAAATTAAGGATCTACAAGCCATGATGATAGAACAACTTGTGGGTCATCACAAGCCCGTGAAGAAAAAAAGAAGATAAATAATGAGATGAATGAGGTCGTGCTAGTGAACAGAGATAGGATTTCAATAACAACGATGAAAGTGGAGAAAATTCAACAAGAAGACATCGAAGATGTCACACAAATTTAAGATATGATAAATCTCTGCTACAAAATATTATTACAAGTTTGATCATTATACTAGAGAATATAGATCACCTAAGAATAAAATATATTTAAAAAGTAACTATATAGAAGAAAGAAAAGAATAAAATGACACCATGGTGTTACTATTGCTAGCATACTTAATTTCTAAAATACCAGAAATTTGGAGGAAATTTATAAATAAAATTAATCTTAATTTAATGGGGTTTAAGGAAAGATTAGGAAGGTCAAATAAAAATAAAGTGGATTAAGTTTAATTAATTAAACCATAACTTATTTAATAAAATAAATAGATTAAACTTGTATATCATAAAAATAGAAATCCATTAGGTTATTAAATATAATATACGGGGGAATGGGACTCGTCTTGCAAAGACGAAATCAACGAAACCAAATTGGATCAAATCAGATATCGTTTGGTTAGTGAACCAAACGAACCAAGATTAAACGAAATTGAACCAAGTTGGTTTGGTCTATACGGGAAAAGGGTTTGATAAGATAAAATAGATGAAAAGATTCATCCTACGAATTAAGACGAATTCAACAAAACTAATTTGACTCTAATCGGAGGTCGTTTGATGAGTAAAATGAGTGAACCAAGACTTGAACCGGTTTGTTATAGTAATCGGTTCAACCGTTACAATAAATCCTAAGTTTTAAGGGTAGTTTAGCCCAGTAAACCCAAGCTTTAACCGGTTACTGTTCACTCCTCAAAATATCGCGACTTTCTCGTGCCTGTGTCCGCGCGACCGCGCTCGCGCCCGCGACCGGTCCGCCGCCGCCCGGGTCTGCCAGCGGAAAACTCGGGTAGGGGAAGCTATAAGAGGGCCGTGCGAGCAGCCCTAACCCCGCTCCTCTTCTCTTCTGCTTCCTCCGTCTCGCCATCGCCACCCTCTCGGAAGCAAAGCAACAGCCTCCCGGGACGTGACATAATTAGTTCAAGTATATTCCTTTACAACAGCCAGAAGTTACAAAAGTTAATGCTCTCCCCCGTCGTGACCAATTACAGCTTCTCGATTTATCTGTCATAGATGATCATGTGATTGACTGTGTAGAGCTGCTAGAGTGGCGGATTCCATTGAAAAAGTTACACAAGTTACCGAACCTTGTTCCCTTTGTCAAACCCATTTACCCGTAAGGAAAAGTTACCCATTGAACAACCACAAAGCGTACTCTTGCGACATCTTGCAAAAGTTACAACAAAATTTAGAGATGATGAAAAACACTAATAATCAAAATGGTGAAACCTCTATATATCTCGAAGTACTTATCCGCCTAGATGCAATGGAGAGCTGTACAACTGCTGTAGGCTCCATTCCTGTAGAAGTTGGAGAATTAGTGATAAATAAGGCAAATTAAATATGGGGGATAAATTAGTTACTAGTAAACGAGTAACTAGAAGAAAACTAGAAGTCATGGTTCTACTTTTGACACATCGATCGTTGAATCTTGTTGAATTATCTGAGGACAAGATTATATATATGTTCCGTTCTCAATGTATCTGTGTAACAGAAACGGCAGCAGCAAAAGAATATAAACCGGTGGAACACACCCATGTTTGTTCATGCCTTTTCAGATGCCAAAACAGAATTTGGGGTTGCTTCATCTGATATATAAGACCAGGAAAAGAGAGGTAGGTTTTCTAAATAAAAAATCTCTAACATCAATTCCGATTTGAAATAATATATTTTTTATCTCTGCGCATATCCGATGAATTTTAATCAATCTCAATTCAATTTTAATTCATAACTTTCACTTCATATACAATTCATTTATTTATTTTATTAAAATATAGATAGTTCACCATATTGATCCAACAATCTCAAATCTGATTTGTCAACTCATTGATAGGTCAAAAGTGAAATTTGTAGGACAAAGGTTCGAATCTTGATGAAGCCGAGACAATGTTTCCATCCGTTATGATCAATTCTAGTTTTTTAATTTATCTTTTAATAGATGATCGTAACCAACTCAATTATGCTAGGATGACAGATTTGTCAACTCATTGATGACATAAAATAATTTAAATTCGTACAGTTTAGTATAAGGATGTGGATCTAATTTACTTTATATTTTTAACACACTCATTTGATTTATTAAAATGTCTTTTTAAAAGATACGCTACAATTTTCCAAAGGGCCCTAAAATAGTCGAATTTCTAAAAGCAACACTTAAGTTTCATATAGCCTAATGACACGCACTTATTTTCGATTATTTCGGTCTTTCAGCTTTTAAAAAATTAATTTTTTATTTAAAAATAAATGAAACTAAATCGAATCAAATAAAAAAACTTAATTATTTTACAAAGGACTTTCATATAAAAGTGATTAACCACCTTAAAAACTTATGTTTTTTTAAATTTATGTCCTTAAACTCTCGTCTCCTAAATTTATCTATATTTTTTAAAAATTTTAAAATTTTAATAAAAATTTTTAAAAAATAAAAAAGGTTAATAAATAATATAAAATTAAAGGAACGTTTCTACAAAAATAAAATATTTTTAATTTTTAAAATAGCTAATTACAAAAGAAAAAGTTGAAATAAAATTAAAAATTAGATAATAAGAACTAAATAAATTATCTCATGCTGCTGATTTATTGAAATCGAGAAGCTATAGTTTCTTGGTGTTGATTTCTTAAAGATTAACATGGTGGTGATGGTTTTAAGAAATCGACAACAAAAAAATAATTTATTTATTTTTAGTTATCTAATTAATTTTAATATTTAATTTTTTAAATAATTTTATTCCATTTTCTCTCTTATAATTAGCTATTTAAAATATAAAAAATTATTTTTTACTGTTATTAATTTTTCTTTAATTTTATACTTTTTATTATTTTTTAATTTTTATTAAAATTTTAATTTTTTCAAAAAAATATTGATAAATTTAGAAGATGATCATAAGTTTAATGAGCATAAAATTTTAAATTATAAATTTTAGGATAATCCATTATTTTAGTATTAATATTTCTTTTGTTTGATTTAGTTCGGTTTAAATAAAGATAATTAACTTAAGTTCATTTTTTGAGAATTCGATAATTTTAAAAGTACCTTTTGAGAAATAATTGCCGAAAGATATGTGCATTATCATCACCAACTACATTTTGTCAATTATTGATTTAATATCGTCAACAATTGGAATACTTCTTCTTCAAATGTCGACACACTTGGAGTAAACGTATCTATCGGATAAGAGTTCTAAGATAAAAATGGAAGTAAGTTATTAATAATTGTATTCTAAAATAAAATGACTTATAACTCAAGATAGTTCCTAATAAATTTTTAAAGTGCTGAGACTCTTTAAAAAGAAGAGAGAAGAGGAGTAAATTAAATTTTCACCGGAATTGAATTGTCATTAATATTTCAATAATTTAATTAACTTAATTATCAATTATTTCAACTAATAATTTAATTAATTAATTAATTATAAATAATTAATTGATTAATTATCTTATTTGTTTCCAACTAATTCTTAAAAATTATTTTGATTTCACAATTAATTTCTAACTCCTTATTTATTTTCAATAAAAAATAAAATTCCATCACCTCAACAGCTACAGAAGGAGAAAATTCGTTACTCGATTAATGCTTATGTGCTCATGTTCATGAATTTAACTCTCATGTAGGGCCAATATTTTGTTCCAATCTTTTAAACTTAATTTTCCAACGAAACTCATTAATCTCGAGTGAGAATGTCCTTTTCCAGACCAATTCAATGGCCATCTTGCGTTGAATAATCTCACTGTAATTATGACTACGATTTGATGTGCGTTGACGAGAGTTGACTTTCTATATTATTATCCCAATTAGTTCAGGCTTTCACAGTAGTGCATATTTGTCTTTCCTTGCCGGTCTCTTCCTCAATCGTAC